>NW_011495018.1:30117542-30118054 GCF_000754665.1 Bison bison bison
AGTAATCCTTTTCCTATTTGGAACCAGTCTGTTGTTCCATGTCCAGTTCTAACTGTTGCTTCCTGACCTGCATATAGGTTTCTCAAGAGGCAGGTCAGGTGGTCTGGTATTCCCATCTCTTTCAGAATTTTCCATAGTTTATTGTAATCCACATAGTCAAAGGCTTTGGTATAGTCAATAAAGCAGAAATAGATGTTTTTCTGGAACTCTCTTGCTTTTTCCATGATCCAGCGGATGTTGGCAATTTGATCTCTGGTTCCTCTGCCTTTTCTAAAACCAGCTTGAACATCTGGAAGTTCACGGTTCACATATTGCTGAAGCCTGGCTTGGAGAATTTTGAGCATTACTTTACTAGCGTGTGAGATGAGTGCAATTGTGCGGTAGTTTGAGCATTCTTTGGCATTGCCTTTCTTTGGGATTGGAATGAAAACTGACCTTTTCCAGTCCTGTGGCCACTGCTGAGTTTTCCAAATTTGCTGGCATATTGATTGCAGCACTTTCACAGCATCATC
>NW_011495018.1:30119246-30135962 GCF_000754665.1 Bison bison bison
CCTGATCACACCATCGTGATTATCTGGGTCGTGAAGATCTTTTTTGTACAGTTCTTCTGTGTATTCTTGTCACCTCTTCTTAGTATCTTCTGCTTCTGTTAGGTCCATACCATTTCTGTCCTTTATCGAGCCCATCTTTGCATGAAATGTTCCCTTGGTATCTCTGATTTTTTTGAAGAGATCTCTAGTCTTTCCCATTCTGTTGTTTTCCTCTATTTCTTTGCATTGTTCGCTGAGGAAGGCTTTCTTATCTCTCCTTGCTATTCTTTGGAACTCTGCGTTCAGATGCTTATATCTTTCCTTTTCTCCTTTGCTTTTCACTTCTCTTCTTTTCACAGCTATGTGTAAGGCCTCCCCAGACAGCCATTTTGTTTTTTGCATTTCTTTTCCATGGGGATGGTCTTGATCCCTGTCTCCTGTACAATGTCACGAACTTCATTCCATAGTTCATCAGGCACTCTATCTATCAGATCTAGTCCCTTAAATCTATTTCTCACTTCCACTGTATAATCATAAGGGATTTGATTTAGGTCATACCTGAATGGTCTAGTGGGTTTCCCTACTTTCTTCAATTTAAGTCTGAATTTGGTAATAAGGAGTTCATGATCTGAGCCATAGTCAGCTCCCAGTCTTGTTTTTGTTGACTGTATAGAGCTTCTTCATCTTTGGCTGCAAAGAACATAATCAATCTGATTTCGGTATTGACCATCTGGTGATGTGCATGTGTAGAGTCTTCTCTTGTGTTGTTGGAAGAGGATGTTTGCTATGACCAGTGCATTTTCTTGGCAAAACTCTATTAGCCTTTGCCCTGCTTCATTCCATATTCCAAGGCCAAATTTGCCTGTTATTCCAGGTGTTTCTTGAATTCCTACTTTTGCATTCCAGTCCCCTATAATGAAAAGGACATCTTTTTTGGGTGTTAGTTCTAAAAGGTCTTGTAGGTCTTCATAGAACCATTCAACTTCACCTTCTTCAGCATTACTGGTTAAATGGGTGTAATTCCAAGATCATGAAGTTTATATCAAGATGATAGTGAGGTTTCTAGACCAGCATCATCAGCATCACCTGGGAACTTGTTTAAAAAAAAAAAGCAAGTACTGGATACATACTGAGTCAGAAACTCTGGGGCTGAGGCCTAGCAGTTTGTATTTGGCTGGAAGTCACAGCCTTCTAGGTAATTCTGATTCAGGGAGAGAATCAATGTAACAGGCTAGAGTTGTTCTCCAACTTTCCCTATTCTTTTAATAAGAGGTGGTTGCACTCATCAGCTTAGAGAGCAGGTAAAAAGTTGATTAGATGAATAATTTTTAATCCCAATAAGTTTGTGATATAAATACCATTCTAATGATCAGAAATATATTCAAAAGTGATTGATTCAATTGAATAATATACAGGATAGAAACAGGCAAGCATTTGATGAAGAAAAACTATAACTGCCTTCTGCTTTCTGTGGAGTCTGTTTTTCTAGGATAACTATTTTCAAGTTGGTGCTGTGTTCTCAGGTAGGAGAAAGGATGTGAAAGCAAGATAACCATCTCATCTCCGACCTCCCAGATCTGAAGAATATCACAGTCCAAGAGAAGAATCTATCCCTTGAGGGCAGTAATTGTCTGATATGGAGGCATGAGTAATAAGCAGACCTTGGTATGATGAGAGAGACAAGAAGTGAATTTAAGTCATGAAATGGAAGAAGTAGAGAATGGAGACCACACAGTGGGCATTTGTGAAGGGAGAAAACTGGAAAGATAGATAGGCATGTGAATTTGAAAAACTGGGGAAAGGGCTTATGGAGGAGAAAAATAATGGAGATGAAGAGGTAGAACAGCAGGTGATGGGGAAGAGTGTGGAGAAATTGAGTGTTGAGTGGGAACTTGATTATACAACTCTGCCCCTGCTCTCTTTCCCCTAGGAATGCAAGACTTCAATTATCTCCATACCAATTGCTTTGAGATCACGCTGGAACTTAGTTGTGACAAGTTTCCGCTGCAAGGGGAATTACAGCGCGAGTGGCTGGGTAATAGGGAAGCCCTCATCCAATTCTTGGAACAGGTAAATTCCGTATTTCAAGTGTCCTGCTTACAGAAAGGGAAGTGTTTTCTGATGGTAGGCAAGGTATTTTGAATGACTCAGGTCTGACTTTTGCTCTGACTCAATACACTAGATCTCAGCTTTTCTACCAGTGAAATTAATTCATTCCACTTTGTTGAGCACAGCTATCTGTCAGAGACTGTACTCTGTGCTGAGGATTAAGAGTAAGCAAATATATATCTCTGCATGCATGCAGCTCATATTCCAGTAAGGAGAGGCAGACGATAAATAAAATAATTTGTAACACGTTAAATGCAAAATGCTATGAAGAAGGCCTTACAGAGAAAGTAACATTTAAACAGACTTACAGGAGGTAAGGGAGTAAATGGTTCAGAAATCTAGGGGAAAGGGGGCTCCCTGATGAAGTCATAGTAGCAAATGCAAGGCCAACAGTAAGCAGATGAAAATGCTCAGAATCGCTGGAGAAATGTAAATCAAAGCCACAGTGAAATACCACCTCACACTCATTAAGATGGCTGCTATAAAAAGACAAATTTAAAAACAATGATGGAAAATAGCAAGTGTTGTGAAGAAATTAGAACACTGGTGCAGTGTTGGTGGGAATGTAAAATGGTGTAGCCACTATGAAAAAACAATGTGGTGGTTCCTGAAAAAAAATTAAAAACAGAGCCGCCATATGATCCTGCAAAACCAATTCAGGGTATATATCCAGAAGAACTAAAAGCAGGATCTCAAAGAGTTATTTGTACACCTGTATTCAGAGCAGCATTGTTCACAGTAGCCAAAAGGTAAGAGCAACCCAGTGTCCACTGGTGGATAAAGGGACAAACATAATGTGGTATAGACACACAGTGGACACACAGCCTTAAGGGAGAAGGAAATTCTGCCACGTGCTGCAATGTGGATGAACCTAGAGGACATTATGCTAGGTGAAATGAGCAAGTCACAAAAAAACAGCAATTTTATTTATATGAGGTATGAAGAGTAGTCACATTCATAGAGGTAGAAAGGAGATTGCTGCTGCTGCTAAGTCGCTTCAGTCGTGTCCAACTCTGTGCGACCCCATAGACGGCAGCCCACCAGGCTCCCCCGTCCCTGGGATTCTCCAGGCAAGAACCCTGGAGTGGGTTGCCATTTCCTTCTCCAATGCATGAAAGTGAAAAGTGAAAGTGAAGTCGCTCAGTCGTGTCCAACTCTTAGCGCCCCCATGGACTGTGGCCCACCAGGCTCCTCCATCCATGGGATTTTCCAGGCAAGAGTGCTAGAGTGGGGTGCCATTGCCTTCTCCGGGAAAGGAGATTAGTGACACGATTTGACTTAGATTTTAACAGGATCAATCTGACTGCTGTTTTGAGATTACTGGGAATTGTGGTGAGAACAGAAAGACCAATCAAGAATCTGTTACCATAATCTTTGTGAGTATCAAGTGCAGTAGCACATGGGGAAGGGCTTCGAGGACTCTCAAACATGGCACAAATGTTTTGTGAGCATCACTGTACACTATAAACTTTTCTACAGGTCCACCAGGGCATCAAGGGAATGGTGAGGGATGAGAATTATAATAATCTTGCGGATGCTGTCATTTCTGTCGGTGGGATTAATCATGATGTCACTTCGGGTAGGTGGCAACTGCTTTGTGAGGTGAGAAGGGAGCCTTTACTGCTTCACTGTCTTCAGCATAGTCAGGAAGCCAGTTTGTAAGCCAGTGAGACCAGCAGGGATGTCAAGGACACGGGAGGTGGAGGGATTGGAGGAAGGAAGGATAACAGGATTGAGGACAGGAATTAAGAGACAGGGCCAGGAAGATGCGAATGTGAACATCTCTCTCAGCATTCAGGAGTCACTGCCTCATACTTTGTTAGGAGTGTTTTCTGGGATTGAGGTTATTAATAGCTCTCATACTGATGTGAAATGGGATAGAAAAGAAAAGGACTGTAAAACTGGTGTTTAGTCTTGACCCCAAGCCAGGCATTTCGCTACAGCTCTGTTTAGGAAAACGTTGGTAAGACGTATTCCATAGTAGGCTCCCTGAGGGCAAGATTGATGGTGGGAGCAGGTCTTGTGGAACCAACTTGAAACCTAGAATGGTACAGACTATCTCACAGCACAATGGTATTGCAAACTGCCCCAGCCCAGTTTGATCAGGCCCAACTCTTAGGGGTTTGGTGGTGTTTGGTTGGTTTTTCATGTAGAGCAGTAGCTTCCAGTGGCTAGGGGCAGGTGAGATTTGCCTGCCTCCCCCAATCTTGATACCAGCATGGCTCAGCCACATTTCACCATGTAACTGTACCAAGCAGGCACCTTACAGCTCAATCTGTTTAAACTGGATGAAATCTAAATTTTAAGGAGATAACTTACATTCTTTAAGGTGCTCCTGACACCTCTTCCATGAACAGTTCAGAACAGTTCATTCAAGGCAAAGGCAACAACATTCTAAAGGCAGAATTCTGTAGACTCATAGTCAAGCATCAGATACCAGATCCTTCCAGTCCAGTGACTGGACCCAGGACTGTTTAGGGAACCACACTCTGACACCCCCAAGAGCTTCAGGGCTTGTTAGATTCTTATATCCTATTCACGCAAGGGTGGGAAATGTCTCATTCTAGTCAATCAACATATGTTGAACTCCACGAATTTCAGCAATAAGAACCCACTTCTAACACACAGGATGCTAAATTGATAAATTACTCATTTCACTACTGGAAGAGCTCATTGCTAACGTTCATTATGCTACTTAGCAAAGCATCTAGTGTTGCTAAAAGATAAAGATAGCTGAAGCCATTGTAATAGCTGCATCTGGAATTAGGCCTTTCTGGTATAGTGGTAGCTAACCACTCCTAGTTGGAGCCTCTCATTAAAGAAAATGACAGTCCCTAGGGTATAACAAAGTATCCAATGTATGCATTATAACACACTGCTTTTACTAAGGAATTTTAAAGTAATTTATAGGCATTATAGGTGGCAGAGACTTCATTATTTATCTCTCATTCTTAATTGCATTTATTATGTCAGTTCTTCATTGCTGTTACAATAAAAAGAATTTTAAAGGCACAGACATAATTTATTCTAAAGAGATATAAAGTCATTAGCTAAAATACTACATCCCTGTCTTGAGAAACAGGCTTTCTTTTCAGTTTTATTTTCCCCTTTTGATGGTGATGGAAGAAATATTAGAAATAAGATTCTCAAAATCAGATATTTAGGTCATTTAGTCCAGCCCTCCCACTCAATACAAAATTACATACAAGAGAGGAAGGCTCAGGTGGGAAGGGATATATATATATATTTATAATTATTATTGATTTGTGTTGATGTATGGCAGAGACAACCAAAACATTGTAAAGCAATTATTCTCCAATTAAAAAAAAATTACACTTATACAACACCACTGAGATCGGGTTGTTTGAATCATGTCCACTGATACAGGTTGCGCACTGCACAACTGTGTAGCTTTTCTAGAGCCCCTCATTCCATTCAGCCTGCTCACAATTTCAAAAGGCAGTTCATTCCTTTTTTGGTAACTTATATTTTGTCAAATTTTTACTTCTGTCCTCATTCTTATTTCTTTAATGTAGACATCGTTTCTTCACAATGACTTTTCAGACATTGAAACAAAGGTCTCATGTCATCTCTTTACCAGGAAAAACATTCATAAATCTTTCAACCTTTCTCCTAGTGACCCTTCAGTGGACATGAGTTTGTTTTCAAATGCATGCAGGATCTAAAATTAAACATAGTACTCTCACTGCAGAGCACAGTGAAAATTCTACTTCCTGGGAGCTGAGGCCCATGATCTTAAAATGTTATGACAGCCTATGATTGTTTTAGATCTTTACCAGTTTCATCATGCTGTTTAAAAAAATTAAGCTTGTGGTCAGCTAAACCCCTCAGATTGTTTCTCATATCAAAGCCTCATCTGGGGCAGATTTCTCATCAGCGGACTGAGTTATATCCTTGTAACTTTTAGGTGCCCATGGCGATTACTTCCGGCTGCTGCTTCCGGGTACCTACACGGTCACTGCCACAGCACCTGGGTTCGACCCAGAGACCGTGAGTGTGACCGTGGGTCCTGCGGAACCCAAGCTGGTAAGTTAGGCTGACCTCTACAGAGCACTGTAAAGCTCGCGTAAGCAGAGTTACAAATAGTCAATTGTGTAGTTCTAACCTCTGCCAAGCTTCCCTCTTTCACCACCTAAGAAAAACAAAATTAGTGCTCCCATATGCTAATTTTTCTCCTATCATTCTTGTGTTACATCCTTCCCCATTTCTTTTGGTTTTTCCTTTTCCTTCTCTTTAACGTAGCATTGTGATTAAAGCACTGCCAGATTCTAAATCCAGCTCACTTGTCTGCAGACCTTGGACAAATTACCTGATTGCTCTCATCCTCAGTTTTTTCCTCTGTTAACTGGTGATAATAATGCCTCTTTCACAAGAGGTTAAAATGAGAAAGTGCACATAAAACATTTGGTACAGTGACTTACACGTAGAAAGTGCTCAACAAACCCCAGAGACCTTGTCCCGATACACAGGCTTACCGTCTTCTCCGTCATCAGTAAGGACCACCACCAGATGGCACTCTGCCCCCTTCTGGTGCCCACGTGCCCAGATAGCGTTGCTTTCCACTCACCTTGGTGCTTTTCAATATTCAACTCTGCAAAAGGCTTTCTTTTATAGACAGGATGAGAAGTGAAAAACTTTTTTGATCTATAGCCTGGGCCTTTTTATCTTTGGTCGTTTTGGATTGGGATCTCAGAGCCAAAGAAACTCAAAGATCATGGAGACTAATCCTCAGGTTTCTCAAACAAAGGAAAAGTAACGAGGCCGTCCTGGTTAATGAGCATCTATGGACCTTTCCCTCATGTCAGGTTATCCCTTGGGCCCCCTCACTCTGTCCTATTCCTTCTCTATACATCCTGAGAACTTAGCAGACCTTTCTTCCCTTTCCCTGTTAACTCAATGCAGTCAAATATCTTGCCTTTTCAAATAGTTATAGGTACTATTCTTTGAATAGCTACTGTGTGTCAGACATTACCTTTCCAGAATCATCTCATTTAACCTTCATAACAACCCTGTATATAAACCCATTTGTGGCTGAGGAAGCTGAAGCTCAAAGAACAGGAGTAACTTGTCCAGTACCCCATGGTGAGTAAGTGGGAGCCAGGAGTCCAGCCTCTGCGGGGCTTTCAGGGCAGCTTTCTCAGCCAGCCTGTTACATGGCCTTGTGCTGAGCTCAGCACCTGTGTTCGTAACCTCTTTTTTTTTTTTAGTAGGGGAGACTTTTTTTTTTCCTTTTTTTTAAAAAATTTTTTAACTTTACAATATTGTATTGGTTTTGCCATATATCAACATGAATCTACCACAGGTATACACGTGTTCCTCATCCTGAACCCTCCTCCCTCCTCCCTCCCCGTACCATCCCTCTGGGTCGTCCCAGTGCACCAGCCCCAAGCATCCAGTATCGTGCATGGAACCTGGACTGGCGACTCGTTTCATATATGATATTATACATGTTTCAATGCCATTCTCCCAAATCATCCCACCCTCTCCCTCTCCCACAGAGTCCAAAAGACTGTTCCATACATCAGTGTCTCTTTTGCTGTCTCGTATACAGGGCTATTGTTACCATGTTTCTAAATTCCATATATATGTGTAACCTCTTTTTTAACATAGGAATCACAGTAAAGAGCTCTTTAAAGACTTTGAAATTCCTTTGAAATTTCTAGACAGCTCCCGCTTTCCCCTGTCCTAGTCCCTCCACTCCCTTCTTCTGCAGGATATAAATGACTTCTACTTGCAGATGCGCAAAGCAGAGAGTAGCTCTTCCCTGGCAGCCTGATAACCTGCTCCCGATTTCCCAGTCGGTGCACCCTCTCCCTTTTTCCTTGTTATCCCCCTGCTCCTCATCTACCCTAAAACCAAATGACTTAGGCAGCTGCTTACAGAAGTCTTGCACTATGTGTAAGTCTATTCAATTGCAAATTCAAACAAGGACAAATCCTCTTGAGTAACAAATTAGGCTTCAAAAGATCTTACCTCCTTTCTCATATAGGCTTTAAATGAATTGATATAACCCATCATTGTATCACGTATAGCTCAGAGGGGGAAAAGTTTATCTTTTGGATACGTTTCTCAGGTACAGTCACAACTAAGAATCCACTTACTGATCCCAGTTGAGTCCCTTTCCCGTTCTAAAGCAGAGATCTACTTGGTTGAAAGAAAAGAAAAAAAGATCATTTACTAGAGGGTTTTTGTGCTACAATTAAAACTCTTTAAAGTGTCTCCAAGAGTCCAGTGTTTTCCCTGTGGCTTCTTCCCTCACTGCCGTCCAGATGTCCCACGCTTTTCATTTCCTCTGTCCTCGCCTCATTTTGTTGTCTCTCTCTCTCCCCCCCCCACTTTCCTTTCTTTGATCCTTATATTGACACTATATATAAGAAATAGTACTGATACAGTACAATTGGCTCTGATTTCTCCGGCTTTGGGAGAACTAGCTGGCTGTGGGTTTTTTCCCAAAGGGGCAAGAAGTAACCCCATGAAGAGGTCTGTCTGTCACATGTTTTCCAACTCCCTGCTGGCTTTAGCAGCTCAGCCTATTCCCAGGGCCTGAGAGCCAAGGATGCCTCCAGGGAGTGTGGTTAGAACGCGGCGCCCCACCCTCGCCTTTCCCTTCCTGGGCAGGAGCTCTAGGGCTTCTGCACAGCCCACAGATCCCACACTTGTCAGTCAGAAGCATTGTCACCTCTGTGTGCACGGCCAGAAGGAAGGTTTCAGCGTACTGCTGGGAACAGTGCATTAGTGCGTGAGGACACTGAGAATTTAAGAATCCATACTAACAATCTGTATCGTCTCTATTTCCAAACAATTAGGTTTGGAAGGTTTAGCGCTGAAGGTCTGAGGCATTCTTTGGCTTGCCTGGGCACAGTACCTGTGACTCATGCAGTCCGCTTACAGGTGATGACTGTGGCACCATGAATCTTAACTCTTGTTTTGAACAGCAGTACTGGCAAAAATCATGCCTTGAGTGTAGATATTTTTTTTCTATTACATATAAAATAAATGTACGTTAAGTTCATCCAGATACACCCTGTGTATTATCAGTTATGATGCGCCATTTTGGGGAAATATGAGCCGAGCCTGTATGACACCACCCACACTGGTTGCTGTGATATTCTCCTCAGTTCCTTGTCCTCAGGACCTGGAACCATGGTAAAGCAGGATCCAAACTGGTCTTCCCCCAATTTCAGTTCTGGGAAATGGAAAACTGATTTCTGTGCTCTCATAGCTTCTTTTTTTTTTTTTCCAGGTTAATTTCCAACTCAAAAGAAGCACCCCTCAAGCAGCCCCTAAGAGGAGAATTCCCAACTCAGGGCATAGAGGCAGAGTCTTACCAAAGAAAGTGCAGCCCCGGGCAGCTAGGAAAAAAGAAACGATGATGAAGCAACCCCAGAGAGGCCCTGCCTGACATCCGCAGTGCCCGGGGCAATGCTTTGGAAAGTTTTTGTTCCTGCTCTCCCACCAGAAGAAGCATTCTTTCTATTTTATTATCTGAGACATATTTAAATATAAACATATTCAGAACAATTCAGAATGGTTTCCATCTGTTCCAGGGGTAAACCCTCTGATGCAGTCATACATACATGTAAATGATGTTCATTCAGATTTTCCATTTCTGGGGATATGATTTATGTCCAGAAGGCTCTGTGCCAATCCACACTGTATCCAGAGACTGGTTCTGGCTGGTTAATCACTCTCCCTCTAGAGTCTAGCACAAAGCCTGCAACACAGTAAGTACCCAATGAAGGTTTCTGGATGAATGGCTGAAAGGATGAGATGATCCATCGTTGATGTTGTTCCCACAGCAAGACCAGGTAGCCCATTCTGAAATCCTAGAGGACCGTTTCAACAAGAGCCAATAATTTATTTTTTTAAAAATATTACTGCTTTTTAAAAATGATTTTTACTTATTCATTTTTGGATGCGCTGGGTCTTCGTTGCTGTGCGGAGTTTTCTCTGGGTGTGGTGAGGGGGGCTACTCTTGATTGCAGTGCGCAGGCTTCTCATTGCCGTGGCTTCTCTAGTTATGGAGCACAGGCTCTAGGCACCTGGGCTTAGTGGTTGTGGCCCACGGGCTTCCCAGGCCAAGGATGGAACCTGTGTCCTCTGTGTTGGCAGGTAGATTCGTATCCACTGGACCATCAGGGAAGCCTGAGCCAATAGTTTCTTATTAACTAAAGGATTTCACATACAAGCACCTAATCCTTCTGCTACCTATTTTCATACACAAGCATTTTAAACAATATGCATCTTTCGAACATTTTCTGGGTAATAGAGATGCCCCTGTGGAATGATTGTGTCCTGACCCTGTTTCAGGAATACACAGTACTCCCCACCCCCTGAGTTCCCCAGAATGAACCATTTGTACTAAAAGTGTTATGAAGCAAAATAGACGTCACTGAAGGTTTTAAAAGAATGTGCAGTCTTTCATCATAAAAGTTCATAACCCCCCACTGGGCATGTTCGGGGTTCCTAATTTCCCTGTCCCCAGGGCTTAGAGGGGGAGTTTACCCATCATCACCCATTTCAGGGCTCAGCCCCAGTGAAACAGGGCAGGCTCCATTACCCCCCACACTTGCTCCACCTCTCCCCACCTTGTCATCCTCCACCAATGGTTCCTCAGCCTCTCCCAAGCCCAGACCTTTCCCAACATTGAGCAGTTTAGCTGTTCTCAGCAAGTATTCTCATGTCCACCAGAAAACAGGAGGTGCTCTCTCTGTGACAATCCACCCTCTGCAGGAGACCATTCGAGATTAGGATGAACACATGGTTTATTTTTGTTACCTGAGCAATCTCTCAATCTGTGGTCAAATGGGAGACAGAAAAAAATGTATCTTTTCCCATTTAGAAAGGAAATTCTCTCCTCAGGTGATATTTTCTTTCTTCCCAATTTTAATCCCATATCCCTTGGTTCCCTTCTTATTGTTATAAAGAGGGAACTACTTGAGAGGGCTCTTTTCAATTCAGTAAGACTGTGCCTGAGGTTGCCGTATGCACTTGAGTTTTCCAGACTGTCTGAATATCGCTTACTTTGATTTTAGCTTCCATTATACACAGTCATTTAGCAAAGCTGATGTTTGCAAAGCACGGTCACAGTGCTTTCCCTGGCTGAACAGTATACTTTTATTTATTCATTCATTCATGCAGGGGACATTTATTGAGTCCTTGCTCTTAATAAATGCTGAGAATACAAAGAGAAATAAGATACAGCGCATGATCTCAGGGCTGTTGTGACCTAGTTGGGAAGACAAATAGGTCATTACACTGCCTTGTGATAATTGCTATGATTAAGTGAACTCTGACGTGGGGGACAGGGAACCTGTGGGAAGGGCCCTGGCATAATCTTGGGAAGATCAGGAAAGTCATATTGGAATTGGTAAAGTCTAGGGTGAGATGTAACAAGATCAGATAAAGAGGCATTGATGGGGGCAGGGGGAGGGGTAGCGAAAGATAGGGAGCCAGAGTTAGGCTGAGGGGACTGCAATTACCAAGGTCTGGAGGCACGGGAGAGGGGGCCAGAGGGGGCCCTTCAGGGAACTGTGAGAGATTCAGCACCGGGGAGCAAGTGAGATGCCCAGAAGGTCAGTGGAGTAGGGAGAGACCAAAATGCGCAGGACCTCTGAACCACATTTACAGAGTTCAGACTTAGAACAAGCAGCTGCTGAAGGGTTCCACTGAGGGGAGAGGCAGAATCAGATCTAGAGCCTTCACCCTGGCTATAGCCTGACAAGCTGGCTGGAGCAGCGGCAAGGCTGAGTCACCGCAGAGACTGCTGAGAGCCAGGTGAGAAGGTGACCGGGTGGGGCAGCGGGGGTGGGGACCACCGGGCCACTCCTGACTGAGCCAGAGGCTTCCTGTCAGCCCCCACGGCTTCCCTGACCTCTTCAAGACTTGCACCCTTCTCATTCAGGCCCTCCTGGCCTGCCATCCTGAGGATTTTAAGCACTAAAGGAGATGGCAGGTTTTCAACCAAACCTTAAAGGCTATGCTGAGTAAAATTCACTCAAGCTGGAGGTGATAATACAGACAGAATATTATATGGAAAATACAGGGTCTGGCCATGACTGTATAAAATTTTCTCATATGTGGAAGAAGGATGTGAAATCAGAGCTAATGGGGGAGAGAGGCAGAATTCAGAGGACATGAAGAAACATCCTCCATCTTTGAGTCCAGCACTTCTGGAGAGTATCCTTTCTATTTGATATCTAGGATCTTATTTTAAATCTTCCTCACAAAATGCCAGCCTAGATAGATAATGTTTCCCAAGGAAAGAATACTGTAATTAAGGGCATGGATTTTGGACTCTGACAGACCTGGGTTTAATCCTAGCTCTGCTCCTTATTTGCTGCATGACCTTGAACGAGTAACTTATCGTCTCTGATCATGGTTACTCACCTGGAAAAAAAAAATGGAGATAATATCAACTTCACCTGGAGTTAAAGGTGATACTCTCATAGATCAGTAGGGAGGAGAAGGCAGCTTCTGCCCTGGACTCTCCTTGGAGGATTGTAACTCATCAGCTTGGTTGATTGTCATCCAGTGAGGCTTACAGGGGTATCAAGGACTTAGAGGTGCAAAGGCGAGTTTGGAAGTGAGGCAGGTCCTAAGGGGCTGAGTCAAGTCTGTTCTTTCTTTCTTGTTTAAAAATCTCATGTGCTGGAAGTCTTTAGTGTTCCTTATTCCTCCTAGCACTTTTCCTTCCAAATTGAAGACTCTTGACACAGTGATCCTCCTCATGTGACTAGGAGGGGAATTTCCAATTTTAGGGCAGGATGATACCTAATGACTGTTGGAGCCGGTACTGGTGCCCCAAGAAGATCCTGCTCTGGTAAGCTGTGACTCCCTTGTCTTTCCTTTTAGCCTGCCCGGTATATATAAATACAGCAAGCATATTTGTTGAGTGAATGGGCTTTCTCCTGTTGCAGAGAGCAGGGGCTACTCTCTAGATGTACATGGGCTTCTCATTGCAGTGGCTTCTCCTGTTGCTGAGCACAGGCTCTAGGGCATGTGGGCTTCAAGAGTTGCTGCACATGGACTCAGTAGTTGCAGCTCAAGGCTCCAGAGTGCAGGCTCCGTGGTTGTAGCATGCGCTTAGTTGGCTTGTGGCATGTGGGATCTTCCCAGACAAGGGATTGAACTGGTGTCTCCTGCACTGCAAGGCAGATTCTTAACCACTGGACCACCAGGGAAGCCATTGAACATCCGTTTTAAAAATTATTATTGTAAACCATGATAGGCAGAATTCTAAAATGAGTCCCCATGATCTCAGCCCTTGTCAAAACCCTCCCCTTACAGGTGGGATGGGCCTTGTGACCAAGATATCACTTCATGACTTATGTTCCACTATATGGCCCAGGTTCGATTCCTGAATCAGGATGATCCTCTGGAGAAGGAAATGGCAACCTACTCTAGTATTCGTGCCTGGAGAATCCCATGGACAGAGGAGCCTGGTGTGCTACAGTCCATGGGATCGCAGAGTTGGATATGACTGAAGTGACTTAGGACAGGTATGGCAAGAGGATTTAGGACAGATATGGCAAGAGGAATTTGCAAATGTAATCAGGATTCAAAACCAGCCAGTTCTGAGTTAATCAAAGGGGAGATTATCTTGGGTGGACCTGACCTTTTCAGACCAGCCTTTTACTATCCGGGAGTTTCTCTCCCAGGCCTGGGAGGAAGAAAACAGACAGCTGGGTTGTGAATTGCACATGAAAAGAGGCAGCCCATAGGGATTGAGAGTGGTATAGGCTAACAGCTAGCAAGAAAATGGGGACACAGTCATATACCACGAGGAAATGGGTCATGCCAACAATCTGAATGAGCTCAGGCCCATACTTGGGTATAGTCTTGAGAGATGGGAGCAGAGAATCCAGTTCAACCACGTCCAGACCCCTGACCAATAGAAGCTGGGGATAATGCATTCATGCTATTTGAAGCCTCTATGTTTGTGCTAATCCCCAGTAGTCCAATGGTAAAGAATCTGCCTGCCAGTGCAGGAGGTGCAGGAGACACGGGTTCAATCCCTGGGTTGGGAAGTTCCTATGGAGGAGAAAATGGTAACCCACTCCAGTATTCTTGCCTGAAAAATACCATGGACAGAGGACCCTGGTGGTTTGTAGTCCATGGGGTCACAAAGAGTCAGATGCGACTAAACACAATAGAAAGTTATTAGTAATATATAAACTGTCTTGAAGTGCTTTGTAAATTAGGATATAAACCAATAAAACAACAATAATCAATTGTGTTCACCCTACTGAATGGTAGGGCTGCCAGTACCTCTACCTCATATGAATGTATGTGGAAACTAGCACAGGAAAAAACAAAAACATACAACTCTTTTTAAATAAGAGGGCTAGTATAGGCAACTTCACCCATTTTCTCTCTCTCTAAAGAATACATGTCTCTGACAGCAGGGAATTTATCCTTTGGATAACTGTAGTTTCTGGCTTCAAATAGTCCCCATCATTTGCACCAAATTGCTTGTTACTGGGTTATGGAGATGCACCACTGGCACAAATACTAAAGCAAGAAAAATGTAAAGCACGTCCAAAGACTCTGTAGACAGAATGGTTCCTTAAATGCTTTAAATGGAGGCTCTCCTGCCCGTCCCAAAGGACCAGTGTGTAACATCCCAAGTTCTTCTGTGCACCTTCAGGACATTTTTGGAGAAAAAGTGAGAGCAGGAGCCATCTTAAATAGCCAAAAGTAATTTCTTACAGTTTGAAATTTTATTCTAACAAGATATAACCCCAGTAGAGCAATGTCATGGGGTCACAAAGAGTCGGGCACGACTTAGTGAACTGAACTGAGAACGATCTCAAGTTTTTAATCTGTGAACAACCAAAGACAAGATTTGAGAGCAGCTCATTTATTAATTCATTCATCTCACAGATAGTTGAATCCCATTTATGAATTGAACGCTGTGTTATCTGTGTTAAGAGCAGAGAAACAGTGTAAACCAGAAAGACATGGTTTCTACCTATTTGGAGTTTAAAGATTTGAAAGAGAGACAAAGAACAAAGTAAGTTCACAAACAAATACATAAAAAGAATTAGGAGCTGAGAACTGGTGCTGAGAGAGAAAATGCTAGAAGGATCTATTTGAAATAGGATGGTTTGGGAAGACTTCTCTGAAAAGTTGACTTTTGGGCTGAGATATAAAGGATAAGAAAAAGGAAAAGCTTACAAAGAATAGGAATAAAAAGTATAGGCAGAAAGAATAGCAAGGCCAAGGACCCTGCAGCCAACCAGAGCCTGGGTGGTTCTAGCAACTGCATCTCCTGGGTCTAAGGGTGTATGTGTGTGTGCACAGCTGCATCTCCTGAGTCTAAGGGGTGTGTGTGTGTGTGTGTGTGTGTGTGTGTGTGCAGCTGCATCTCCTGGGTCTAAGGTATGTGTGTGTGTGTGTGATCTAACATGCTAGAAGCTTAACCTTGCATAGGTCTACGACTCAGCATAGCATCCAAACCACGTTGAATCTAGTCATAAGTGAGCTAGTAAGAGTCACTTTTTCCATGGCCAGAGAAAATACCCCTAATAAGACCAGTCATCTCAAAAACAAGATTGAGAAAGTGGGATAGACTGGCTTGGTTCAAATGTGCCATCAGGATGAAAAGTCAAAGTTCACGGGTCTGGAGCATCATCTTCACTTATGTGCTACCATGATTTGTCTAATACACACACTCCCATCAACACTCCCTCATGCCTGCCTCCTGCCTAGCTTATTACTTCACTTCGACACTAACTTCATTCTGGCTATTAAACCATGAGTAAACATTCCCTCTGGACAAATGCCTACGCAAGCATCCATTCTCTCCCTCCTCCCAGAAGTTAAATTTCACTATGTATAAAGGTTTTTTTCTCTCACTTTCTCTTATTCCTCCCTTCTGTGCTTAGTGTTCGTCCCCACGCCCCTTCCCCTCATGAATCTTTCCTTCTTCTACCTTCATTCTCTTCATTTCCCACAACTTCCCTGCACTTTTGCCCTCACCCCATCAAGGGCCCTGCTGCACATGGTATGTGGCTTCACCTGGTGCAGGAACCAATATTTTTTTTTAAAAATGTATTATCAATGAAATTTCTCTCATTTTGCTGCTGCTGCTGCTGCTGCTAAGTCACTTCAGTCGTGTCCGACCCCATAGACGGCAGCCCACCAGGCTCCCCCATCCCCGGGATTTTCCAGGTAAGAACACTGGAATGGGTTGCCATTTCCTTCTTCAATGCATAAAAGTGAAAAGTGAAAGTGAAGTCGAGTCCGACTCTTCGCAGCCCCATGGGCTGCAGCCCACCAGGCTCCTCCATCCATGGAATTTTCCAGGCAGTACTCTTGGGAACAGTAAACATTTTATCTCAGACTGGCACTTCTGAACCAGTAGTTTAAAGATAGGACTGTTAGTGAGGCCCACTCGAATTCCATTTGGAGGCTTCTTTGAGCTCGCGGAGTATACATGAGCAAAGCACACCCTCCCAAGTTGAAGAAATTTATGGACAAGAAGTTATCATTGAAATTAAATGGTGGCAGACATGTCCAAGGAATATTGCGGGGACTTGACCCCTTTATGAATCTAATCTGTCTTGCAATGCAGGGGATATGGGTTCAATCCCTGGTCTGGAA
>NW_011495018.1:30136062-30143182 GCF_000754665.1 Bison bison bison
TAATACGAGGAAATAATATCATCATGTTAGAAGCCTTGGAAAGAGTATGAACAATGGCTGTGTTCACCAGAGAAATCAATGCTTCCATGTGTCCCCTCTCCACATTTTACTACCAGAAAAATTGGGTTGTGTACATTTTCTTACTTTTTTGTTAAATAAACTTTTGTAATAGCCAAAAAATAATAATAATAAAGATAGGACTGTTAGTGGTTCAGATAACTAAAATTTTATAAAAAGGGTTTTTCAGACACAGTTGGAACCAGGTGCCCCAGTTATTAGGTTGGAATCTTTCTCCACTTCTTGATTTCATTACTTTTGGTGGTGACTTTCTACTCACACAAATTCTCCCCATGTGGGACTAGATGATCAATAGTGGCTTCAAGTTTGTATTTTGTCAGTCTAGCAACAAACTATTGATTCTTGGGCCTGGCTCTCAAGAGCACAAATTGGGTGACATGTCTGTCCCTAAAACCAGCATGATGAGTCTGGTCAGTCTGGGATTATATGACCACTCGCAGAAGGTGCAGAGTGAGGATGGGAAACTAGTGTAGAAGAGTTGGTTCCCGGTTTTTTTGTTTGTTTGTTTTAAAAAACACTGTTACCAAATAAAAGAGAATGGATGGTTATAGACAAAAACAACAAAAGAACATTATAATTTTATTAAAGTCAAGCATCATTTTAATTTTACTGTGTCTCTTAAGTCAAGTGAATTCAGTCATTCAACAAACATTTATTAGATACACCTATGTGCCAGGCACTTTGCTAGGCAATAGGATACAAAGATAAATCCACTAGTCTCTGCCTTCAGTGAACTTAGCTTATGTGAGGAGAGGGAGAGCAGACACTTTTTTATAATAGTCTGTGAAGCGATTGGGCTTCCTGGGTGTCTCAGTAAAGAATCTGCCTGTCATTGCAGGAGCTGAAGGAAACGTGGGTTCAATCCCTGGGTTGGGAAGATCCCCTGGAGAAGGAAATGGCAACCCACTCCAGCATTCTTGCCTGAAAAATCCCATGGACAGAGGAGCCCGGGGGACTACAGTTCAGAGGGTCGAAAAGAGTTGGACACAACTGAGCACAGCACAGCATTAGCTCTTAAGCAGGTAAAACATTCCTAGACTGTGTTAAAGAAGCACAGTGTCACATCAAAAGAGCACAGTTCCACCAGGCCATACAAGAGTCAGTCTTCCTCTGGAGTGTGATGTATAGTTCCCAGCATATTTTCAGGAAGGACTTTGAAGGTCATGACATCACTAAGCCTCGTGGACACAGGAAGATAAAGTTTTGCCAGGAGAAGAAAAACATGGCTGGTTCAAAGCAAAGTTCTGAAATTGTCTGAGTGGTGAGCCCACATGGCACAGTGGAAAGACTTTGAAACTGGCAGATGGTGGTTTGAAACCTAACTTTGTCCTTTACAAGCTCTGTTATCTTGGTAAGTCAGGTATTCCCCCAAATATGGGTAAAGAATCACAAATATGGATAAAGGATCACTCTAGATATTCTTTAGGATGATTCAAGTGATGCAGGACCAATTTTGCTTGATGCTCCAACCAAGCAATAAGTAACTTAGTGAAAAAGTTATTCTCTTAACGATTTATTTAGATCTTTCTGAATATATCAAGGAGAAAGTCTCTATTGGGTTCTAACTTTCTTGTTGTTCATTAGCTAAGTTGTATCAGACTCTCTGACCCCATGGACTACAGCACCAGGTTTCCCTGTCCTTCACCATCTCCCAGAGTTTGCTCAAACTCATGTCCAGTGAGTTGGTGATGCCATCCAACCATCTCATCCTGTGTTGCCCCTTCTCCTCCTGCCTTCAGTCTTTCCCAGCATCAGGGTCTTTTCCAGTGAATCGGCTCTTCCCATCAGGTGGCCAAAGTATTGGAGCTTCAGCATCAGTCCTTCCAATGAATATTCAGGGTTGCTTTTCTTTAGGATTGACCGGTTTGATCTCCTTACCGTTCAAAGAAGTCTCAAGAGTCTTCTCCAACACCACAATATGAAAACATCAGTTCTTCAGAACTCAGCCTTCTTTTTGTCCAGCTGTCACATTCGTACATAACTGGAAAAACTACTGCTTTGACTATATGGACTTTTGTTGGCAAAGTGATGTCTCTGCTTTTTAATATGCTGTCTAGGTTTGTGGTAGCTTTTCTTCCCAGGAGCAAGAGTCATGGCTGTAGTCACCGTCCACAGTGATTTTGGAGCCAGAGAAAATAAAATCTGTCACTGTTTCCACTTTTTCCCCATCTGTTTGCCATGAAGTGATGGGACTGGATGCTATGATTTTAGTTTTTTGAATGTTGACTTTTCAGCCAGTTTTTTCACTCTCCTCTTTTGCCCTCATCAAGAGGCTCTTTAGTTCCTCTTAGCTTTCTATCATTAGAGTGGTACCATCCACATATCTGAGGTTGTTGATATTTCTCCTAGCAATCTTGATTTTTAGCTTTGGATTCTTCCAGCCTGGCATTTCACATGATGTACCCTGCATATAAATTAAATAAGCAGGGTGACAATACAGCCTTGACGTACTCCCTTCCCAATTTGGAACCAATCTGTTGTCCCATGTCTGGGTCTAACAGTTGCTTCTTGACTTGCATACAGGTTTATCAGGAGGCAGGTAAGGTGGTCTGCTTTCTAACATTGGCTGTTTTCATGTTTTAACAAGAGGAGAGTAGCCCTCAAGCTCAGAATTAGAATTTAATAACCATTTTGTTTTCAATGTATTTGTTTTGAAGATTATTGCCTATTAATTGCAATCTATATACTGGTTTTGCATTTATGGGAGTGGTACAAGTCTTTCCTTAAAAAACAAGGTGAGTAAATTTAAGTAAACATATTTTAGGACTTCCCTGGTGGTCTAGTACTTAAGACTTGGTGCCATGGTAGGAGGCATGGGTTCGATCCCTAGTTGGAGAACTAGGATCCTGTATGCTGGGCAGCAGGGCCAAAAAAATTAAATTAAATTAAAAAAACATAAAAATATTTTAAAAATTTAGGAAGGTGCTATCCATTTAGTCAAGAATTATTGTGATGGTTTTCTGAGAGTGAATTATATGAAGTGTGGAAAGCACGAGGCCAGCTGTTTAGCCCCAGGGAGCCTCAGTTCCTCATTTATAAGCTAAAGATAACAATTACTTGTCTGGTTGTTGACATGATATGTGCTAAGAATAAACCACCAATATTATTTGGAGAAGAAAATGATGACCTTGATTATCTTTCTTCATTAAGGTAGACAAATTGGGAAAGAAAATAAAGATGGTTTGTGAATTATTTTTAAAGAATTATTAATTCTATTCAAATGGGAACCAGGTTCTATTTCTCAGTATAACATTTTTTCTGATTAATAAAAGAAAAAAATGATATATGGGAAGTTCTTAACATAAGGTCAGGTCCCAATGAACATTTACTATAAACTTGTGTTTAGTATTTCAGCTTCCCCTTTCTTTCCTTCCCCTACCTCCTTCCAGATTCTCAACTATCTTCTTTCTTTCTTATCTCCTATGAAAATAAGAAGAGATCTGATAGTGTCACTTAAATACATACATATATACGTATGTGTGTGTGTGTGTTTAATTAAAAGAATTATTTTTGGCTGCACTGGGTCTTTGTCACTTTGCTCAGACCTCCTCTATCTAGTTGTAGCAAGCTGGGGCCACTCTGTGTTATGGTGTGTGGGCTTCTCATTGTCGTGGCTTCTCTTATTGCAGAGCATGGGCTCTAGGCACATGGGCTTCAGTCACTGTGGCTCCTGGGCTCTGGAGCACCAACTTAGTAGTTATGGTGCACGGGCTTGGTAGTCATTCCAAAGCATGTGGAATCTTCCCAGACCAGGGATCGAACCTGCATTGGCAGGCGGGTTCTTATCTATTGCACCCTGAGTGATGTCCTCACTTAAATATATTTTGATGGATACACAAGAGAATGATTATTTTCCAAAGTATTATCTGGACTAGGCATTAGCATTTTAAGATAGATTTTTTTGCTAGTTTGATTTTTACTTCTAATTATGAAAGGATTTCCTCTTCCTCACTAAACCAATTTCAAGCTTCTGCAAGCAGATAGGAAGAGAAAGAGTCCCCTAGGAAACACTGTATCAATATATAAGAGTAACTCTTAGGATAAACACCATACGGTCCTTTGTTTGAATTCAGAACTTCCTTACAGAGTCTTTCTAGAAAGAACAAAATAGGAATCGGCTTTACTTTTGCCAACTGTGGTCTGTTCCTAAATGGAACTAAATGACCTCCATTATCTTCATCTAGGAGCTGGTCTTGCGTCAGTGCAAGTCCACTAGACAGATACCCTTCCTCAAAAATCACCCTGGACTCCTCCCCAAGAGAGCCATATTTCCCCCACCCTTCCCTCCTCCACCCAACAGGAGTCCTCTCCTTTCTGTTCCAGTGCATTCTGGCACCATTTTGACAAATAGTTATTAGTGTCTCCAAGTGCTATTTCTTCCTTCTCTGATATAAAAGGCTAAACCAGTGCCTTGTATATTCTACTACTAAATTGCTCCAGAGGGAAGCCATGGGGAATGGCTTTGATTTGTGGCCAGCCATGGAAACTGTTAGTGATGTAGTTCATTATAACAGTGATGGACACTTAAGTGTGTCCTGACAGAGTGGGTTTAGGTTCAGACATGGGATCAAAGGATGACATGCCTAAGTAGTTTTGATCAATGTGGTTAGTCAAAATTTACAGGAATTGATTTTGGTTTATTGAGGATTATCCAGGAAAAAAATTAAACTCTTCTGTTTTAGTATTCTACAGGTGGATATTGCCATTATTGTTAACATAGAGGTTCCACATGCATTATCTCTTTTGATCCTTTTAATTTCAGTCTCTTTAATCGAGGACATTTTATTATGTATCAGTACACTGACTTAAAATGAAGTTCAAACTCCTTACCACGGCCCATCAGGCCCAGGAGACCTTCACTCTTGTTTGTTTTGTAATTTCATCTCATAATACTTGATTTCTTTCTCACTCAGGCTTCTCTTCTGTTCTGAAACTGATCAAATTGTTTTCCACTTTAGGGCTTTGAACCTTCAGTTCCTCCTGCTGCAAAGACACTTCCTCAGCTCTTTGCATAGCTGGTTCTTTCTCATCATTTTGGTCACAAGTAAAGGTTACATCCGTAGAGACTTTCCTGACCACCAACCACTATATTCAAAGAAAGTTTTCACTTCTTACTTTGGCCCTCATCAGACCAGATCCTCATCTAAACCGCAGAACACACCACAGTTCTTAGTTCACAGTTCTTCTTTCTCAGTTCTCTCAAGGACCAGGTATAACTTGTGCCATTCCCCTGTAAAGGAGAGAGATCAAGTCATTATATACAATGGATGCCTAGGGCATTAGGGTTCAATTCTCTATGGTCTAATTTATCACATCATCTGGTTTATTTCTCTCACAGCATTCACCGTACCCTGTAATTGTTTGGCTTACCATTTGTTTAATGATTTATTGTCTGTTACCTTACTCTTCATATTCTTAATGATTACCTTACTCTTCTTATTCTTACTGAGATGGGAATACCAGGCCACATTACTTCCCTCCTGAGAAAGCTGTATGCAGGACAAGAAGCAACAGTTAGAACTGGACATGGATCAATGGACTGGTTCAAAATTGGGAAAGGAGTATGTCAAGGCTGTATATTGTCACCCTGCTTATTTAACTTATGTGTAGAGTATAGCATGCGAAATGCCTGCCTGGATGAAGTACAAGGTGGAATTGAGATTGCCGGGAGAAATATCAACAACCTCAGATAAACAACCTTTAAACCACTCTAATGGCAGAAAGTGAAGAAGAATTAAAGAGCCTCTTGATGAAGGTGAAAGAGGAGAGTGAAAAAGTTGGCTTAAAACAAAGATCATGGCATCCAATCCTATCACTTCATGGCAAATAGATGGGGGAAATGTGGAAACAGTGTCAGATTTTATTTTCTTTGGCTCCACAATCACTGTGGATAGTGACTACAGCCACAAAATTAATAGATGCTTGCTCCTTGAAAGAATAGCTATAACAACCTAGACAGTGTATTAAAAAGCAGAGACATCACTTTGCCAACAAAGGTCCTTATAGTCAAAGCTATGGTTTTACCAGCAGTCATGTAAAGATGTGAGAGTTGGACTATAAAGAAGGCTGAGTGCCGAAGAATTGATTGTTTCAAACTGTGGTACTGGAGAAGACTCTTGAGAGTCCCTTGGCAGCACGGAGATCAAACCAGTTAATACTGAACAAAATCAACCCTGAATATCCATTGGAAGGACTGGTGCTGAAGCTGAAGTTTCAATACTTTGGCCACCTGATGCAAAGAGCTGACTCATTGGAAAAGCCCCTGATGCTGGGAAAGATTGAGGGCAAGAAGAGAAGGGGGCAACAGGAGATGAGATGGTTGGATGGCATCACTGACTCAATGGATATCAGTTTGAGCAAATTCTGGGAGATAGTGAAGGACAGGGAAGCTTGGCATCTTATAGTTCATGGGGTCGCAAAGTGTCGGACAGGACTTAGCAACTGAACAACAACCTTTCTCTAAAATGTGGACATGAGGGCAGGGAGTTTATCGGTTGTCTTTGTTAGTCTGAATCAAAAACATCTAGCATAATGCCTATTGCATTGCAAATGTTGTGTTATAAATCTTTGTTGATGAGTTATTGTTTTACCTTTGATGATTAGAATCTTTACAATGTCCTAGGGCAGTGCTTCTTAACCTTTAGGGTATTCACTAAACTCAACATTCAGAAAACTAAGATCATGGCATCTGCTCCCATCACTTCATGGCAAAGACATGGGGAAAGAGTGGAAACAGTGATAGATTTTATTTTGGGGGGATCCAAAATCACTGCAGTTGGTGACTGGAGCCATGAAATTAGAAAAATGCTTGCTCCTTGGAAGAAAAGTTATGACCAACCTAGACAGCATACTAAAAACAGAGACATTACTTTGCCAACAAGGTCCGTCTAGTCAAAGGTATGGTTTTTTTCCAGTAGTCATATATGGATGTGAGAGTTGGACTATAAAGAAAGCTGAGTGCCAAAGCTGATGCTTTTGAACTGTGGTGTTGGAGAAGACTCTTGAGAGTCCCTTGGACTGCAAGGAGATCCAACCAGTCCAT
>NW_011495018.1:30143385-30146754 GCF_000754665.1 Bison bison bison
AGGCCTGGCATGCTGCAGTCCATGGGGTCACAAAAGAGTCGGACACGACTGAGCAACTGAACTGAACTCACTAAACCTCCAGAGGTTTTAGATTCAGTTATCAGATCATTCTGAAACTGACTCAGGTAAAAGAAACAGGTTCCAGGTGAGTTGTGTGTACATTTAGACATCCAAAGTTGTTTTCTTTTTAAGATAAAGTGCTTCATTATAATTTCATCTTGATTTCATATAGGATAATTAAAAAAAAACTTTATTGGAGTATAGTTGGTTTACAATGTTGCTTTAGCTTCAGGTATACAGCAAAGTGAGACAGTTATACGTATAGGTATATTGACTCTTTTTCAGATTATTTTCCCATGTAGACCATTACAGAGTATTGAGTAGAGTTCCCTGTCCTATACAGTGGGTCCTTATTAGTTATCTACTTTATGTGTAGTAGTGTCTGTAGGTCAATCCCAATCTCTCAATTTATCCCTCCCCCTTCATATGACATACTTGATTCTGTCCAAAAACCAGTAGAAAAGCACATCCCCAAAACTCAAACAAAATTGTGGTTAGCTAAATAGGAATAGTATCTTCAGAAATAAAGCCAGGGGATTTGTGATGTTAATTACTTATTTTTGAGAGAAGAAAAGTTACTGTTTTACAGGCAAATGACACATTTGCTAAGTTTTGTCAAAATCCAAGTTATTGATATGGTAGAAAGTTTTCTGCCCACAGTGTGCACATGCATCAGAAAGCAAAGATGGAAAACCGTATGGTAGTTCTTCACAAAATGAAGCATAGAATTATCATGTGACCCAGTCATTCCATTTCTGGGCATATTCACGAAGGAACTGAGTGAAGGGATTCAAACAGATAGTTGTACACCCACGTCCACAGCACCATTTTTCATAATGGCTGAAAGGTGGAAGCAAATGTTGGATGGAGAACATCCATTGACAGATGAATGTGCAAACAAAATGTGGTATATACATACAAGGGAATATTATTCCACCTTAAAAAGGAAGGAAATTCTGACATACGCTATGGCATGGATGAAACTTGAGGACCTATACAAAGTGAAATAAGTCGATCACAAAAGACAAACACTGGAAATTCCCTGGCAGTGCAATGGTTAGGACTCTGGGCTTTCACTGCTAAGGACCTGGGTTCAATCCCTGGTGTGGCAAAAACAAATAACTCAAAAGATAAACACTGTATGATTCCACTTACAACAGGTACCTGGAGTAGTCAGATTAATAGAGACAGAAGGCAGAATGGTGGTAGCCAGGAGCTGAGGAGAGAGAGGAAGGAAGGGTTGGTGTTTGACGAATACAGTTTCAGTTTGGGAAGATGAAAAGTTCTAGAGATGGATGTAGGTGATGTAATGTGAATGTACTTAATGTCACAGAACCGTACACTTAAAAATGTTTAAAATGATTGACTTTATGTTACATATCAATAACCTCAGATATGCAGATGACACCACCCTTATGGCAGAAAGTGAAGAAGAACTAAAGAGCCTCTTGATGAAAGTGAAAGAGGAGAGTGAAAAAGTTGGCTTAAAGCTCAACATTCAGAAAACTAAGATCATGGCATCCGGTTCCATCACTTCATGGCAAATAGATGGGGAAACAGTGGAAACAGTGTCAGACTTTATTTTTCTGGGCTCCAAAATCACTGCAGATGGTGATTGCAGCCATGAAATTAAAAGACGCTTACTCCTTGGAAGGAAAGTTATGGCCAACCTAGACAGCATATTAAAAAGCAGAGACATTACTTTGCCAACAAAGGTTCGTCTAGTCAAGGCTATGGTTTTTCCAGTGGTCATGTATGGATGTGAGAGTTGGACTCTACAGAAAGCTGAGCACTGAAGAATTGATGCTTTTGAACTGTGGTGTTGGAGAAGACTCTCGAGAGTCCCTTGGACTGCAAGGAGATCCAACCAGTCCATCCTAAAGGAGATCAGTCCTGGGTGTTCATTGGAAGGACTGATGTTGAAGCTGAAACTCCAATACTTTGGCCACCTGATGCAAAGAGCTGACTCATTGGAAAAGACCCTGATGCTGGGAAAGATTGAAGGCAGGAGGAGAATGGGACGACAGAGGATGAGATGGTTGGATGGCATCACAGACTCGATGGACATGTGTTTGGGTGGACTCTGGGAGTTGGTGATGGACAGGGAGGCCTGGTGTGCTACGGTTCATGGGTTTGCAAAGAGTCGGATACGACTGAACAACTGAACTGAACTGACTGATGTTACATATATTTTAACAAGCACACACAAGTAATAGAAAGGAGAAACAATATCTGATGAGAATTTTGAAATACAGATCTTCTCCACTTACAGTGGGATGTCCAGACAAACCCATGGTAATTTGAAAATATCCTAAGTCCAAAATGCATTTAATACAACTAACATACCCAACATCAGAGCCTGACCTACCTTTAACGTGCTCAGAACACTCACATTAATCTACTCTGTAGACTGTAGCCCGCTAGGCTCCTCTGTCCATGGGATTTTTCAGGCAAGAATACTGGAGTGGGTTGCCATTTCCTTCTGCAGGGGATCTTCCCAACTCAGGAAATGAAGGCAGGTCTCCTGCACTGCAGGCAGATTTTTTACTGAGCCACCAGGGAACATTAACCTACAGTTGGGCAAAATCGTCAAACACAAAGCCTATTTTACAATAATGTATTGGATATCTCATATAATTTATTGAATAGTGTATTTTGAAAGTGAAACCCAGAATTGTTTATGAGTACAGAATGGTTGAAAGCCTATTGGTGGCTTGCCCTCCTTATCTTGTGGTTGACTGGGAGCAGGCTTACTGTCGCTCTCAGCATCAGGAGTGTCCTAGAGCAAATCGCCCGCCCAGGAAAGGATTGAAATTGAAAATCCTACTATGGTTTCTACTGAATGCCTACCGTTTTCTCATCATCATAAAGTGGAAAAATCTTAAGTCCAACAATTTTAAGTGGGGGCTATCTGTAGAGGTTTATCTGTTATGTGTTCACAGTGATAGACTTGTTGCAGCTTCTTGAGCATCTCCCAGATAGATCCCAGGAACCAAGCACAGAAATTCAAGCAAGAAGCCAAACAGTGTGACTTTATGGCCATTAACACACAAAGAAAATCCTGTGAGGATTCACGAACGAGTTAAAAGCGTGCTCTCAGCCCTGCCTAGTTCTGCATTCTGTCACTCCTTACTCTCAAATTCTCGACGATACATTGAGAAAAGTTCCTCAGAAAAAAAACAGGCCGAAGGGAACGCCAAGCATTTGTGACGTGATTAAGGAACTACCTCGGAGCAACATAGAGGACCGCACCGTAGACAGGAATTGAATGGGCCTTCTCTAAATGGAACTCCCCCCGACCCACCTCCC
>NW_011495018.1:30147071-30182693 GCF_000754665.1 Bison bison bison
GGGCAGCGCGGTCCCGGCGAGGCGGAAGCCTAGGCTGGAGTGGGGCCGCGGCGCTGAGTCACGTGGGATTGACCCGCCCGCCGCCTGCAGAGGCGGAGGTGACAGCGGGCCTGGGACGTGCGGCCGTTGCTGCCCGCTGCGCCGAGGGACCGCCGGGCAGCGGAGAGCAGGTCAGAGGCCGGGCGAGGCCGGGTTGGGCAGTTCGGTCTTCGGGGGCGGCGGGCGGAGGGGACCCGGGCCCCGAGGGACGCGCCGGGATGCTGGGCCTGCGCCGTCCCTGCCCGGCCGCGGCCGCTACCCCTACCGGGAGCCTCCGACAGACAGCGGGGCACCGGGCGCTCGTCGGAGCCCTCCGGTCCAGGTCGGTCGAGCCCTAGGAGGCGCTGGGGACTGGAAGAAGCCAGGTGGTCGGCAGTCCGAGGGTTGCAGACGTGGGCTTTTTAAAATTGTGTCAGGCAAGCCCAGGGATCTTCGCCCTGCACCGCCCTGCCACTCCGGCAATGAGGCGAAATTTGTAAACTCTGGAAAAGAATCCAGCGTTATTTTACAGATGAAGAAATTCTTTTGGTTCACACAGCGTCACTTTCAGTCGGAGTAGGACGGTTTCCGAAAAAAGAGTAAGACCTGTTTGGCTAGAGATGCAAGTTTGCTTCTGGTGGAATTTGGTATACCTGCTTTCCTGCCTCAGGTACCGATGTCAACCAGGCATCAATTTCTCAAGGCATCTAACCTTAAAAAGGATGTCTATGCTGTCAGTTGAATAAAGGAATACTAGGGTTACAAACGGGTCGGGTCTGCTGCAAGTTAGATGCTGTGGAAAATGGTTGGTGTATACAGTTAAATTTTAAATGAAAACTCCACTTTACATGCAATCTTTTTATCCTTTATTGTCTGTCTCATTTATATAGTAATGAAGGATAGTCACAACTTATTCTGTAGTTACTAATTTGCCTTTAGGTCTGTTTTACGGTAATTGTTTTATCGTAACGTGAGCTTTCTTTTCACTATCACTGGTGCTGTGGAATATGGCAAGCCAGGGGTAGCATTAATATTTAGTGTTTGAGCATAGATTAGCTGGGCTTCCCAAGTGGCGCTAGTGGTCAAGAACCTACCTGCCTATACAGGAGACACAGGTTGGATCCCTAGGTCAGGGAGATCCCTGGGGGAAGGCATGGCAACCCACGTCAGTATTCTTGCCTGGAGAATCCCATGAACAGAGGAGCTTGGAGGGTTACAGTCCATGGGGTCGCAGAGAGTCAGACATTTCTGAAGCGACTTAGCACACATAGGTTAGCTACAGGTGTTTGTATAGCTGAAGTTACAGGCTCGGTTAATTCCTTGTTTTATATTGAAGAGTGAAGTATGTGCCAGCATTCAGGTGTTGTTTCTTAGACTGTTGCTGCGTTTATTACTCACCGCATAGAATTGATTCAAATTGATGAGCAAGTTAGTTTAAACCTCAGCACCTGTTTTTCTCTAAATTATTGAATTAAAGGATCTCTAAGACTCCTATCTCTAAAGTTCCCTGATTTTAGGTGTTAATTTGAAACATATGTGACTCATTGTGACAATAACGGTTTTTAGAAAACATGTTTTTTAAAAAACTCTGCATCATGCATAGCAAATCTTCAAATTCAGTGTTATTCTCAACGCTTCCAGTTACTTCATCATTGTTGAGTTAATGTAAGTGAAAAGAGATTTTTCAAATTACTTCTGTGTTAAATTCACTAAATTTAGAGACTGTAATGAATGCTTTGTGTATGGTGGAGAGTTGCTAAAATCTGGCCTGGGGATGGGATCTCTGCAGTGCACAGATAACTTTTACAATAAGCCAAGAACATTCTGCCTCGGAAATGTGATAAGGTGTCTTCAATACAGTGTTCATACTGTGTGAATTTCCAGCCGAGATGTGATAATCTTCGTAGACAATCTGTCCAAATATGTACATGTTATTTTGTCTTGCAGCTCCAAAGTAGAGCCTTTCGCACCTCTTGTTTCTTTCCTGGCTCATTTCTTCTTAGTGTTCCTCTTACGTGCAGAGACCCCTTCACATTCCTCTTTGATCCACATGAAAGAGGCAGTTCAGGGCCTCTTTCAAGCACTGATTGAACCTACATCACTTTTTCTCCTCTTAAAGTACATGATAAATTGTAATTCTTGAATGATCATTTAGGTCTCCTAAAAACTCAAGCGTGAATATTCATTTTTAGAACATAGTGCAAGAGTCCATGAGGCTCTGGTTCTGAAAAAGGGTTAAGGGGACTGTGTATAGATTTTTATCCTCCCTAAACTGGGAGACTGCAATCTAGGAAGCCTCCAGAGCCAGTAGACTTATTTCACTGCCTCAGAAGGAAACAGTTTGAACAGGATACATGGTGAATCTTCAAATTTGTTACTCTTCTCATTTCTCCCACTCACTTTATCAGGGTTGGGCTGAAATAAGCGAAAGGTGATTTCTCATATTTCAGACACTTCAGTGATTGTTCAGATTACAGATACTTTTTAAATTTGGTGAACTTTTTTAAGTGACAAAAGCAATTAAACTAGAATGCAAATGGAGGTTTGCATACCCACTACCAGATATAAGGCTTTTATTATTTTCTAGGTTTATTAGTCTGTCATTTCTGAAGTTAGTTAATGTATTACCTACCCCACACCGGGCTTCCCAGATGGCTCAGTGATAAAGACTGCCTGCTAGGGCAGAGGAGGTGCGTTCCATCCCTTGGTTGGGAAGATCCCCTGGAGGAGGAAATGGCAACCCTTAAACACAAATTCAGTTAATATTAAATAGTTTCTTCTTATGCCTTGCTTAGGAAATCTGAATAAACTAACCTTCAAGATTGGATAACTTAGTCTTGTTGGCCAGGAGCTAATTATAAGATATCAGTCTCTCACCTGGAAAGGCAGAAAGGTATGAAGAAGCAGCCATAAAATCATATCACAGATCAACCTTGTGATGAAAGAATTGATAAACAAATCAAGGCTCAACAAATATTCATGGAGCACCAGATCTGTTCTTGGTGCTGGGGATATAGCTGTGAACAAAACAGAAAAGGCCCTGCCCTCATGCAGTAGATATTCTGGTAGCATGGGGGCAGACAGGAAATAAATATGTGACTGGATCATGGTCACATAATTCTAAGTGTTGTGAAGAAACAGAAAGAGGTGTAAGTGGGAAAGGAGAAGGAGGCGTGCACTCATAAAGTGCAGAGTGGTCTAAGGAGGCCTCTACTGAGATCGCTTTGAATCTACGTCTTGAGAGGAGTGAGGGAGTGAGCAGAAGGCAGAGGGATGAGTAAGTTCCAGACCCCAATGCAGAAGCATGTTTGGCATGTGTGAGGGACAGCGAGGTCATGGTGGCCAAGCAGTCCCCATGTGGGTGAGGGGAAAGTGCAGCAGATAAGAGGTGGTAGGAGTTGGGGTTGGGCACAGGGTGTGCATAGCAGTGTAGGCGGTTTTGTAAAGTATTTTGGCCTTTACTCTGAGTGAGGGGGGAGCCCGTTGGGCCTTTTGGACAGAGAAGCTTCTGATGACTTATGTTTTAACAGGATCACTCTGGCTGAGTGACAGAGAGACGGAAAGGGACAAGGGCACAGTCGGTGAGGGCTTCCCATTCATACCAGTTTCGTGACCCTGAACTGCAGTCCCCTGGCTTTCGTTTGCTCATCTTAGGATAACCAGGCGCTCTCTAGCTCTAGAATTTTTAGATTCTAAGAAGTGTGGAATCTCTGTGGGCTAGAGGATTATATATATGAAAAGGTTCTGAAAGTAAGTTGTTTCAGAGGATGTGAAAAGTTGATGGCACCAATGTGCCTTTAGCTGAATCACTCCTAATCTCACTCCTAATCAAGAGGTAATCGGCTCTTTTCAGTTAGGTTGTGAGGTCATGAGAACAAAAACACTGTTTCGTGACCATTCTGCCCTGATCCCTTTAGTCCTCTGCTGATCCCTGAATTTTTCCCTTCCTGCTTGAAAAAGGATGAAAAGCTGTTACTCATCAACAAAGCTGGCAACCAGAGTTGCTTTTGTTGTTAGGAAAGTTGGAAACTTAGGGGAAGGAAACAATTCTAATTTTGTTTTCATCACAGGTCATTTGAATTCTTCTTTTTTAACATGCAAGGAGCCTAAAAGATGTCTTTTTTTTTTTTTTTCCCTTATCTTCCTCCTTGGATTTTAGTTGGTGATGATGCATTTCATTATGCTTTCCCACCCACCCCGAGTACTGTTTTTAAGGTCCTCCTGTGTTTCTACATGTACATCTAATTCTTTGCTTCTGAATGCTGTATTATGTCCCATGCTCTGTGCATGTGTGAACCACAATTTTGCTTGTCTCCTCTCTGTGTAATACATCCTCAGGTTGTCCCTACGTCCTACCACCACAAATATTGCTGCAGTGAGCATCTTCATACCTGTCCACTTCTAAAACTGTGTAATAGAAGTGTGGGGTATACACTTAGAAGGGAATCACTGGGTCATGGGCTTTCACGTCCTGAATTTGATCAGACTGTGCCAGATGCCTGCCCACAATAGCTGTACCAATCTCTCCTGCCAGAAGTGTTTGAGGGGTCTTATATCATGTCCCAACCACCACTCAGCTTTCTCTCGGTCTCCACCTTTTGTAATCTCATAGGGGCAAGGTGGTATCTTGTCGTTTTCATTTGTATTCTTTGGTTACTAATGATTATAAAGATCTCTTATACATATAGTTTTATCTATAAATTACTGATTCCTGTCTTAGCCCATTTTCTCTTGAAGTTACTGTGTTGTTGCTGTTGACTCGTGGAAGACAGTTTATAGATGTTTATTCATCATCACTTTGTAGATGTTTTCTCATATGTTAATTTTGTCTTTGTTGTCCTTTTATCAATAAAAATTCTTTTTTTAATAAAAATTCTTAATTTTAATGAAATAAGTAAATTCTTTGGCTTATATCTTATGCTTTTAGAGTTTTAAGAAGGGCCTGCCAGTCCCCAAGTTATTGCTATTCCTTGAATTTGTCTAGAGTCCACATTACACATGAGTTAGATAGGGATCCAGCCCTATTATTCTCCATTTAATGAGCCACTTTTTTCCAGTAACATATCCAAAAAACCCATCATTTCTTTCATTACATTGTGATACTCTCTTTCTCCTGTATGGTTTCCGTGGATACACTAGTCTATCTCTAAGCCTCTTTTTTGTTCCATTAGTTTGTCAGTTCTTGCTCTGTTTTTTATTGCTCTAATTTTATTACAGTGATTTGGCAATACAGCCTCATGAATGGCACAGCAAGTATCCCATCTCTTTTATTTTTAAATTTATTTAGCTACTCTGGGGTCATTATTTTTCCATATAACATTTGCAGTATGTTTATCAAGTTCCTCAAATTTTTTGAGAAATTTTTATTGGGCTTACCTTGAATTTATAAAGTATTTGAGAGAGGCTTAACATCTTTTTGATATTAGCTTATTTCATTCAGAAGTATGGCATGTGTCTCTTCATTTATTCAGCTCAGTTTTTTTCCAGAATTTTTGTTTTACTTGGAAATGATTTAAAACTAACAGAGGAATTCTAAGATTAGTACAGAGAGCTCCTGTATATCCCTTACCTAGATTCATATTGCTGTATTTGCTTTATTACTCCCTGTCTACATTTCTCTGCCATTTGTTCTTACCCATTTGAGTTATTAGTTGCAGACATCATGACCCTTTACGCCTAAATACTTCATCAGCTCATCTTTAAGTCCCATATTAGAACTTTCAAGTTTTCTCCATAAAGGTCTAAGAGGATATTCTTGGCTAAATTAATTTCTGAATACTGAATAATAGTTTTGTTACTATTGTGAATCATGTGTATTTCTATTACTGTTGGCTATTGGTAGTTTAAGAGAAATGGTATTGATTATTGTAAGTTAATCTTGTATTTTGCAGCCCGGCTTCACTGTCTTATTCAAATAGTCTGCTGTTTTCTGTTGTTTCTTTTCCCCGTAATTATGTCCTTTGAAAATACTGATAGTTTTGTTGTTTCCCATCCTTGTATTTCTTGTTTATCTTTCCTTTACAGCCTTGACCAGAATTTCCAGAACTATGTCAAAAATGTTGCTATGTTAGTGAACATCTTTGTCTTGTCCTCACTCTTAAGGAGAATTAATCTAAAGTTTCCCGATTTCATATAATGTTTGTTTTAGGTTTTAGGTGTACCTTCATCAGGTTATCCTGGAGAAGGAAATGGCAACCCACTCCAGTATTCTTGCCTGGAGAATTCCGTGGACAGAGGAGCCTGGCGGGCTGCAGTCCATGGGGCCACAAAGAGTTGGACACGACTGAGAGACTCACACTTTTGTTAGGTTAAGGTATTCTCCTTTAGGTACTCCTGGTTTACTGAGCATTTTCATCATAAATGGGTATTAAGCCTTGTCAAATACTTTTCAGGATTTGTCTCTAAAGAAATAAGATGGCGTCAGGAGGCTGCAAACCAAAATCTAAGCTGAGCTTTAGCTTCAAGTATAAGAAGATTAATAAAAGTCAGTATTTCTGAACACTGCATATATAAATTTATGGTAAACATATCACAATTCCAATATAAGCTTATTTCACTGTTATGTCATCGTTTTCCTCCTGCTTTAAGAGTGAGAATTTAAAAAGCTGGTGTGAAGGATGAGAGCGCCATATTCAGCATAACTGAAGTCGTCAGCATGATTGTAAATATAAGATATGTAAAATTATAGTTTCCTTGCTCTGTGGATCAGTCTCTGCTCTGGGTATAAATCTCACCTAAGTATATCTCACAGAATATTGAGATGGTTCAGCAAATAGCTCTTTAGCAGCCATAACTGCTAGAGTGTTGGGCAGTAGATTCTCAGGGCCATCTCTTTGGTACATGATTGTTTTTTTTTTTTTTTTTAAGCTAGCTGTTTTTTCTTAATTATAACAATTATGCCTCTTAATTGTAGAAAATTTGCAAATAGAAAAGGAAATCTTTGATCCTGCCTTTTAGAATAAATCCCTGTTAAACTGTTTCTCTCTCTGGTCTTCTTTGGGGAGTAGGTATGGGGGGCTTACTTTTTGGAGGAGGAGAATTCACCTAACGTTGGGCTATATAATTTTGCATCACCCCTCCTTTTTCAGGTTTAGGCCATTAGCTCTTGTTTGTCTTGCTTTGATTGATATTCTGGAAAAAAAAAAAGCTGTAAGAAAGATATGATTAGTTTATAGAGGCAGGGTTATAGCTTGCTGATGACTTGGACATTTCTAACAGGCTGGGTCTGAGTGCACAGACAGCCCGGCCTCATTACCAGAGTATGGAGAAGTCATAGTCCATCTGCCAGCAGACGGAAGACTAGCTTGAAGGAGAGGAGGAATCTATTTGATGTCACTCTGCTTCAGTTCAGTTAGCACCTTCCTTGTTTAGAACACATTTGCATTTATCTTTCAGAAAATAAAAAGTATGGAGGAAATAGTTGTAATTTACTTTCTTTTGACTCTGAAATAAGCCCAAAATATTGTCTTGTTTCCCTAATCACCTTCTGCTAGTGTGAGGTGAGGGAGTGTGGTACTAAATTGCTGGAAGTGACAGAATTTTTAACATTCTTATCAGCTGATAGATTCAGTATCCAATGCCCTCCCCTCCTCACTCCTCATTCCTTCACCCTGCTCTTTTTCATTTTGCTGAGATACCTGTCACTTCCTCAGATCTTGTTGTCTGCCTTCCCCATCCCTCCAGGAGGACGTTCTTCAAGGACAGGAACCTGTTTTGTGCACTGATAAATCCCAAGCACCTTTGAGCCTTGCCTGGTACGTAGCATGCCCTCAACAGATGGAACCCATAAAATGAGTCAATCTGTAAGGAGGCAGCGTGTGTTACAGCGAGGGAAAGTCTTAAGGGAGAGGTAAGGGAAGACAATTTTCTTAGCCTCATGGGTTCGATAAACTAGTAGAGTCCTCGTTTCCTGCTTGACCTTTTAAGTGTTTCTATCAACCCAGCCACAGAGTTAATTTCTCTATATCTGTTTTAGCCACTCTGTGGTTTTTGAAAGTGAAGTGTGTCTGTGTTGCTGACAAGCACATGGTGGGAGTAGGGCTGCCGAGAGAATAGTCCGTGCTGACGTGGGCTCATAGGTTCCGGGCCCAGCACACACTCTGCGTTGTTTTCATGAGGTGATTGATTCTCTTAGGACAAATGATCTGCCCCATCAGCAAAAAAAGTTGCAGTGGATGTGCCGAGTGGCACTGAATGCCCAGTGTCACACCCCATGCCCCCCCCATTTCTAGTTTATTCTTCCTCCCTTCCCCAGCCATGCAGAAACCTTTTGGCATCTCTGTTGTTTCTGGATGTGATTCAGGATTGTTATGATGAACAGTCATGCTGCATATACCTGGTCACTTAAGATAAAGCAAGGCTCAATCATATTAAATAGCATTCTGTAGGGTGCTAAGAGAGAAAAAAGGAGTGGGGGGTTTGACACAAAGACACCATAATGCTGTCCTGGAGGCCAAGGCTGTGACCCATCTGTCTTGTATAGAGCATTGTTTGAGTCAAGGTCCTGAAAAATACCACTTAACCATTATTTTTACCTACTATTATTCTACTGGTTGACACATTACCTGGCCCTCAAATCTGATCCAGACTGTCCATGTATATTCTAATTCCACGTCCCTATTTCTACTTCAATCAGATCTCTCTTTCTTTCCTATAGCAATGAGGATAGCAATAAGTATATTATTATAATTATGAATATGTCTTGGGGTTCACTGCTGCTGCTAAGTCGCTTCAGTCGTGTCCGACTCTGTGCGACCCCATAGACGGCAGCCCACCAGGCTCCCCCATCCCTGGGATTCTCCAGGCAAGAACACTGGAGTGGGTTGCCATTTCCTTCTCCAATGCATGAAAGTGAAAAGTGGAAGTGAAGTCGCGCAGTCGTGTACGACTCTTCGCGACCCCATGGACTGCAGCCTACCAGGCTCCTCCGTCCATGGGATTTTCCAAGCAAGAGTACTGGAGTGGGGTGCCATACTAGGAGTCTGAATTTAAATGAAGGGAAAGGAATTTAAAACAACAATAATAATGTACTAACAGTGGCTAATATTTTAGCCAGTCATAGTCCTAACTGCATTTTTATTTAATCTTCAGAACAATTTTATAATGAAGATCAGATCAGATCAGATCAGTTGCTCAGTCGTGTCCGACTCTTTGCGACCCCATGAATCGCAGCACGCCAGGCCTCCCTGTCCATCACCAACTCCCGGAGTTCACTCAGACTCACGTCCATCCAGTCAGTGATGCCATCCTGCCATCTCATCCTCTGTCATCCCCTTCTCCTCCTGCCCTCAATCCCTCCCAGCATCAGAGTCTTTTCCAATGAGTCAACTCTTCGCATGAGGTGGCCAAGATACTGGAGTTTCAGCTTTAGCATCATTCCTTCCAAAGAAATCCCAGGGCTGATCTCCTTCAGAATGGACTGGTTGGATCTCCTTGCAGTCCAAGGGACTCTCAAGAGTCTTCTCCAACACCACAGTTCAAAAGCATCAATTCTTCGGCGCTCAGCCTTCTTCAGAGTCCAACTCTCACATCCGTACATGACCACAGGAAAAACCATAGCCTTGACTAGACAGACCTTTGTTGGCAAAGTAATGTCTCTGCTTTTGAATATGCTGTCCAGGTTGGTCATAACTTTTCTTCCAAGGAGTAAGCGTCTTTTAATTTCATGGCTGCAGTCACCATCTGTGGTCATTTTGGAGCCCAAAAAATAAAGTCTGCCACTGTTTCCACTGTTTCCCCATCTATTTCCCATGAAGTGGTGGGACCAGATGCCATGATCTTCGTTTTCTGAATGTATAAGGAAAGTGCTATTGTAATCCTCATTTTGCATTTGGAGAAACTCAGGTACAAGTTGGTTAGGAAACTTGCCCTAAAGTTTTTAATGCTGTTAAGTGGTAGAACAGGAAATCAAACACCTGTTTTTCTCCAGCACCCACTGTCTTAACCAGCATGCCATAGCAGGTCTCAGGTAAGTGGCTGCCTGAAGACCAGGAATGACCTACACAGTCACATGGTTAGTGATGATTGTCCTTTTTTCATGTTCACCACACTACTCATTGGAGTGAGGTGTAGGGGGACTGGGAGGAGTCTGCAGCGGAGACTGGCTGGGGAGTTTCTTCCCAGATCCTGTGTTGACTCTGCAGACAGAAACGAATAGCACCTCAGAAAGGGAGAGGCTCTGAAACTACCCATCCAGCTTGCGTTCTCTGGCTTTTTGACCTTTTCCTAAAAATAATAATTTCCTAATAATTAATAATATTTGAGATTTGCAAAAAATGAATAAAGAACAATACAACAAATGTCCCATGTATCCAACACTCAATTTAAGATGTAGAAAGCTGAGTTGGTTTGTGTTCCACCTCCCTTTGCCCTTTTTAAGATTCTCTGGTTCTAGTGACTTAGAAGGAAAAATAAAAGAATTGCATTTTATTTACATATGACAGCAGTACCATTACTGTCACCTAAGAAAAAGCACTAGTCATTCCTTAATATATAATCAGGAAGCTAGTCAGTGTTCAGAATTTCTTCCATTTGTCTCTGTTTCTTAAACAGTTGATTTGTTTGAATTGGAATCCAAGAAATGGCACCCATTGCATTCAGCTAATATATTTCTTAAGTAGTTTTTAATTGATAAGTTCCCTTTCCTTTCATTTTCATTTTAAGTTTTGATTACAGTTTATTTTGTTAAAGCGTTTTGTCATATAGTTTCCCACATTCTGGGTTTTTTGAATGGCTATGATGCAACCTTATTGCCCAATTGCGAGTTAATTTACACTTTTAATCTGTCAGTCACTTTTGGAAGTTCCAAGTTATTCAGTCTCCATAAATAGAAAGGGTTCACTGACCCATATACAGCTTGGTCTGGTCCAGAGGTCGTTTCCGAGGAGTCTTCCAAAATGTTCCAGGTGATAGGGAATGACATAATCAGCAGCAGATATCTCTAAAAAACATTTTGCCGCAGAAGGAATTTTATAGCTTCTCTTTGGCAAGGAATTTTCATGGTCGCTAGAGTCAGAGAAGGGAAGGGAGAAGCGAGTGAGTGGTCTGGTTTTCTTCTTTCAGACCGTGTCTGTTGCTTTAAGGATTTCTGGGGCTCAGTGCCAGAACTTCCTTGGGATATTATTGTCTTATAGTTTAGATCTGCTTATCAGGAAACAGAATCCCTGAAGGGTCAGTTAAGAGGAGAATGAGTTTACATTAAAATCAGACCTTTGTTAGTGCCTGTTGGGGTCTTGTGTTTTATTCCTGAGCCGCTAGCCAGACTGTAGAGCATAATACTAATGTGTATGGTCTTCACACCTATAGTGTTTATTATCTCTTCTTTATGCTGCCACTGTCTAGATGTCGTTCAATAATTATAATATGTGGACCGCTGTAGACATGAAGAAGTCCAATTTTGTTTTATTTTTCTTTTAGTCTTGTTGCCTTGACCCACTAGTCAACTGTAATAGTTCTACAGGGTAATTAGTCAATATTAAAAAGAAAGAAAATTGTTGAAGTGTGAAGCAGTATTTGGCTTTATTTATCTGGTGGTTCAGATGGTAAAGAATCTGCCTGCAATGTAGGAGACCTGGGTTTTATCCCTGGGTCGGGAAGATCCCCAGGAGAAGGGGATGGCAACCCACTCCAGTATTCTTGCCAGGAAAATCCCATGGACAGAGGAGCCTGGCAGGCTGCAGTTTGTGGGGTCAAAGAGTCAGACACAGCTGAGCGACTAACACTTTCACTTTCATCAATATTTAGTGGCTTGATGACTGTTAAAAAAAATCTCAATGTCAATATTTTCATGTAGTTTTAAAGCCCAACAATTAATAAAACCAAGACTAAAAATCTAACATAGAATAAGGACATTTAATGCGTTTGTTACAGTACTGCTTACACTTTCATTATGAACTTGCTATCTTAAGAAGTTTGCTTTAATTAAAGGCATTGATAACAGTAAATTACTGGAAATCTTTGTGTTAAATTTTACCAATATATTTAAATTTTATTCTTATATTCCATATAAGAATGGAATCAGAAGTCAGACCTGGTCAGTATTCTCTTCTGGTGACTCCAAATGCTTAAAAACTGAAGTATAATTATTCACAACAAAAGTGTCAACCAGAAGTGGTTTGCTAGTTATGGATTGTTCTTCCTTGCAGTGATCAGTTTAACAAAAATAAACACTTCCTATTTACCATGGTCACAGATAGCAACAGCATACACAGGCGATAGTATGATTGAAAAGCAGTCTGTAGATGTGTTGTATTAATACGTGTTACAACGTAGTTCCTCGCAGTGAACTGCCAGTATTTTGACGAGGCTAGAGTTTGGGGAGTGTGGTGGGTGGAGGGTGTCCAGAAATGAGGCCAAACATATGTGTGGGAACCAGATCACGATGAACTCTGTACGATTTACAAAGGAGTTTCAGATACTTCTTATCAGTGATGGATGAGAAACTCTTTTGAACTTCAAGCCGTAGAGAATTATGAGAGTTTGTAGTTAAAAAAGATAATCCTAGTGCAGTGTAGAAAATAGAACAAAGGGACATAAGACTGGTGGGTAACCATTTAGGAAGCTATTGCCATAGTCCCAAAGACGAGATGATGGGAGAAAAAAGAAAAGTAGGGCAGGGGCAATCTCAAACTGAAAAATGTCAAGTCAAAGAACAATTTTTAAGAGGTATATGAGTTTGAAGGACTTGACAATAGTGTTAATGTTTTTCCTGGAAATGGAGGATACTTTTTTAGAAGGTTTTTTTTTTAGGACATTAGTTTTTGTTTTTGTTTTTGTTTTTTTACATTTATTAAAAGATTAATTTGGGGAACTGGCTCACAGGATTATGGAGACTAAGAAGTTCCATGATCTGCTGTCAGCCAGGTAGAAACCCAGGAAAGTCAGTAGTATAGTCCTAGCCTAAGTTGAAAGGCTTGAGAACAAGGAAGTGCTGATGGTGTAAGTTCCGTAGGATATTTAATTAATTTCATATTCCTCTTCTATCCCTGGAAGGCATTTGGCAAGGTTTTCTTAGACCCATAGGCAAGGATCTCTTAAGTAAAACTGCTGCCAGATCTTTGTGGGATGTAGAACTATGTAGGTCACTTAGAGTTTAGGGTAGAGGGGGATGTCAATTGCTTTGTCCTTGTGACCAGTAACCACAAAGAGTCACATTACTGCCCCTTCCTTTGAAAGAGACGAGCAATTTTGAGCAGTTGGCCCCACCCAGAAGTTGCTGCCTCATCTTTAATATTGTTATCATCAGTATGAGCGATGATAACATTTCTCCTCTCACTTCATTATCATCATCACCATCCTCATAGCTGACATTTACAAAATGTGCGAGGCTTTACTGTTTACCAGGAAATGTATTAAATGTTTTACCAACATGATCAAATGTATTTATCTATCTTTGGCTGTGCCGGGTCTCTATTGCTGTGCAAGGGCTGCCTCTAGTTGCAGTGAGTGGGGTACGCTTGCTTCTCTCTGCGGTGGCTTCTCGTTGCAGAACATCAGATCTAGAGCACCTGGGCTCAGTAGTTGTGCATGGGCTCAGTTTGCCCTGTGGGTTTTGGGATTTTCCTGAACCAGGGATCGAACCCTTGTCCCCTGCATTCGCAGGTGAATTCTTAACCACTGATCCACCAGGGAAGCTCCCTACATGATCAAACTTAATCCTCATAACACGCCATAAAATAAATTACTATTGTTATCTTCAGTTTACAGATGAGGAAACAAAAGTTCAGAGTGGTTAAAGTAACTTGCCCAAGGTCACATAGCAAATGCAGAACCAAAAACTGAAACTAATTCTCTGACTTAAATGTGAGCTCTTAGCTGTTATGAATATATTTATTACTTAATAGAATTTAGAAGGGAAAATGATTTCTCTTTTTAAATTTATTCCTTTATGTAGCCATGCCCTAGAAAGTTCACATAATCAAACACTGTATTACCCACCCTCCATCTGCAGCTAATAGTGGGAATAAAACATAAATACATTTTTAATACATAAAATACAGGAAAAACTTGAAGGACAGTCAGATCAGATCAGTCGCTCAGTCATGTCCAACTCTTTGCGACCCCATGAATCGCAGCACGCCAGGCCTCCCTGTCCATCACCAACTCCCGGAGTTCACTCAGACTCACGTCCATCGAGTAGTGATGCCATCCAGCCATCTCATCCTCTGTTGTCCCCTTCTCCTCTTGCCCCCAATCCCTCCCAGCATCAGAGTCTTTTCCAATGAGTCAACTCTTTGCATGAGGTGGCCAAAGTGGAGCATAAATAGGGAAGCTATTTAAATTTCTGACTTTTTTCAAGGCAAGATATCCATGTAAGCCTTCACTATTTTTAGCCTGAAATATGGCAGTTTCTAAAACAAGAGATACACTCAGTTTTTAAAATTGAGACATAATTCACAAACCACGAAATCCCCCCTTTTAAAGTATACGATTGAGTGGGGTTTTTTTTGGGTGTTTTACACATATGTGCAACCTTCAGCACTGTCTAGTTCCAGAACATTTCCTCGCACTGGAAAGAAACCTTGTGTTCTTTAGCAGTCAGTCATTCCCCACTTCTTTCTCCTGAGACACTCGTTTTAAAACCCATTAAATGCCAAAAAAAATCCTAAAGCTATGACAAGGATTTTGAGAATATCTGTCCATAGGCTTGCTCTCTAATGCAGATGATGATGAGAGCAGCAGCAGCAGCAGTCATAATAGCAGCTGACCCCTGTATAGTGCTTACTACGTGTAAGGTACTCTTCTAAGTGCTGTATTTACATGAACTCATTTAAATTTCTATGAAGCAGGTTCTGTCACTAAACCCATTTTCTAGATGAGGAAATTAAAGCACAGAGAAGTTGAGTAACTTGCCTCAAATCACGTAACCTTAACATGGGGTGGAGCTAGGAGGTAAATCCAGATAGTCTGGCTTTGTGATCTGTGCTCTTAATTATTGTGTTTTAAGTTTCATATTTATATTTGAAAATCATATAAAGACCTTGAACCATGCTAAGTGAAAGAAGCCTGTCACACAAGACCACCTATTGTATGACTCCATTTGTATGAGATGCCTAGAGAAGGCAAATCTTTCTGTCTAGAGAGAAAGTAGATTACTGGTTGTCTGGGGCTGGGATGGATGGGGAGATTTTTGGAGACAAATGGAAAGTGACTGCTAATGGGTATGGAGTTTATTTTTGAGATGATTAAAATGTTTTAAAATGGATAGTGGTCCAGGTTGCACAACTCTGGAAATTTACTAAACCCATTGCATTGTACACTTTGGATTAATTCTATAGTATGTGAGTTGCAACTCAATAAACCTGTTTTTTTAAAATGATGTGAAGATAAATGACCTGGATGATTTGCCTTGGAATACCTTTTTGTCTTTATCTGGGAAAAAAAATACACACATTTGTGTTTGGGAGTGCTCAAATACTTAAAACCTGTTCTAATTCTAACCATTATACTTGCTTATTCGAACATTTCAGGTGCTCCCAAGTACCTAAAATCAAAGCCCAACCTTTCTAATGTGGGAGTGAGTCCTGTGAGATCCTGTAAGCTCTGTGTGAAAGAGGAACATGATCATTGGGAATGTGAATATACATTTTGATACATAATTTCAATTAGTTCAGTGTGTTAAGTTATCCATTCTGCAACTATTTATGGAGGGCCTGCTATGTACCAAGCAGTGCTCTAAATGCTCAGTATACATCAATGCATAAAACAGACAAAAAGGATCCCTGCCCTATAGAGCGTGTAGTGGATAAGGACTAATTCTGTAGACTTCATAGAGGAGGTACCATGAGCTGGATCTTAGAAGATAATAGTTTATTCAGAAAATAAGAGTTATGCATGTTTGATGGAAGAGGGACATGCTCAGCTGATCCAGTCAAAAAAACTAACATCACATTTTGTCTTTTTTTTTTTTTGGCTGTGCAACAGATAACTTCAAAATCTCAATGGCTTATTACAGCAACCATCGATTTTTTAATAGCCCTTAAGAGGGCTGAGATTTGTAGGTCGTAGTAAAGGAGTAGAGACAGCAGCAAATGGATATAGGAGCAGGAATCTTCTTGGGGATTTATCTCAGGTCTTTGGCCCAGGGCAAGCCTCGGTGAGGCCTGATGCAGTGGCTTTTGTGGGGCTAAGAGCTGATCAGAGATACCCGAGGGTGCATGTTGCTCAGAAATACTGGATTTCTAGTCGAACCAGAGTTGAGAGACCTTGATGAGCACAAGACATTCATCTGAGACCCCAGAGGGAAAGATATAACCCATTGTGTGATGACTGAAATGATAGATTTAGCACATGAGGAATTTAAAGCAGCTAATGTAAATAGGACATAATGAATAGATAGGGACCTTCAAAGTGTGGTTGCTGAAATTAAGATTAACTGGATGGATTTAAGAGAGCAAGAGCAGTGCTGCAGAAGAAAGGGGCCAGTGAACTATAAGGCAGATAAATAGGAGTTATCCAAGCTGAAATGCAGAGGGAAGAAAGACTGGGGACAGGAGAGAACAGAACTGTAATGACAGTGAGTTAATATCAACTAGTTTAATATATGTCTAATTGGAATCTCATAAAGAGAGGAAGAAAGATGGAGAAATAATGACCAGAATTTCCCCAAATTTAATCAAAAACATCAGCTTATATATTCAAAAATCTCAATGAACCTCAAACTGGGTAAATAAGACTGTACACCTCAACACTTTGTCGTCAGATTACTGAAAACTAAAGACAGAGAAAACTCTTAAGAGTAGAGAAAACAGGTATTACAGGGGAATGAAGATAAGAATGACAGCTGACTTCTCATCTGAAATAGGCAGAAGATAATGGAACAACATCTCTAAAATTTGAAAGAAGAAAAATAAAACCACCAATCAAAATACTGTACTAACCAAAAAAATCTTTCCAAAATGAGAGTACAATTAAAATGCTTTCAGATAAACTAAAGTTGAGCAAACTTGTTGTCAACAGACTTATACTGTAAGAAATGCTAAAAGATATTCTTTAGGCTGAGAGGAAATGATATTGGAAGGGAACTCAGACCTGTGGAAAGGGATGAAGAACACAAGAAGTGGTAATTGTACAGGCAAAAGTGAAAGACCTTTTGTTTAAGGACAACTCATTGTTTATAACAAAAATGGCATTGTATTTTGGGGTTTATAATATACTACATTAATTATCTATCGTTGTGTAACAAATTTTCTCAAAAATTAATGGCTTAAAACACTATAAATACTTATTATCTTACAGTTTCTGTGGGTTGGGAATTCAGGAGTGGCTTAGCTGGGTGTTTCTTGCTCAGAATGTGTCATGAGTTGCCATCAAGAGGTTGCTGGGGGCTGCATTCATCTGAAGGCTTCGCTGGGACTCTAATCTCCTTCCACGATGCTTGGTCACATGCTTGCTGGCAGGAGGCCCCAGTTTTTCACTGTGTGGGCTTCTCCATAAGACTGCCTGAGTGTCCTCACAATCTAGTCTTGGGAATCACACACTTACTACCACTGTATTCTGTGGGTTAGAAATGAGTCACTGGTATGGCCCACACTCAGGAGGAGAGGAAATAGGGAGCAGTATCAAAAAATTTTGAAATCTGCTTTAAAGCTACCACAAATATCTATGGCAGCAGTAACACAAAGTAGAAATAATGTATATGGCAGCAGTAACACAAAGGACAGGATGGTGTGGTAAATGGAATTCTTCCATTATGTAGTTCATATGTTGTACGTGAGTGAAGTCGCTCGGTCGTGTCCGACTCTTATACGACCCTATGGATGGTGGGTACCAGGGGTACCATGGTAAATCCATGGGGTTTTCCAGGCAAGAGTACTGGAGTGGGGTGCCATTTCCTTTTCCAGGGTATCTTCCTGACCCAGGGATCGAACCCAGGTCTCCCGCATTGCAGGCAAGGCTTCAGCAGTATGTGAACCGTGAACTTTCAGATGTTCAAGCTGGTTTTACAAAAGGCACAGGAACCAGAGACCAAATTGCCAACATCCACTGGATCATGGAAAAAGCAAGAGAGTTCCAGAAAACCATCTCTTTCTGCTTTATTGACTATGCTAAAGGCTTTGACTGTGTGGATCACAATAAACTGTGGAAAATTCTGAAAGAGATAGGAATACCAGACCACCTGATCTGCCTCTTGAGAAACCTGTATGCAGGTCAGGAAGCAACAACTAGACCTGGACATGGAACAACGACTGGTTCCAAATAGGAAAAGGAGTTCGTCAAGGCTGTATATTCTTACCCTGCTTATTTAAATTCTATGCAGAGTACATCATGAGAAACGCTGGGCTGGAAGAAGCACAAGCTGGAATCAAGATTGCCAGGAGAAATATCAATAACCTCAGATATGCAGATGACACCACCCTTATGGCAGAAAGTGAAGAGGAACTCAAAAGCCTCTTGATGAAAGTGAAAGAGGAGAGTGAAAAAGTTGGCTTAAAGCTCAACATTCAGAAAACTAAGATCATGGCATCTGGTCCAATCACTTCATGGGAAATAGATGGGGAAACAGTGGAAACAGTGTCAGACTTTATTTTGGGGGGCTTCAAAATCACTGCAGATGGTGACTGCAGCCATGAAATTAAAAGACGCTTACTCCTTGGAAGGAAAATTATGACCAACCTAGATAGTATATTGAAAAGCAGAGATATTACTTTGTCAACAAAGGTCTGTCTAGTCAAGGCTATGGTTTTTCCAGTGGTCATGTATGGATGTCAGAGTTGGACTATAAAGAAAGCTGAGCGCCGAACAATTGGTGCTTTTGAACTGTGGTGCTGGAGAAGACTCTTGCGAGTCCCTTGGACTGCAAGGAGATCCAACCAGTCCATCCTAAAGGAGATCAGTCCTGGGTGTTCATTGGAAGGACTGATGTTGAAGCTGAAACTCCAGTACTTTGGCCTCCTGATGCGAAGAACTGACTCATTGGAAAAGACCCTGATGCTGGGAAAGATTGAGGGTAGGAGGAGAAGGGGATGACAGAGGATGAGATGGTTGGATGGCATCACCGACTCAATGGACATGAGTCTGGGTAAACTCCGGCAGTTGGTGATGGACAGGGAGACCTGGAGTGCTCTGGTCATGGGTTCGCAAAGAGTCGGACATGACTGAGCGACTGAACTGAAGACTGGAAAGTTTTTTTGTTTTTAAATTTGTCTTTATTTTTGGCTGCACTGGGATTTTGTTGCTTTGCGCAGGCTTTCTCTCTTTGTGGCAAGTGGAACTACTTTTTATTGCAGAGCAGTTCGGTAGCTCAGTTGTGTCTGACTCTTTGCGACCCCATGGAATTCAGCATGCTAGGCTTCCCTGCCATCACCAACTCCTGGAGCCTACTCAAACTCTTGTCCATCACATCGGTGATGCCATCCAACCATCTCATTCTCTGTCGTCCCCTTCTCCTCCCGCCTTCAATCTTTCCCAGGATCAGGGTCTTTTCCAGTGAGTCAATTCTTCGCATCAGGTGGCCAAAGTACTGGAGTTTCAGCATCAGCACTTCCAGTTAATATTCAGGACTAATTTCCTTTAGGATGGACGGGTTGGATGTCCTTGTAGTCCAAGGGACTCTCAAGAGTCTTTCCAACACCACAGTTCAAAAGCATCAGTTCTTTGGCACTCAGCTTTCTTTATATTCCAACTCTCACATCCATACATGGCTACTGGAAAACCATAGCTTTTACTAGACAGACCTTTGTTGGCAAAGTAATTAATGTCTCTGCTTTTTATTTTACTTACTTTTTTTGTCTCTACTTTTTAATATGCTGTCTACATTGGTCATAGATTTTCTTCCAAGGAGCAAGCGTCTTTTAATTTCATGGCTACCGTCACCATCTGCAGTGATTTTGGAACCCAAGAAAATAAAGTCTGTCACTGTTTCCATTGTTTCCCCATCTATTTGCCATGAAGTGATGGGACCAGATGCCATGATCTTAGTTTTCTGAACGTTGAGTTTTAAGCCAACTTTTTCAGTCTCATCTTTCACTTTCATCAAGAGGCTCTTTAGTTCTTCTTTGCTTTAAGGAACAAAAAATAGGGCAAATAGAAACAAATGCTGTATCAATAATTACTTTAAATGTATATAGCGACTGTCTGAAAGAGATGCACTTTAGAAATTCAGAGAAAGACAAATAACTGTGATCTCACTTGTACATGGAATCTTAAAACAAAGAAAAATGCCAGACTCATAGGAAAAGAGAGTAGAGGGGTTTTCCTGGTAGCTCAGTGGTAAAGAACCTTCCTGCCAATGCAGGAGACATGGGTTTGATCCCTGGATCGGGAATATCCCCTGGAGAAGGAAATGGCAACCTACTCCAGTATTCTTGCCTGGGAAGTCCCATGGACAGAGGAGCCTGGTGGGCTGCAGTCCATGGGATCTCAGAGGAGTTTCACACGACTTAGAGGCTAAACAACACAACACATGAAACTGCTGCTCCCTCTTTGCCATGGTCCTTGGATGCTGGCAGTGCGTAGAATGACCTACAAATCTCTTACCCTGAGAGTGGTCTTGGTTATCAACACACAAAACTGCTGCTCCCTCTTTGCCATGGTGCTTGGATGCTGGCACTGCGTAGAATGACCTACAAATCTCTTACCCTGAGAGTGGTCTTGGTTATTTTTAACTCCAACTGCATAATTTCTTTCCTCCCTAGTTTTCTTTCTCAGAATCTTTAGTTTCCTAAATTCCTTTCCTGGTTCTTTCTTCCAAAAATCAAGAATATTTTATACTCTGAATATCTGAAGGGCAGAGAAGCGCCTTTTCTTTTAAATCTTCTTTAGCCAAAAAACAAGCCTATGCTTGAAAGAGATAAGGAAAGGAAAAAAGATGCTTACCTTGCAGATCTCTGTGCTATTTATCCTCATAGCTTAGGTTAATAAATTTTCTAGACATCTCCTGGAAACTGTCCTAAAAACTGCCTGTTATCACAAGTTTGTTTTGCTCCTTGTTAGCTGCAGCTTCACCCTGAAGTTTCACTTTGTAGTTTCAAATTAATCTGTACTCTACAGCTGCTGTGGATTGTGTTATCTGGGCATTTATTCTATAGACAGCATGTTGGAGCTGTTAATTTTAATGTATCACTAGGCTGCTTAGCTCAGAGATGTCCAGTGTATATACTTATGAGTCAGTGATTCTTAAATTTCATAGTTGAGATTCATACAGGATTTAAGAAATGAAAATCTGAGCGAGTACTTAAGGAATTGTTAGGTTGACCCATTTGAAAAATTAATGTAATTTTTACAATTATTGTAAATTTCCTCAAATTTGGTAATTCTAAAATATTAATCTTGGGACCTTCTTCCACCAGTGTGGTTTGTCGAAAAAGACAAATTTGATGTAGAGATATATAAGCAATTTTAAAAATAACTAAAAAGGAAGGAAAATATCAGCTTAATTTGGGGGTGGAGTGTGGAATCCTTTAAGTTAGTTGAAACAGGTGTCCAATAAGAGTCAGTCCTGAAGCTTTCTTTCTTTATTTTAATTTACTTAATTTTGTTTTGGTTGTGCTGGGTCTTTGTTGCTGCCAGAGGGCTTTTCTCTACTTCCAGTGAAAGTGATCGAACTGGTGTCTCCTGCATTGCAGGCGGATTCTTTACCAACTGACCTATCAAGGAAGCCTGTAGTGAGCTGGAGGCTCCTCTTTGTGGTGGAGCATGGGCCCTAGGCACCTGGGCTTCAGTAACTGTGGCATGTAGGCTCGGTAGTTGCAATTTGAGGGCTCCAGAGCAGGGGCTCAGTAGTTGGGGCACACGGGCTTAGTTGCCCTGTGGCATGTAGGATCTTATCTTCCCAGACCAGAGATTGAAGCAAACCAGTGTTTCCTGCATTGCAAGGCAGATTCTTCTTCTTCTTTTATTACTTATTATTTATTTATTTGTTTGGCTGCACTGGGTCCAACCTAGACAGCATATTAAAAAGCAGACATTGCTTTGCCAACAAAGGTCTGTCTAGTCAAGGCTATGGTTTTTCCAGTAGTCTTGTATGGATGTGAGAGTTGTACTATAAAGAAAGCCGAGCACTGAAGAATTGATGCTTTTGAACTGTGGTGTTGGAGAATACTCTTGAGAGTCCCTTGGACTCCAAGGAGATCCAACCAGTCCATCCTAAAGGAGATCAGGCCTGAGTGTTCATTGGAAGGACTGATGTTGAAGCGGAATCTCCAATACTTTGGCCACCTGATGTGAAGAACTGATTCTTTTGAAAAGACCCTGGTGCTGGGAAAGATAGAGGACAGGAGAAGGGGATGACAGAGGATGAGATGGTTGGATGGCATCACCGACTCAATGGACATGAGTTTGGGTAAACTCTGGGAGCTGGTGATGGACAGGGAGGCCTGGCATGCTGTGGTCCATGGGGTCTCAAAGAGTCGGACACAACTGAGCGACTGAACTGGACTGGGTCCTAGTTGCAGCATGTGGGATCTAGTCCCCAACCAGGGATTGAACCTGGGCCCCCTGCATTGGGAGCACAGATTCTTAACCACGGGGCCACCAGGAAGTCTTTGAAGCTTTCTTAATTTAAATTTTGTCTTTTGTCAAAAGAAATTAGAACTATTTAGATGTTTGAGATGAGAACTATTCCGTTTAAATCCCGAAGAGGACTGAAGGGCCCTTCCATGATTGGTGGAAACTCTGATCTGTGTCCTGTTCCATCTGCTGAGGTTGTTGCCTTCCAACTTGGGACAGGTTTGAAATAAAAAGTAATACACCCTGTAAGACAGTTTATGATAGCAGATTCCTTTCCTTTTCTACCCTCATTTCTCTGATCATCCCTCCTACGTCAGAGCAGGCTTTTTATTTTTTCTTACAGTCCAACATTACATAACATGTTTCGCAAAGTGTGTGTTGTGAATCAGGGCTGCTGCCATCAGGAGAGCACAGTGGGTTGGAGGAAGATACTTGATTGAGGACAGCTGGCCCAGGCCATGCTGCTCAGCCTCATGGGGGCCACCATGCTCAAGATGGGTTCTACTTTTCCCCTTCATCTATTGCTGGTTATTTGAGTAACCACCTGGCAGTGACCGCTGACCTTCTGTCCGAAACGAGCTCTGGTGACATAAACCAGAGGAGGAAGTGATGTTTTCCTAGCTTCTCTCATTTCCTTCCTGAAACAGATTTAAACTTCATTTTCTGACACCTCTCACCCTTTTCGCCCAGAAGAAAGAGCCTGTTCTTATTAGTCCTGTATTGCCAAGAATAAAAGAACTGTGCACTTGCTTTTGAGGTTAAAGATTACTTTTCATTGCTTGGATTTGAAATTTTGAAAATAGATTTCCATTCTCCGAAACTGACATTTTATGGAGAGTTCAGTTTCAGGACATAAGGAAATTTCCAGATGCTCAGGCAAACGTATACCTTTGCAGGAACCTATACTGGAGAGTCCCGCCAAAGGGGACCGACCCTCTCCCAGCTCTTCTCAGGTCAGCAAAGATGTACCTGAGCTCCTGCAGCACACCCACTTTGTAGGAGCAAACAGGAAAGGAAGAGAAACTATCTTCCAGTTCAGGAAATCTCTTCAGAAATTTGATTCTGAAAGTTCAGAATTTAGACTTCTACTCTACACTGGGCAGTGTTAGGAAGAGCATGCAAGGTGTCATCAGTGCTGTTTGAAAGAACAGAGCACCTTCTCACAGCTCTCACACATCGTGTCCTACTCTTCTAGGACACAATGGATTGTGAAATAGATTGCTCAGAATTTCAAAGCAATTTGGAGTCTGGGCCCATGCACCAACTCTGTCAACAGTGGGGTGTTTTTTTGAAGGGTGGGTGCACAGGAACCCAGGCATTAGTCTTTTTCTAAATATATTTTAAGCCTTTATCTCTTTTATCTCTCACCTAGATTTAGGATGGTAGATTTAGGAAACTATGGTTTCCTGTATTTTCTCTCTCCGTTTTTTCATGCATAGTTCTCATAAACTCAGAAGGATCCTTTTGGGCATATATCTGTCAGGGGCTTAGCAGAATGTAGAAGGCATACTCAGATCGGGTAATTTGAGGAGGTCCCACTTGGAACAGACAGATGTAGGCAAAATACTGGAGAGTTGTACTGTACCCCAGAGATAGCCAGTGAGCCACCCAGGCCTCAAGGGGCAGAAAACTGGGTCGTTACCTGACTCTTTTTCTTTTTCAGCTTCCTTATATTAGCTGTGGCCTTTAGTAGAATGACATAGCCAAGCCAACTCACAGCCCAGCTGGAAAAGATGCATGGGAATAAACACCCAACCTCACCATCCCTCTGCCTTCAATCTCCTACTGGTGATGCCCATTGGCTGATCCAAACTGGAAGCCAGAGGCAAGGGAACACCTTGATGCGGTTCTTGTGGGTCAGCCTCATGGAGCATAGAGCAAGGTGGAGGAGGGGAGGACAGATAGACCTGGAAGGGGAAATGGAAGACACCCAACCCTGGCTTTAATGTTCAGTGTTCTCAGTCTGTCCCAGGTTTGATATCAATATCTAAGAATCCGCCTGCAATGCAGGAGACCCTGATTCGATTCCTGAGTCAGGAAGATCCACTGTAGAAGGGATAGGCTACACACCCCAGTGTTCTTGGGCTTCCTTCATGGCTTAGCTGGTAAAGAATCTGCCTGCAATGTGGGACACTGGGGTTCTATCCCTGGATTAGGAAGATCCCCTAGAGAACGGAATGACTACCCCCTCCAGTATTCTGGCCTGGAGAATTCCATGGACTGTATAGTCCATTGGGTTGCAAAGAGTCAGACATGACTGAGCGGCTTTCACTTTTTTTCACTTTTCTTTCAGGGGGAAAGTTTGTCATCTCAGGAGATTTTCTTTTAATGAAGTATGCCCAGACTTGTAGATATGTTGCTTGTCAGCAATTATTGAAGTTTACTAGGCCTTCTTCTACATTCTCTCGCATCTTATTACATAGCTTTTTAAAAATCTTTGTTATGATAAATACATATATATGTGCGTGTATGTAAAACATAGAATTTACCATTTTGCCGTTTTAAGTGTACAGGTCTGTGGCATTAAATTCATTTTGTTGTGCCACCACCATCATCATCTATCTTCAGAACCTTTCCATGGTCACAAACTGAAACTCTGTACCCATTTTCCTTCCCCTCACCCCCCAGTAACCACCTTTCTACTTACTGTTTCCATGAGCTTTACTACTGTTGATACATCATATAAGTGAAATCGCACAGTATTCGTCTTTTTGTGACTTAGCATTATGCTCAAGGTTCATTGATGTTGTGGTATGTGTCAGAATGCCCTTTTTAATAATACTCCATTGTGTGTATATACTGCATTTTGTTTACCTGTTCTTTTGATGGCCATACAGGTTGCATGATACACTTTTTTAAGTGTTATTTTTATTTCTGGATGTGTTTTCGTTAATACTGAATACATTCACTCTCATGGCTGCAACTTTTACAAGTCCAGCCTGATCTCTCACAGAACTGCAAGGTGATAAAAGAACAAGGGAGCTGAAACATGAACAGTGGATGTGGGCTTGAGCAAGAGAGAAGGGCATCATCTGGAGGCAGTTTAAATGTGTGGAAAGACAGTGGAGTCTACCATGGATAAAAGAAACAGCATGTAAACAAAGGGATGAGTTTTGGACAGAAAGTGCTTTATGGGAGCAGAGAGCCTTTTGATTGGTTAGGAATGCACAAGGACTATTTATGAATAAGTGGAGTGAGAAACAGTTAAAATATATATATATATATAAAGTTTGACCCCAAAAAACGTGTGCTGTGCCGGAGAAGTTGAATTAAAAAGGAGTTCTTGGCTGGATTGACTCAGTCTTTAATATAGTAAAATGTCCCTCCAAGAGAGCAATATGGCATATAGCCTTCCACAGGTTTATAGTGACCAAAGAGCTCTTGCATTTGGGGACAATATGATTAGTGTCCTCAGCATGTTTTGGGGAAATGATGGGGACTAAGCCAAGTTTCCAGGAGTTGGTGATGGACAGGGAGGCCTGGCATGCTGGGATTCATGGGGTCGCAAAGAGTCGGACACAACTGAGCAACTGAACTGAACTGAACTTGGGTGCAGGAACTACAGCTCACCTCAGAACATCTTGAATGTTCCTTGGTACATCAGAGAAGTAAAACTGGATAGAGAGATTGCTGCCTAGGTCTTTAGTCCTTTGAAAGTGTTAAAATATCCTTAGTGAAAGTCACTCAGTCGTGTGCGATTCTTTACAACCTCAGGCTGCTTGATCCATGGATTTCTTCAGGCCAGGAATACTGAAGTGGGTTGCCATTTCCTTTTTTTGCTTCCCTATGGACTATAGCCTGCCAGGCTCCCTCCACCAAAAAAAAGAAAAATCACTGCAGATTTATGAATCAATTGTCTGCGTTATTGATCTCTTTCTCATGGAAAGAAGCCTGTTTCCTTATTGGATAGTGGTTGGGTTTTCTACAGAGTCTTATTTTGTCCTGTGTAGGGTAGGTACTTTGGGATAAGAGTTGAGTTGCTTAGGACAATAGAGGAGAGTTTAAATGTTCCTGTTAGTCACCAACAGAATTAGAGAATAAATATTTAAAGAAAATTGGGTTAAAGAGTCATCAACTGGTTAGCCTACCCAGCAGAGCCAGATTTTCAGCCTGCGTGGGAATTTGATTGACTCCATTTGGCTTGACTAAAATTTGTTGAATATGTGAATGCATTATAGAGAGTAGGAAAATCTTGTAAATTCTTAAGCAACTGTGTAATGTGTAAAAATTGACCGTTTAAAAGATTAACCAGGTTCACTGACAGATTAGTGAGGAGAAAAATTGTATCTTTAGCTAAAAAGAGAGGAAAATGTTACTTCCCCAAATGAAAATGCATTAACAAATAATAAACTCTATTTAAGATACATGCTAAAGTATTGGGGAAAATATCTGTAATATATTTTGAAATACATCAAAGATAAAATGAAAAATGAATATTTGAAATACATCAAAACATAACAAGGATTGAAAAATGGGGAGCTCGATGGTATGTGACAAAGTGCCCGCAGTAACATGTTCATGGTAGACTCTACGTGGTGGGTGTCAGCTTCTTTCAGCTTGGCTGTTTGAAAAATTTCATAATAAAATGTTGGAGAACTAAAGAGAGGAAAATGGAAATTTAGTAATTTTGAAGGAAGAACCAGTGAGATGTAAGAGAATTAATAACATTTACAGTAAAAAGTACCTGGGCATTGGAGTCAAATAGACTTGAGTTCTGGTTTAGCTTTGCGTCCGAGAGTTAAGTATGTTGTTTAGTGGTGCCACTGGGATTTGAAGCCAGGGACACTGACTCGAGCACCTTGGTCTCCACCTTGCAGTGTGGTGATGGTACAAGCTCCTAGCTCAGTGTCTGGCATGTGATAAATTCTTAAATGGTAGCTGCTGCGGTTAGTGTACTGTCTGGATTATAGAGGATGAAGAAGTATCAGATTCTGATGTTTGACATCAGATTCTAAGTCTGAAAGACTTATATGACACTGTTACTCAAGCTGGAAGATAAAACTATTTGTGGAGAAGAGATGGTTAATTTAGTTTCAGATAAGTGGAAGTAGAGATTTTGATATGAACAGTTCCTTGTATTTTCCTGAAGTTCAGTAAATCATTTGCTCACCAAAAACTACTCACTGAGCATTGCTCTAGACCAGTGAACAAAACAAACAAAAATCTCCTCCCTCATAGGGTTTTATATCCTATGAGGGTTTGAAGAATGAAGGGTCTCTGCGTCTCCTATGCAGAGTGACTCTGCAAAGGTGGAGAGACAGGCATTCACCAGCAAGAGGAGAAACGCTTTCATAGCAAAATTTCTGATGTCCCAGACATTATGCCATCCAGGCATTTATTTCCTCTGCCTTCTCTCAGGCCCATCTGCATTCTGATTTCCAATGTATTAATAGTTCTTTTTTGCTTCCATCTGAAGTTGGTGAAACAATTTATGTGTAAACTAGTTATGATTAAGGTTCAAAATATTTTTGGGCCATACTGCACGGCAAGCAGGATCTTAGTTCCCCAACCAGGGATTAAACCCAGGCCATGACAGTGAAAGCGCCTAGTCCTGACAACTGGACCCTAGGGAATCCCAGTCCTGGCTTCTAAAATGGCCCAGACAGAAACAATAATTGTTGCTTTTCATAGTGTGTACAGAGAAGACAGATGAAATTCACGCTATTCTACATAGAACAGAGGACATAAAAGACCTCCTTTCTGGTCTCACCCACAAATCCTGTAGTTTAGCCAGGCTCTGACTGCAGCGCTCTTCCAGGGTGTGTATTCATTAGCGATTACGCACTCCTTCCAACAGGGTAGGAGGTCAGTCGGTACAAGTATTTATTGAGCCAGACCCTCCTCTGCTTCTGAGTCATTTTCTGGTAGAGCAGGAAGGTTCTCGAGGAGAAGCTTTAACCCTTTCAGCTCCCAAAGGTTACTCCTCCATGGAACAGGGTAGCTCTCTAAGTCACCCTCTGGGGCTTATGCTAATTCTCTCCATGATATTTTAGATAATGAGGTATATATTTAGTCTGATAGATGAAATTTGAGAAAAGATAGTAGTAGGAAAAGGAAAATAATATCTACCTTGGCTCAACCTTGAGTTGTTTTAATAATATATAGATGGTTAAGGATTTTGCAAAATATTGTTTGTTTTAGGGGAAAGAAATATTTTTGACACCACCCTTATGTGGAAATCTGACATCTGGCAACTTCAGCTGTCTGGAAGACAGCCAGAAACTAAGAAAGGGGCCTCAGAGCACATAAAAAATAACTGTTGAAGGACTCTAGCACTACCACATGTACTGTACCACTGCAGAAGAGCTTGTTAGCCTCTTATTTGGAGCACGGTTACTTTTTATTTATCTAGAAACTTGTAATAATTTTGGTGGTGTGTGTGTGGTTCCCTGCCACTCCCAGCAGATTATAAACAACGATCTAGAAAGACGTAGAAAAGTTGACAGAGGAGATAAACTGAAGGCAGAGCAAAGGCTGACATTACAAGAGAAAAACCTGAAACTTACATAGCACTGGTACTGTGTCACAGAAGAAATGGTCTTAATAACGAGCTTATTATTAAGTTAGTGTTTAGTGTGTTTTCTGGTAATGCCAAGGATGTATGTTATGCGCCTAGGTTTTAAACATGGTCAAAGTTAATCATGTTTGAGATGTTGATATAGTAAATGATATAGTGTTTATATACTTGAAATATCACATTCTCTGATGATGCTATATCGTTGACAGATTTAGTCTTGTAGATGATTATGGAAATGATGTTTAATAATAACTGCTAACATTTATTGAGCACCTACTGTATTCCCCCTGTCCCAGGTGCTTTCACACTATTAGCATACTGGTTATGGATTTGAAGACAGGCAGATCTGCATTCCTGTTCCATGTCTGACTTACTATGTGACCCTGGACAGATTACATCGCCTTTCTGAGCTTGCAGAATGGGAACCAACTACATACAGCAGGGTTGTTGTGAAGACCCAAGGAGGGAGGTCATAGTGCTACATATAGAAGTGCTAATTAAATATTAGGCGTTGTTCTTGTTCAGTTGCTAAGTCATGTCTGACTCTTTGGGACCCCATAGACTGCAGCACACCAGCCTTCTCTGTCCTCCACTGTCTCCTGGAGTTTGCTCAAACTCCTCTCCATTGAGTCAGTGATGCCATCCAATCATCTCAGCCTCTGTCATCTCCTTTTCCTCCTGCCCTCAATCTTTCCCAGCATCAGGTTCTTTGCCAATGAGTCAGCTCTTCTCATCAGGTGGCCAAAGTATTGGAGTGTCAACCTCAGTCCTTCCAATGAATAAATAGCATTGATTCATTTAGGAATGACTGGTTTGATCTCCTTGCAGTCCAAGGGACTGTCAAGAGTCTTCCGCAGCACCACAGTTCAAAAGCATCAGTTCTTTGGCACTCAGCCTTCTTTATGGTCCCACTGTCACATTTGTACATGACTACTGGAAAAACCATATTTTTGACAGTGTTATGAACCTTCATCCATAGCTCTTCAGGCACTCTGTCTACCAGATCTACTCCCTTAAATCTATTCGTCACCTTATTAGGCATTAGTATAATTACTTTTATCATTATCATCACCCTCTTGATGGTTATTATGAAAGTATGATTATCTCCATTTTTTTAAAAAAGAAGCTGAAGCCCAAGTAATATATCCAAGGTGAAAAAGCTAAAATATAGTGGAGCTGGGATTCGAACCTTGATCTCTCTGGCAGCTGCTGCTGCTGCTGAGTCACTTGAGTCGTGTCCGACTCTGTGCGACTCTGTAGACGGCAGCCCACCAGGCTCCCCCGTCCCTGGGATTCTCCAGGCAAGAACACTGGAATGGGTTGCCATTTTCTTTTCCAATGCATGAAAGTGAAAAGAAAGTGAAGTCTCTCAGTCGTGTCCAACTCCTAGCGACCCCATGGACTGCAGCCTACCAGGCTCCTCCGTCCATGGGATTTTCCAGGCAAGAGTACTGGAGTGGGGTGCCATTGCCTTCTCCGTCTCTGACAGCAGGAGCCCAGTAATTTGCATTCATATTACGCTTCCTCCTCAGTGTGTGATTTTTAATTGTGTTAGTCACTCAGTTGTGTCTGACTCTTAGCGACCCCGTGAACTGTAGCCTGCCATACTCCTCTGTCCATGGGATTTCCCAGGCAAGAATACTGGAATGGGTTGCCATTTCCTACTCCAGGGGATCTTCCCAACCCAGGGATCGAACCTGGGTCTCCTGCATTGCGGGCAGATCCTTTACCATCTGAGCCACTAGGGAAGATTTGTTATATATTTTAATACTTAAAGAAAATGTGGGAGAGGGTGTGGGGAGTGTTACTAGCTACTTCTTTTTTCCATTATATACCCAAGTCATCTCATTATAGGAAAAAAGTTTCTGTAACACAAGGACAAGCTCTTTTTACTCAGTAGTTCAAGTGAAATATGTAACATGTGCATTGCATGAGTCATTAGAATCTTATAGGTACTTTGCATTAATAGACTAAACAACTTATTATGTGCCTAAATGTTTGTCCACATCATTCTTAGACTGTAAACTTAACGAAGCTATAACTATTCTTTTTTGTAACTAGGCACTTGGTGCCTTTTGATGCTGGTTACAGTTATATGTCGGGGCTCTCAGGTGGTGCTAGTGTTAAAGAACTTGCCTGCCAGTGTTGGAGACATAAGAGATGTAGGTTCGATCCCTGGGATGGGAAGATCCCCTGGGGGAGGGCATGGCAACCCACTCCAATATTCTTGCCTGGGGAATCCCATGGACAGAGGAGCCTGGCAGGCTACAGTCCATGGGGTAGAAAAGAATCACACAGAAGTGACAGCATAGTTATATGTGAGATGAAGGTTAGAATCCTCATCTTTACCGGCACCAAATGAATACTTGAGGCAAATAAAGAACAGCAGGCTTGGGGCCTGGACACTCTGGAGATCGTCTGTTGCTTCTTGTAAAAGACTTGGGAGAAGAGTACAGTAATCCTGAGGGTTTCCAGTGTACATATGCCCTCCTTTTTATTGCCTCCCGTTCTGTTGCTTGAAGTGAAGTGTTAGTTGCTCAGCTGTGTCTGACTGTCTGTATCCCGATGGACTATAGCCTGCCAGGCTCCTCTGTCCATGGGATTCTCCAGGCAAGAATACTGGAATGGGTAGTTATTCCCTTCTCCAGGGGGTCGTCCCCAGCCAGGAATGGAACCCAGGTCTCCTGCATTGCAGGCAAATTCTTTACCATCTGAGCCACCAGGTGAGCAGGCACTTAGGCTCCCTTGACAGAGAATAACAGACACATTGTCTTAAAACAGCACAGATACCATAGCAGGTAGTGTGCAAGTTGGGACTGTAGGCTTCTTTGAACGGAAAACACATTGTTGATGTGGTGTAGTGTACTCAGTCTTGTCTGGAGGCGCCATCTACATAGTCTTTTTTTGTTCTTTTTATGGATTTTTATTTTTCAATGCATTTTAAATCTGCACTACTGTTGCTGTTATTCAGGTCAAATTACTTTTTCTTTTTTTTTAAATAGAAGCACGTAGGGACCAGAATGCCCTCAGTCCAAATCCTGGCCTTGCTGCTATAAACTCTGTGATCTTGAACAAATTAAGTTTTATAACTTTCTGAGCCTCAGTACCCCCGTCTTTAAGGTAGTTGTGGAGAGAGACTACACAAAACTAAAAAGCTTTTGTACAGCAAAGGAAATTATCAACAAAAGAAAAACACCAGCTACTGAATGGGAGAAGATATTTGCAAATGATACAGCCAACTCAGTATCAAATAAACACCCCAGTTAAAAGAATGAACAGAGGATCTAGACGTTTTTCCAAAGGTGTACAGATGGGGAACAGGCACATGAAGAGAGATGCTCAACACCACTGGTCATCAGGGAATATAAATTAAAATCGCAATGAGTTGTCACTTCACACTTACCCTATTGGCTGTTAAAGAGACCAAATAACATGTGTTGGCAAAGATGTACTCTGGAGAAAAAGGAACTCTTATGCACTGTTGGTGGGAATATAAACTGGTACAACCACTATGGAAAACAGTATGGAGCTTCCTCAAAAAATTAAAAACAGGGCTACCGTGTGATCCAGCAATTCCAGCCCTGGATGTTTATCTGACAAAAGCTAATTCAGAAAGAGAGATGAGCCCCTATATTCATTGCAGCATTATTTACAAAAGCTGTAAACTTTAGGAAGCAAACTTAGTGCCTGTTAGTAGATAAATAGATGAAGAAGATGTGGTTATATTATATATCTGTGTGCGTGTGTGTGTATGTATATATACATGTATATATATTCGTGTGTGTGTGTATAATGGAATATTACTAATTCATAAAAAAGAATGGAATCTTGCCATTTTTGATAACGTGAATGGATCTAGAGGGCATTATGCTAAATGAAATGTCATAGAAAGACAAATACTGTATGATTTCAGTTATATGTGAAATCTAAAAAACAAATGAACAAACATAAAATAGAAACAAAGTCATAGACGCAAAGAACAAAGAGGTAGTTGCCAGAGGGGAGGTGGGCAGGAGGAGGAAGGAAATAGATGAGAGAGTTTAAGAAGTAACTTCCAGTTGTAAAATAAATGATTCACAAGTATGAAATGTATAGTGTGGGGAATAGTTAGTAACTCCTGTCTTTGTATGATGACATATCATGACTAGATTTATCACGGTGATCATTTTGAAATGTGTAGAACTATTGAATCACCAAGTTGTGTAACAGGAACTGACATGGTGTTATATAGGTCAACTATACTTCAGATACAAACAAACTCAGAAAAAGAGATCAGGGCAGAGGTGGCTGGGGGAATTGGATGAAGGCAGTCAAAATGTATAAACTCCCAGCAGAAGACTCAGGTTCAGTCCTTGGGTTGAGAAGATCCCCTGGGAGGAGGGCATGGCAATCCACTCCAGTATTCTTGCCTGGAGAATCCCATGGACAGAGGAGCCTGGCAGGCTACAGTTCATGGGGTCACAAAAAGTCGGACACAACTGAGCGACTTTCTGTAACTTCACTGTAAGATAAATAAGTACTAGGGATGTAACGTACAACATGATCAGTATAATTAGTACTGCATATGTTATGTATGAAAGTTATTAGGGGTATACATCCTAAGAGCCCTCATCAGAAGGAAAATACATGTTTAAAATTAATTTTTACATACATTTCTTTACTTTTGTATCTATAAAAAATGGTGGATGTTCACTAAATTTATTGCAATAATCACTTCATGATTAAACTTATGCAGAATATACTCTGTTTCTCAGTCATGTCCAACTCTATGCACCCCCATGGACTAGAGCCCACTAGGCTTCTCTTTGTCCATGGAATTACTGGAGTGGGTTGCCATTGCCTTCTTCAGGGGATCTTCCAAAGCCAGGGATTGAATCCAGGTCTCCTGTATTGCAGTCAGGCAGACTCTTTACCGTCTAAACCACCAGGGAAGCAAAAACTTATGCAGAGGTGTATGTCAATTATATCAATAAAACTTTAAAAAATAAAATATATGTGGAAATAGAGAAGAAATAAATAAGCAAAAAAAGATATAGGGAATAGATGAAATGCCGTATTTCAATTCCCTACCTTTTAAATACCATATTTTAAAAATACCCTCTTGCCTTGTACTTTAAAAATGTTAATTTCCATATTGCCTTCCTCAGGCATTTTGGAAATTCTGCAGTTCCACATTGCATGATTTCTGTTACTCATAGCTATAGGTCATTTTTTTTTTTTTTTTCGATTCCAGAATGACTTTGAAAATCAAGTGAAAATGTATGAGGAAAGTATTGTTTCTAAAGAAATAAGTAGAGATAGCATTCTGATTTTTTTAAAGTACAAACTTCTTATTTACTTTGACTTCATTATAAGTACCTTTATATCTTAATGATAATTCTCAAGATATAGGTCTGTATTGCAGTGTCTTAAATAATTCTACTTTCCCATTTCCTTTACCTTTCTTTCCAGGTTTAAAAGATGGAGGCTGGCTCAGTGGTTCGAGCTATCTTTGACTTTTGCCCTAGTGTGTCAGAAGAACTGCCACTCTTTGTGGGAGATATTATTGAGGTATTGGCGGTGGTGGATGAATTTTGGCTTCTAGGAAAGAAAGAGGATGTGACAGGTAAGAGGCTTATGATTCTTCACATTCAAAATAGGCACAGGCACTCCCTTCTTTCTATATTAAAAATTAAGGTTTAATGGCAAGCCCAGTAAATAAACTTCAGATCCTTTTGTGTTTTCTGCATGTGTCTGCCGTGGTTTCTACCAGTGAGGAGAGAACGTCTGTTATCATTGCATCTCTCCTTGCAGGTTCCTTTAAAAGGTTGACGTGGTTAGGTACCAGCTGCCCTCCTAAATCCCTGGGTGACCTAAATTTATTAAAGTTGCCCTGTATCCTAGAGGCACTTACCTCCCACTTTGCATGCGCCTGGTTTCCTTTTTTCTATTCTTGAAAACATATATTAGCACCAATTTCTTTCATGAATTCAGGAGGAGACTAGAAGTTCTTCTCCCACAATATGCATCTGTGTTAAATCCAGCCTTAACTTGCATATATTTTGTACGTCTGGCTTGAAGTATATCTTACAGTCCTGAGAACAGACTCTGTTGATACTTAACCCGTATTTGGCGGATAATAGATTATTTCCCAGTAGATGTGATACCTCAGCTAGGATAAATATGGTGTGTCAGAAGTCAAAGAGGATAGGCAGAGAGGATTGCTTATTCAGGGGCCCTGGAACAAGAGGAAAAGAGCATGGAGGAACTGAGAAAAGTTCAGTCTGGCATGAAGTGTGAATGGTTGAGATGGGGGAGATGGCATGGGGAGATCAACAGAGACTAGATCATGGAGAACAGCGCATGCTGTGGTAAGGGGTTATGGAAATGGGCTGCTGTAAACGTGCTTCAAGCACAGTCAGACTTGTATTTTACAAAGCTCTCTGCTTCAAATTGAAGAATGATAGGGAAGGGCAAAGCCAAAAGCAGGGAGGCGAGATGGAAAGTTGTTGCCGTAATCGAGGTGAGAAGTAGCCATGGCTTGGACCGAGAGGATGAGTCTTGAGATAGTGGACAGGTGCAAGAGAAATATAGAAGGTGGAATCAGCTAAACTTTCTGATGCTTTCCAACTGACAGGCTTGTCTATCTACTATTACCTATT
>NW_011495018.1:30182793-30207033 GCF_000754665.1 Bison bison bison
CTATTATAACCCTGCCCATCTTCAGACTCAACTATAGTTTTTTTCCATAAAATTTTTCATTTTTTTCCTGACCCGTTTTCTGCCTTCTCTGAACTTCCATAGCAATTTGTATACCTATGAGTTGACACTGGATTTCAGACTGAATTATTGCTTATGTCTGAATTAGATTTTATGTCTGAAGTCGATTTTAAGATCTTTCAGGGCCAAGACTGTCTTACTCTTTTTCCCCTCTGCAGTGTGCCTTTGATAGAGTGACACCCATTAAATGTTTATTGGATTGAATTGCACTCTCTGTGTTCTGCAGGCACCTAATTTTGTGTGTTGCACATTTTCTACAGTAGATTTTCCAGCTATGAGTACTCAGTGAGTTTTTAATTTGGGGTCTATAAATGAGCTCAGAAAAAAGTTTTTTGTCCTGGTACACAAATAGAAAAAAGAAATTTTAATACTGGAAATGTTTGCTTTTATTTTCAGGACAGTTCCCCAGCAGTTTTGTAGAAGTTGTTACCATTCCCAGTCTAAAAGAGGGCGAGAGACTGTATGTCTGTATTTGTGAATTTACATCCCTAGAACTGAACAGTCTTCCTCTCCATCGAGGTAAGTTGATCACCCAAGAGTAGTCTGTTTAAAATAATACTGGTGGGGTCAGTCCATTTTGACAACTAGATCTTTTTTGAATTTTTATAAGTAATTAACCTCTAGAGAGTCTTCAATAATACCAAGATAGAGCTGACAATAATAAATACTTATCTTTGAGTAGCATTTTATAATTTCTACAGTATTTTTTTCTCACAAATACAGTCTCATTTCATTCCCTATATCTTGTGTGGTCAAGTCTTAGGTACTAAGACTTATTTATTAATGTACGATAATAAAGCAGGAATTGTGGTATGCAAATTAAGGCAGAGATGCAAAACATTCCCATTGCTACCCAACTATTAGGTAATGTTATTAAAGTTCTCATCAGAACAAGTTTAAAAGGAAGTGGTTTTAAACAGATAGTCATAGTCATGTCTCAGTGATATTTCAAGTATTTCCCGCTTCATGTACTCTGATAGACTTGAAAGAAAGTGAAAGTGAAGTTGCTCAGTCGTGTCCGACTCTTTGCAACCCCATGGACTGTAGCCCACCAGGCTCCTCCGTCCATGGGATTCTCCAGGCAAGAATACTGGAGTGGGTTGCCATTTCCTTCTCCAGGGGATCTTCCTGACCCAGGGATTGAATCCAGGTCTCCCACATTGCAGGCAGACGCTTGAACCTCTGAGCCACCAGGGAAGCCTGAGTGTGTAAAGAGTGACTAAACCATTTCAGCACACGTATGTATGTCCATACATTTCTGCATAAGCACAGCAACCAGTAGTGTTCCACGAACTGAAGCTTATGATCATTGCAGTTTTGTGACTCACAGCAGTCATCAGAATTGTATGATTTATTGGATATATTAATATTATTACTTTTTTGAGTATTGCACTAAGGGGAAAGACTTAATTTCCTTTTCTTTTCTTTTTTGGGCCATACCTCATGGCGTGTGGGATCTTAGTTCCCTACCAGGGATCAAACCCATGCCCTCTGCAATGGAAACAGTCTCTTTACCACTGGACCACCAGGGAAGTCCTGAAATGGGCTTAATTTCTTAAACCATGTACATATATGAGAGAGTGCTCATAGAGGTGGGGAGAGAGACCAAGCAAACTCCCTAACCTTTATTCAGTGAGAAGAAAGGAAAAGTGGACTTTGACCTTAATCCTCAAAATCAATTGTCAGAGTTTCTTGTCTTCACTTTACACTGAGCTCTGCCTCTGTTCTGAAAACATTTTTGCTAATCAGTGTTGCGAAGACAGAAATAGAGGAAGATGTTATAGTAGGGAACCTTATCTGCTCATACTCACAGTTCTTCCATTGGAGGGTTGAGTTCACATCAGTCAGACCAGTCAGAGGTGTGGAGAAAGGGCCAGAGCCCAGTGGCTAACAACATTGATACGACTTTGTTATCTATTATTCTGTGTATAACAGTATACTATATGGGAATGTACAGTATGTACAGCATGACACATAGAATATGTGGGTTCGATCTCTGGGTCAGGAAGATCCCCCTGGAGAAGGAAATGGCAACCCACTCCAGCATTCTTGCCTGAAAAATCCCATGCACAGAGGAGCCTGGTGGGCTACAGACCATGGAGTCTCAAAGAGTTGGACATGACTGAGAGACTGAGCACAAAGTTGTCTTAGATGCTAAACAGATTTTCTGCTGAATGCTTGCCTTGAGAAGAGTGGACTGATGTGTTGTGAACTTGCTTTCAAGTTAAAATCCACCTCAGGAATCCCAGGGCCACCAAGAGGTTCTCAGGAAGACCTTGGTGTGGGCCTTTCAGCCACACGTCACCTCTCCGAAGACTGACTCAGGGCCAGGCTGGATCCTGGAGCCTGTAGATCTTATCTTAACTAGCTTGTAACAAGCCTGAGGAGCTCTCTGTCTGTGGGATTGTCCAGGCAAGAATACTGGAGTGGGTTGCCATGCCCTTCTCCAGGGAATCTTTCCCGCGCAGGGATCAAACCTGAGTCTCTTAAGTCTCCTCCCACTGGGAGGTGGGTTCTTTACCATTAGCACCACCTGGGAAGCCCCTTAAAAACATAAGCAGAGCCCAAAAGGAAAGAGTGCTGAGCAGGGGATGCATAGGGAAAGAGAGATATTGTTAATTATTAATGGTTTTAGCTTGTTCTCTTCTGTGATACTTTGCTGTCTGCCAGTTAACATGCTGACTATTCAGCTCTGTTTCCTTCTGTGCTTTTCACATCTTTTTGTTCTATATGTCTTCCGATTAGGACATACAGCCTTTGAAGATGAGGAAGTTAGGTATATGTATACAGTTTTTAATTTGGGGGGAATCTTAGCATGAGACACAGAAGTGATTTTAATTCCTTTGATTTTCTATTGTTTTATACTACATATGGTTTATGAAGATCCATGTCTCCGCTCGTGAGTGTATACATTCCTTTATCCCTAGTACTTTAGTACTCTTAATCCAGTTCCTTGTTGTTTCCTTACCTTTCCTTTGATCCTTCAGTGTAGCAGTGAAGCATCTCCTCTTCTGTGATTTAATGTATGTCGCGAGGGATTTGGAAACCTTTAAGAGCATGTGGGATAATGTTTGAGACCTGTTTTGTTTTACCATGCTGCCTTCAGTTGTTATTTACTTACCTTTCAGAAGTATCACTGAAATAAGAGAGAAAGTATATTTATTTTAACTATAAAATTACATTGTTTATATATATGTATAATTAATAAATATATATTATATATAGTTAAAGCCAAGCCGGCAGTATAGTTTAGGGGGTGAGAATTCTGATGTCCCTAGATTTAAATCCAGCTTCACAACTCAGTAGCTATTGACTTTGGTTTAATTACTTAAGTTCTCTTGGTCTCAGTGTCCTTATCTACAAATGATAGCACCTACCTCAGGGTAGTCGCGAGGACTAAATGAGGTTATACATTAAAGCATCTGGCACAGGGAAAGCACTCAGTAAGAATTAGCCATTTTGTGGTTCTCATCCTGGAGCTCATAAATGTGCTTCAGGGGCCTCGTTTCTTGATAATTGTGTGAAGTTTTGTGTGTGTCTGCATTTTCCAGGGAGATTCTGTTTGGAATGAAAAGCACCAGTGGTTCTGCCAGCAGGTGTCACCCTTTCTCCTTCCCCTGAAGCTTCCCGTTTGTGTTGGTCTGTTCCCTATAGTTGGAGTTATATTTAAATTCAGAAACAAGTTTGTCTCCTAGAAAGATCAATGCGAGTGCTATCCTAAAAATACAGAGTGGGGAAAAGAGAGAGACAACAAAAAACAAAATGAGAGTATGGCAAAGAAAAGACAGTGAAAGAGAAAAAAAAGTTAGAGTGATGAAATATTTAATTGCCTTATACAATACGGAATGCTTACTCCTTGCTTACAACCCCATGCTTCTAGACTACCTCCCTACCCCCAAAAAATACAAATACAAATTAAATTGATAAATTTATTTATAAATAGATAAATGATAATTATCAGTTAAAGCACTTGTGTCATAAATTTCTGGTGTCATGTGTGTGAGATATCAGGATTAAGGTTCTGATACGGCTCATGTGGAAGCCTAGGTACAGAGTGTGGTCAGTCTGCATAGAGCACAGAGTCCCTGGGCACTAGGATTCAGTGAGGACCTAAAACCTGCAGAGCCAGACTACTTATATTCAGACTCTAGGACTCTCTTATCATCTTATTCTTAATGCATTTCTTGTTCAAATATAAAATAAAAATTTAACCAGAAGAAACAAGCACTGTGGTGACTGGGATTAATTGTGCATAAATAAAAGGCTCAGGCTTACCCTAAGAGTCACCCCACTTCCTATTTTTCTGTTCTCAAAATCTGGTCACCGTATTCCAGGAGTTCCTCGTATTGTTGTTTTTGAAGTCTAGAAATGACCGCCAAGTAGCCTCCATTCCTAAACAATCAGAATGCAAAAAACTCAATAATAGGGCTATATAAAATAAAAGTATTCAACAAAATTATCTCTGAAGTGCTTTTTAGGGACTAAATTGTGACTTTAAAAAAAATTCACCTTTATTATATAGAAATAATCAACAGAATGACAGTCTGCAGATAATAAAGCCTATCAAAACAGTCACTCAACAGAAAATAGGGAAACAAATCCTACTGTAAGGATTTCATAGAGATCTGGCATTACAAGAAAATATTCTGATTCTGCAGCTTTAAAAAAGCCAGTTCATTTCAAAGCCAATAGAGTGGGAGTTATGGCACACTTTTATTCTTGGTCACTAAAAGGCTTGTTGTGTCTGAACAGTAGCCATGTCTCCAGTGAGTTTCTTCTGTGGTCCTGTTGGAATGGGGAAAAGTCACTTGTAATTCTCAGGACCCCAAGCTCTGACCAATGGGATATTGAATCAGAAATTAAAGGGAAAATAGAAATACAAGACAAAGACCCTATTTTTCAGGAACATCTAAGCAAACCAGTATGAAATCAGTGAGAGTGATTTAGTGCCTACCACTAAATGCAAAAATCTCACATTAGGAGCTATATAGTCTAGAAATATACAAGTGTCAAAACTGTTGATACAAGTGATAAATTCTTTAGTAGACTACAGATGACCAAGATGTGTGCAGACCTTTAAAGTGTATTAGAGAAATATGCTAAGGTTTTGGATGGAGAGGCTTGTTTAGGAGGCAAAGTCCCCTTGTGTGGGATTAGATTCTCAGAGGTGAGATAATACTGGATAGCTGGGGATGGGGCAGGGGGAGGTTGTATCTGGATGTGAATGCCAGGTTGCATTGAGGTGAAAACATAAGAACAGCCTTTTGGTAGCTTGGGCTTCCCTGGTAGCTCAGCTGGTAAAGAATCTGCCCGCAATGCAGGGTTTGATACCTGGGTTGGGAAGATCCCATGGAGAAGGGAAAGGTTACCCACTCCAGTATTCTGGCCTGGAGAATTCCATGAACTGTATAGTCCATGGGATCACAAAGACTCAGACACGACTGAGTGACTTTCATGAACACTTTCTTTTGGTAGCTTAGTAACTAAACCTCTTTGGAGAACATTCAAAGCAAGCTTATTTTCTTTTAATATATTTCAGGTAGTAAGAATAGGATTATTATAGAAAAAGCCTTGGTTAATAGGAAGAAGCCTTCATGTCCCATGGTAAACATTTGAGCAGGGGAAGAATATGATAAAATTGGTATGTTTATAGTCTTAGTTTGGTAGATTGGAAGAGACAATGTCTGGGGAAAGTTTTAAAAGAAAGAGATGATGAGAGTCGGACTAGATGGTAGCAACGAGCAAGTGATGAATGGAATAAATGTTTTGAGAGAAATTACAGAACAAAAGGAAATTGACAGCATGGAGCTAGTTTTGGAGGGAAGATATATTTATTGGGAAATTGAAGAATCTTCACTAATAATGAGGACATTGAGTGCTTGCTGTGTGAAAGGCATTATATCAGGTTTTTGAAACAAAAAAGAGACGTGGTACCTGTCAGTATTGCATCTAATTCACTTCGTAAGAAGATAGACTTAATTTTTATAAAAAGAGCGTATAAATTGATACCCTAAATGATAATCCAGCATTCAAGTATGCTTGACTATAAAAGGCCTCATGATTTTGCCAGGTGCTTGGCTCTCCTGGTCTTATTTCACTTGGTCCAGTTGCATTCCTTAATCACCCCTACTCATGAAAGGGAGATTGACTTAAATGTTAAGAAAGTTAAAAAAAAATTAAAATCGATAATCTACAAAATGAATAGTTCATAATTAGAAAATTAAAAGTTTGCTGCAAAACAATAGAGGAATTTGTTCACTGGGGTGAATCATAATAGGTTGAATTTTAGTTTCTTTTTTTTCCAGAAACAAGCACTGTGCCCTGTCTTTTCCACTCCTCACCTTCTTCAGCAGCAAGACAGATGCTAACTGTTTAGTGTGTATTTTGTGATGATATCTTGAAACAACAATATTGAAATTACTGATTATTTTAAAAAACAAAGTCCTGATTACTTGAAACTCTTTTAAAATTTCATTATGATGTATTTTCAGGATAAGGATTGTTCAGGAGGGACTTTGAAGATTTCTTTCTTTGCTAATTTTTTATATTGAATATAACTTAGTGTGAACAATTAGATCTATTCAAAGGTTTCTAGTGGAAATGAATATGTTCTCCATCACTTATAAATAAATCCAGTGGCACAAACTTGTTGATAGTAGCATTTCTCAACCTTTTTGATCCTAGGATTCATTTACATTCTTAGAATTTTTGAGAACCTGAAGAGTACTTGCTTCTGTGAGTCTATTAATATTTACATTAGCTATTAAAGCTGAGAATTTTTTTAAATTATCAATTTATTTTTTTAATGCATATTAACATTAACATGAATAACATTTTATGAAAAATAACTAGTTTCCTAAACAAAAAAATTTAGTAAGAATAGTAACATTTGTTTACATTTTTTGCAGATGTCTTTAATATTTGGTTTAGTAGAAGAAATCTAGGGAATTTCCTGGTGGTCCCTGGTGGTAGGACTCTGTGCTTTCGCTGCTGAGGGTGCAAGTTCAATCCCTGGTCGAGGAGCTAAGATCCTGCAAGCCATGCAATGCACTCAACAGTTTTTTAAAAATTTAATTTAAAAATAGGAGAAATCTAGATTATTTTATTTAAATCAGTATTCAGTTTGCCACATTACATTGTTTTGGATGAAGTGAAAAAAAAAAATAATAGTTGTGACCTCACAGACCCTCTGAAAGATTCTTAGGGATCCACCCCCAGGGTTTTGAGGACCACATTTTGGAAACCACAGGTTTATAGGAATGTTCACTCTATTGTCACTAAATTGTCAAAAAGTGTTTATGCCTAGACTTACATTCCCTTGAATTTGGTAGGTGTTTAAGATGATGAATTGCACTATTACTTATACCACTGTCTTCCAGGGGTGATAATGGAAGTCATTATCTCTGCTTCTCTTTTCTTTCTTTAGGTGACCTAGTGATTCTTGATGGCACTCTCACTGGTGGCTGGCTGCAGGGCCGAAACTGCTGGGGTGCCCGGGGCTTCTTCCCATCCTCGTGTGTTAGGGAGCTCTGCCTCTCCTCACAGAGTCGGCAGTGGCACTCACAGAGTGCTCTTCTCCAGATCCCCGAATATTCCATGGGACAAGCCCGGGCCCTGATGGGGCTTTCTGCCCAGCTGGATGAGGAGCTGGACTTCAGAGAAGGGGATGTGATTACCATTATTGGAATTCCTGAGCCAGGCTGGTTTGAAGGGGAACTAGACGGTCGAAGAGGCATTTTTCCAGAAGGTTTTGTAGAGCTTTTGGGGCCCCTGAGGACTGTGGATGAATCGGTCAATTCTGGAAATTGTGATGACTGCATTAGTAACGGTGAAGTAGATACCAGTACAGGAGAGGAGAAAGAGCCAGAAGAGGACAGTGAGCAGCCGGGCACCTATGGAATTGCCCTTTACAGATTCCAGGCCCTGGAGCCAAATGAGCTGGATTTTGAAGTAGGTGATAAAATCCGAATCCTGGGCACCCTGGAAGATGGCTGGCTTGAAGGGTCACTGAAAGGCAGGACAGGCATCTTTCCTTACCGGTTTGTAAAGTTATGTCCTCAAACAAGGGTAGAGGAAACCATGGATCTGTCACAGGAGAGCGACCTCACCAACATTCCTGACACACCTTTGGATTGTTCAGAGAACTCCTTAGAAGCAGAAGGAAAAAGACATGAATTTCATGAGTATAAAGCAGAGAAGTCCAACTGTGTTATTTCTGAAACACCCACTTCTACCCTGGAGCACCTGACTTCTGAGTGTGAAGAAAATAAACAGTCTCATTGGGACACAGATCCCTCAGGAGGGCCCCCGGGAAGCCCAGGTGCGGGGCACGAGCAGCTTCTTGTCAAATGCTCTTCCACGACCGATCCTTCAGAGGTCGTCAATGGTGTTGCGTCCCAACCTCCAGTACCTTTTCATCCTGATTTGCAGAGAAACCAGTATTATTCTATGAGAGGGGGAAGCCACCCAAGCCCAGACCAGTATTCTGACTCTATTCCTCTAGAAGCAAGGACTCGAGACTACTCCAGCCTACCTCCCAGAAGAACTTCATACTCCCAGCCGAAAACCCTGCAGAAGCCAGGGCCACCTCTTCACAGCGCCTCTTCCCTCACTGCCTCCAGGGCAGTCAGACCCAGCCAGCTGAGCTCTCAGCTCCACGGCCTGGCAAGATGTGTGAAAAAGCACTGCACACCCAAAGAAAGTGCTTCCAGCTTTTGCTCCGCCCCAGACAGATCAGAGACGAAGCCTGGTCTGCAAGACAGGGCACCCGCCCTGGAAGCCATGACACGGTCACAAGGAGACGGCAGCACGGACCTGGATTCAAAGTTGACGCAGCAACTGATAGAGTTTGAGAAGAGCTTGTCAGGGCCCTTCCCAGAACCAGATAAAATCTTGCGCCACTTTTCAATCATGGACTTTAACTCCGAAAAGGATATTTTCCGAGGTTCCTCGAAGCTAATGACTCAGCAGGAGTTGCCCGAAAGGAGAAAAGCTCTAAGGCCCCCACCACCCCGTCCCTGTACTCCATCATCTACTCCTCCCCATGTGCCGGGAGACCAGAACCTGAGACTGGATCCACCCCTGGCAATGAGACCCTCTCGCCCAGCTCCCCTGCCTCCCTCGGCCCAGCAAAGAACAAATGCAGTACCCCCCAAGCTCTTAACCTGTAACCGTCCTGGCTGGGAGAGCCTAGAAAAGGAGGGCCCGGAGAATGTTGACAAGACTTTAGACCAGACTTCCCAGTGTCCCTTGGTCTTGGTGAGGATTCAGGAGATGGAACAGGACTTGGATATGTGCCGCAGGGCTCAGGAAGAGCTCAACTTACTGCTGGAGGAGAAGCAAGAGGAATCACTGAGGGCAGAGACCCTTCAAAATCTTGAGTTCTATGAGAATAACATTGAGAGTTTGAACATGGAACTCCAGCAACTTAGAGGTAAGTGATTAGAAGATAGTATATACTTATTTCTTGATACCCTCAAGTCCAAGTAACAGCCTACCCAAGTTTTTAGGGATATGTTACCATTTTTGATGGACAACTAAGGAATAATTTGCTTTTTATTTATTTATTTGGCTGTGCTGCATCTTCGTTGCTGTGTGGGCTTTTCTCTGATTTTGGCGAGCATGGGCTGCTCTCTGGATGTGGTCCAGGGACTTCTCATTGTGGCAGTTCTTCTTGTCGCAGAGTGCAGGCTCTAGAGCATACGGGCTTCAGTTGTGGCTCCTGGGCTCTCAGCACAGGCTTGGGAGTTGTGGCACACGGACTTAGTTGTATTCACCAGAATACTGGTGTATTCTCCAGTTGTATTCACCAGACTGCCCGAAGAAATAGTTTATAAAGTAGGAAAAGAGTGAGACAACAGCAGCTGGTCTAGGGCACAAGGAGAGAGCATGACTGCATGCCCTTTGGCGTACATGCTGGAAAGCTCTAACCCTATATCTCCTTAAGAAAGTCAGTAATAAAAAGCCCTCTATGGATCTAGGAGTTGCAGGATCCTAATAAATAAAAGCTGGGTATTCCCTGGAAAAGGAAACGGCTACTCACTGCAGTATTCTTGCCTGGAGGACCCCAAGGATGGAGGAGTCTGGAGGGCTACAGTCCATAGGGTCTCAAGAGTCGGACACAACTGAGCAACTTCACTTTCCTTTAGATCTCTAAAAGTGAATGAAAAAAAAAATCCAAGAAGAAAGAGTATTATTGGAAGATCAGAAATTGAGTAATTTTCTGAAAGATGGAAAGCAAATGGATTACAGAAAGAAAGGAAACCTCTGTCTAAGATGTGCTCAGGCAAGAATTGCTGTGCCAGTGGGCATAGTTCTGTGGGAACTCCAAAGTCAGGGGTACAACTCTGGGAGAGTGTCCTGGAGCACTTGCAGGGTGATGAATTAGAGACCAGCCAGGTCACTGGACCCACAGGTCATTTGTGGCAGTGGCAACATTTGCTCTCAAGGTAAAGCACGAGGGTGAGCCCTTAGACATGTCCTCAAGAGGGCGTTCATTTGAGTATCGGAACTCTTGGGGGAATGCCAGATAGCTTGATGACTTCCGAGGGCCTAAAAAGGAATCCGAAGGGAACACTGGCTCAGTGCTATATCCTCAAAGATACAGCAAGCTTCAGATTCTCCATCACCTTCTATATATACAGTTTTTGAGATACACTTGTAAACCATTCTTGCATTAGATGTACAGGTGGCAGAACAAAAGTCTCTCAAATTCCAGGTGGCAATAATTTCTCAATAATGATACTTTCTAGAATTAGTAGTGTTCCAGAGAAATGTTATATTCAACATTCCAGTAATGGACAGGTACTAACGGATGAAACTGTTCTTCTTTTTTTATTCCACCGACCTTTCTTTTTTTCAATGTATTTATTTTATTTTTGGCTGCACTGAATCTTTGTTGCTGTGCCAGGACTTTCTCTACTTGGGGCAAGCGGGGCTGCTCCTGCTTGTGGTGCACAGGCTTCTCATCGCAGTGACTTCTCGCGTTGTAGAGCACAGGCTCCAGGTGTGTGGGCTTCAGTAGTTGTGCTGCACAGGCTTAGTTCCTCCGTGCCACGTGGAGTCTTGCCCAACCAGGGATTGAACTCGTGTTCCCTACATTGGCAGGCAGATTTCTTAACCACTGGCCCACCAAGGAAGTCCTGTTCTACTGACCTTTTTCAGAACTAATTTAATAATTCAGCTGGTGTTCCTTCTATTTTTTTTTTTAATTCTAAAAGTTCTGTACAATGAAAGACCCACAGTAGGTGGTTATAGTCTTAATCACAAAGACTTTTCTTTATCTGACTCCACCATATACAGTATTGGCAGTGTTACTGTTGAACTGATTGATTTTTAGTAGGTGTGTTATTTGTATCAATCGCTAATATGATGAAATTACTTATTTCTTGCAGTCACTGATAGTGCCTCTTAAGGTCGTCTTTTTCTGTCTTCATAAAAAAGTACATCCAGCAATATAAGCAGTCCCTTGGAAGAGGCAGAAATTAATCAGTTTGAACACCAGCCTTTAACCCTCCAGTACAGTCCCATACAATCTCTAATCTTGAACTTTAAGGCATAAAATTTAAAACTTTTAAGAAATTAGGTATTTTTGGCAGGATTTGGTCTTCGTTGTTGCATGTAGGCTTTCTCTAGTTGCGGCGAGTGGGGGCACTCTTCCTTGCAGTTCACAGCCTTCTCATTTCAGTGGCTTCTCTTGTTGCTGAGCATGGCTCTAGGGTGAGTGGGCTTCAGTAGCTGTGGCGCACAGGCTTAGTTGATTCGCAGTGTATGGAATCCTCCCAGACAAGGGATTGAACCTATGTCCCCTGCATTAGCAGATGAATTCCTAACCACTGGACCACGAGGGAAATCCTTAAAGAACTTTTGATATAGCATTTGTCTAATCCTGATTAATATTTAGTTATTTGTATCTCTCCATGAAAATTTTAAGCCTATTGAGAAGACAGCTCCTGTGTGATAGTGGGTGTGACGTTTCCCACACACCTGGTGTGTTCATCATAAGTAGTAGACTCAGTAAATACTTGATGAGTTGAATTGAGTTTAACTGAATGAAACTGAAGTTTCTGCTCTACCTTCCAGAGCTTTCGAAGATCTCCTACCTCCACTGTTTCTTTGAACTTGGACTGCTCGGGAGCTAGGGACTGTTGGTGCTAAGATGCTGGTCTCCTTGTTAGATACAGTTAATAGTAGCAAAGTAGTCCAGTGGTGAGCCAAAATTAGGTTATTTAAAAAAAAAAATTAGGTTCTTTGTAGCTATTGCTCTTTCTTCTTTTTTTAATAGGAAAATGAATGGGCAGATGCCTAGCTATGCATATGGTATGGTAGGTATTTAATAGGAGTTTGAGAAATTAGAAAAAATATATTTAAGAAACACTTCTAATTGCAAGACTTAAGTATAGGAAGAAGGGGTATGACTTTATTTATTTGAACTGTAGTCAGTTGGGGGCTCTGGTTTGTGCTTGGTGGTTTTAGAGCAGAATATACATGACTCTTGTTTACATTCAACTCCATTTTATGGGTATCAGTGTGAATCTAGTTAGACCAACAGGGAATACACTGAATGGATTCAGTTTAAGTATAGGATGGTGTATGGATTTCCATGAGAGCTCACACATAAATGTATATAGCCTTTATACTATTCTTCATATGGCTCCTTCTTAAGACTCTGGAATTATGAAGTCATGAGGACTCATTTACTAGAAGCTCTATTTTTTTTTTCCCCCCAAATCTGATGTGTTACCTTTTATAGTTTTCTGTTCCTGCAGGTATCTTTCAGCTCAGTTTTTATTTTCTTTACATATGGTAAGGATAGTTGTTTTATAGTCTGTGGGGGATGACAGAAGATGAGATGATTGGATGGCATCACCAACTCAGTGGACATGAGTTTGAGTAAACTCCAGGAGTTGGTGATGGACAGGGAGGCCTGGCGTGCTGCAGTCCATGGGGTCGCAGAGTTGGACATGACTGAGTGACTGAACTGAACTGATGATGATTTCAAGGTATTAAGTCTTACTGGGAGTGTTTTTAATGTCACATGGTTCTTATTCATGTGGTCTACACTCATCATGTGTCTGGTTATCTTTTTCTATGTGCTAGTCATAGTGTTTGGAAAATATCAAGATCTGAGATGAATTAAGACATGACTCCAGAGAGGACTTGCATTTATTTCTGTCAGTTGCTTGTGGTCAGCCAGTGTTTCCAAATTCCTGAAGGATAGTAATTGTGAGGTTCTGAAACAAGAAATTGGAATTCCTGGTAATTCCTAAAGTTATAAATTATTCTGTATTTTCTTAAAGGCTCTTTATATTTTGTTAATAATAGTGATAACTATAAAAATTAATAGTGAACAGTTTTTCTGTTAGGATTATACTAAAAGTTTCAGAGATTTTATGTGTATATATATATGAAATAAATGCATGTGTTATTATGAACCAAAATATTAGATTATGTATCTTAATAACATGTAAAATTATTCTCTAGCTGATAATAAACTTTGAAATATTTTTTACTTTTTACATTAATTTTGGATTTGTAAAGAAGTTGCAAAAATAGTAGAGCTCCCCTATGCTTTCACTCAGCTTCCCCTAACCCTAATATCTTACATAATCATAAAATATTGATATTTATCAGAATTAGAAAATTAATATAATAGGTATCTAATAATATAAAATATTAAAAGAAGGGAATATTAACAAAATAAATGTTAAATAAAAAGTTTAAAAACTATAAAATGATACCACAGATATTTAATATTTAAAAGTGATTTTTAAAACAAAATTTTAAATACACAAGCATTAGTTACCCTATCTGATGGCTGATGGTATTGATCCTTGTTTTGTGACTGATGTCTCAGACATAGAAAGTTTCTGTTGATGTTGGTTGAATTGTTGAGTGTATCCAAAAGCGTCTTCGGTGGGGCCACTAGGGCACATGTTGCTTTGCATAAGCTCGTACTCTGTTTTTTTTTTTTGTACAGACAGGTTTTCTTTTTTATTTTCTAGCAACTATTTGTATTTATTTTTTTTTTAATTTGATAATGCTTTATTTTTTTTTTTATTTTAAAAAGCAGGAGGAGTAATATTTTTAGAGGTCATAGTACTTCTATCATTATATTCAAACTGAAGATCATCGAAAAGGCAGAGGTCATGAGTCACCACAAGAATTTTCACATTTTAGAAAACATAAATGAACATTGAAGGAAGTAAAGCTCTATCTTCAAGCTTTCCAGTGCTTCCAGTTTGATGCTAAAATTATTGGCTTTGTGTTCAATGCAGCGACCTGGTAAAGCAATGAAGTTGTATTACAATTTGTAGTACCCTCACTTTTGTTTTCTTTCCTATTTGACTATCATTTGTAAGGAAATCAACAGTTGATTTGCAGTGTTTTAATTCCTGCTGTACAGTAAAATGATTCAGTTATTCATATATACATTCTTTCTTTCTTCAGAGATGTGCACCATTTTTAAAGACTTTATTGGATTTGTTATAATATTGCTTCTATTTTATGTTTTGGGGATTTTTGGCCAAAAGGTGTGTGGGATCTTAGCTCTGCTACCAGGGATCGAATCCACACCCCCTGCGTTGGAAGGTAAAATCTTAACGACTGGGCTGCCAAGGAAATCCCTATTCTTTCTATTTATTAACAATTAAAATATTCTGTCTGCTTGCTATGATTTTGACTTCGCCATTGAAAGCAATGTTGTTTTGCTAATTCAAATTTTAGACAATAAGTTTGTGACAATATTCACATCTTAAAAAAAATTTTATTGAAATAGTGTACAACATATTAATTTCATTGGAAAGACCCTGATGCTGGGAAGGATTGAAGGCAAAAGAAGAAGGGGGTGGCAGAGAATGAGATGGTTAGATAGCATCAGTTAGTCAGTTCAGTTGCTCAGTCATGTCCGACTCTTTGTGACCCCATGGACTGCAGCACACCAGGCTTCCCTGTCCATCACCAACTCCCGAGCTTGCTCAAACTCATGTCCATTGAGTCAGTGATGCCATCCAACCATCTCATCCTCTGTTGTCCACTTTTCCTTCTGCCTTCAATCTTTCCCAGCATCAGGATCTTTTCCAATGATTCAGTTATTTGCATCTTTACAGCATCAGACTTTACTTCCATCACCAGTCACATCCACAACTGGATGCTGTTTTTGCTTTGGCTCTGTCTCTTCATTCTTTCTGGAGTTATTTCTCCACTGATCTCCAGTAGCATATCGGGCACCTACCAACCTGGGGAGTTCATCTTTCAGTGTCCTATCTTTTTGCCTTTTCATACTGTTCATGGGGTTCTCAAGGCAAAAATACTGAAGTGGTTTGTTATTCCCTTCTCCAGCGGACCGCATTGTGTCAGAACTCTCCACCATGACCCATCTGTCTTGGGTGGCCCTATACTCATGGCTCGTGGCTTGAGTTAGACAAGGCTGTGGTCCATGTGATCAGTTTGATTAGTTTTCTGTGATTGTGGTTTTATTATTTTTTTGCCTTTTCATACTGTTCATGGGGTTCTCAAGGCAAGAATACTAAAGTGGTTTGCCATTCCCTTCTTCAGTGAACCACGTTGTGTCAGAACTCTCTACCAAGACCCGTCTGTCTTGGGTGGCCCTACACTCATGGCTCATGGCTTGAGTTAGAAAGGCTGTGGTCCATGTCATCAGTTTGATTAGTTTTCTGTGATTGTGGTTTTCATTCTGTCTGCCTTCTGATGGCATCACAGACTCACTAGATGAGAATTTGAGCAAACTTCAGGAGATAGTGAAGGACAGAGGAGCCTGGTGTGCTACAGTCCATGTGGTCACAAAGAGTTGGACACGACTTAGCCACTAAACAACAGCAGAAACATACTGCATAATAGTTCAGTACTAATATTTGCATCTCCTCTGCATTTCTTTTGTTAAAATACTTGAACTATATTAAAAATACTTAAATGAACTACAATCTGTAGCAAATACAAGCACTGGGAAAAACTTAGCAAACGTATTTGGCTAGTATTAAAATAATAGAGGGCTTCCTTGGTGGCCCCGTGGTAAAGAATCCACCTGCCAATGCAGGAGACGCAGGTTTGATCCCTGGGTCAGGAAGATCCCCTGGAGCAGGAAATGGCAACCCACTCCAGTATTCTTAGCTGGAAAATCCCATAGACAGAGGAGCCTGGCAGGCTACTGTCCACAAGGTTGCAGAAGAGTTGGGCATTGCTTAGCGACTAAACAACAACAAAATAATAGAATGTTTGCCTCTGAGCAAGATTTAACACGGCTCAGAATCATGAGTCAGACTTGCCAATTTAAGGACTTAATTTTGCTTCTAAAATTTTACATTTCTTGGACCATCACTTACAAGGCTTATATAAAATATACTGTGCAAATAAGCTTATTAATATTTATTTTAATTGTAAGAGTGACTCATTGTTAGCACACAGGGCCATTGAAACACACAAGCTTTATAAATACATTCATAGCATAGCAACGGCTACAAACAGTACTAACTGATAGATCCTGATCACTTTTCTTTGTACTCTTGTCCTGGTCAACCTTAATCTTCACTCTGTGTTCAGTATTTCTGCTTGTGGGCTTCCCTGGTAGCTCAGTGATAAAGAATGCACCTGTAGTATAGGAGATGTTTGATCCATGGGTCTGGAATATCCCTTGGAGAGGGAAATGCAACCCGCTCCACTATTCTTGCCTGGAAAATCCTGTGGACAGAGAAACCTGGCAGGCTACAGTCTTTGGGGTCGCAGAAGAGTCGAACGTGACATTTTCTGTGTTGCGAAAGCAACTTGACATTGGTTGTTGTTGTTCAGTCACTAAGTTGTGTCTGACTATTTGTGACCCCGTGGACTGTAGCATGCCAGACTTCCCTGTCCTTCACTGTCTCTTGGGAGTTTGCTCAAAGTCATGTCCATTGAGTCAGTGATGCTATTCAACCATCTCATCCTCTGTTATCCCCTTCTCCTCCTGCCCTCAATCTTTCCCATCATCAAGGTCTTTTTAGATGAGTCAGTACTTCCCATCAGGTGACCAAAGTATTGGAACCCTAGCTTCAGCATCAGTCCTTCCAGTGAATATTCAGGAGTGATTTCCTTTAGGATCAACTCATTTGATCTCCTTGCAGTCCAAAGGACTCTCAAGAGTCTTCTCCAGCAGCACAGTTCAAAAGCATCAGTTCTTCTGCCCTCAGCCTTCTTTATGGTTGAACTCTCACATCCGTACATGACTACTGGAAAAACCATAGCTATATGAACCTTTGTCACCAAAGTGATGTCTCTGCTTTTTAATATGCTGTCTAGTTTTGTCATAGCTTTTCTTCCAAGGAGCAAAGTGTTCTTTAATTTCATGGCTGCAGTCACTGTCTGCAGTGATTTTGGAGCCCAAGAAGATAAAGTCTCTCACTGTTTCCACTTTTTCCCCATCTATTTGCCATGAAGTGAGAGACCAGATACCATGATCTCAGTTTTGGGAATGTTGAGTGTTAGACCAGCTTTTTCACTGTCCTCTTTCACCTTCATCAAAAGGCTCTTTAGTTCCTCTTTGCTTTCTGCCATTGCTAAGTCACTTCAGTCATGTCCGACTCTGTGCGACCCCAGAGACGGCAGCCCACCAACCAGGCTCCACCGTCCCTGGGATTCTCCAGGCAAGAGCACTGGAGTGGGTTGCCATTTCCTTCTCCAATGCATGAAAGTGAAAAGGGAAAGTGAAGTCGCTCAGTCCTGTCCGACTCTTCGCGACCCCATGGACTGCAGCCTACCAGGCTCCTCCATCCATGGGATTTTCCAGGCAAGAGTACTGGAGTGGGGTGCCATTGCCTTCTCCTTTCTGCCATTAGGGTAGTATCATCTTCATATTTCTCTCAGCAATCTTGATTCCAACTTGTGATTCATTCAGGCAGGCATTTCACATGATGTACTCTGCATAGAAGTTACATAAGCAGGGTGACAATATATAGCCTTGATGTACTCCTTTCCCAATTTTGAACCAGTCTGTTTTTCCATGTCCAGTTCTAACTGTTGCTTCTTGACCTGCATACAGATTTCTCAGGAGGCAGGTAAAGTGGTCTGGTATTCCCATCTTTCAGAAGTTTCCACAGTTTGTTGTGATCTCACAGTCAAAAGCTTCAGCTTAGTGCAGCAGAAGTAGATCATTTTCTGGAATTCTCTTGCTTTTTTTTTTTTTTTTATGATCCAATGGATGTTGGCAATTTGATCTCTGGTTCCTCTGCCTTTTCTAAAAGCAACTTGAACATCTGAAAGTTCTTGGTTCACATACTAGTGAAGCCTAGCTTGAAGGGTTTTGAGCACTACCTTGCTAGCATGTGAAATCAGTTAAATTTTGCAGTAGTTTGAACATTCTTTGGCGTTGCCCTTCTTTGGGATTGGAATGAAAACTGACCTTTTCCAAACCTGTGACCAACTGCTAAGTTTTCCAAATTTGCTGACATACTGAGGGCAGGACTTTAACAGCATCATCATTTAGGATTTGGAATAGCTCAACTGGAATTCCATCACCTCCACTAGCTTTGTTCATAGTAATGCTTCCTATGGCCCACTTGACTTCACATTCCAGGATGTCTGGCTCTAGGTGAGTGACCACACCATTCTGGTTATCCAGGTCATTAAGACCTTTTTTGTACAATTCTTCTGTGTATTCTTGCCACCTCTTCTTAATCTCTTCTCCTTCTGTTAGGTCCTTGCCATGTCTGTCCTTTATTATGCCCATCTTTACATGAAATGTTCCCTTGGTATCTCCAGTTTTCTTGAGGACATCTCTAGTCTTTCCCGTCTATTGTTTTCCTCTCTTTCTTTGCATTGTTCACTTAAGAAGGGTTTCTTATCTCTCCTTGCTATTGTCTGGAACTCTGCATTCAGTTGGATATATACAGGGTAGAACATTAGGAGGCATATTTGTGAGTATAGTGTATTGAGGAATGACATGTTATAGTGGACTTCAGGATGGTGTCAGTTCAGTCACTTATTCATTCAGCAAATGTTGGTGCCAGGCACTGTGTTAAGGACAAGGTACATAATAACAAACATAGATGTTGTCTGCTTTCCAGGAGGTTCTGGTCAAGTGACTTGCGAATTAATAATTAAAGTCCACATCTAAAACACAGTACCAAGAGTTCCTTGGTGGTTTAGTGGTTAGGATTCTGGGCTTTCACTGCTGTTGCCCAGGTTCAATCCCTGGTCAAGGAACCGAGATCCACAAGCCATGTGTCATGGTCAGAAGAAAACCAAAATAGAACAACAGCAACAAAAAAGGGTACCTTCAAATCTGATAGTTTGGCTTCTGAAGCAGTAGAAATTCTCAGGGTTAGTCCAAAATTTCAGATTTCCCTGTATATGTTTCTTTTAGAAACATTGATTAGGACTACATCCTGTAGCCTTGAGAGAATCTCATTTTAACATATCATAGTTCTTTTCTATCTCTAGGAGAGGTTCGCATGCTTGAATTTGTCAGGGCTGTACATTCATTTCTTTACTCAGCAAGTAGTATTTCTTGAGCACATACTATGAACCAGGCACTGGCTATACACTGATCAATGAAAAGGATATAGTAGTATCATTCATATTTGTGTATCTTTGAGACTCTAGTGAGCATACTGATATTAACCTGTGTTTATCACACTGTCTGTCTCTCTAGCTGCCTTTGAATCATGGCTGTAGTTACTTTTCATGTGGGCCATGACCCTGTTGATCTAAATCAGTGCAGTGGATGATAATTTGTAGAGTTAGCTTCTTCCATTTGGAATCTTGCTCCTAAACTTTTCCCTTTAAGGTAATGCTAAGAGAGGAAGGTTGAGCAAAGACTCTCGGGGTGATTTTTATTTTTATTTTTTTATTTTATTTTTTTTCCGGTCTCAGTCCGTTCTCAGAACACGCTCCATCACCTAGTTCCCAGAACTCAGATTGCGCAGTGGTCACGTCATCATCGACCAGGGCTTGCAGGGACCACCCTAACATCACCCAAATCTTAGCCTAACTGCCTCCCCCTAACCTCCCAGCCCCCGGGTCCCTGGCCCCATTTCTCCTGACACATTTTCATAATCCTCTCAGGCTCCGGGCCAGCGGCGCCGTCAGCCATGGGGCCCGATCATATAAGGAAAATACTGCGGCCTCATCCGGGGGCTGCATCGTGGACCCGGGGGCGACCCTGTCCCCTACGCCACTCGCTACACTCGGGGTGATTTTTAATTTGAATTTTAAATGACTGTTGCATAGGTAGTGCTTTGTTGTTGTTGAGTCACTCAGTCATATCTGACTCTCTGTGACCCCACGTCCTGCAGCACACTAGGCTTCCCTGTCCTTCACAGGTGGCGCTAGTGGTCAAGAATCTGCCTGCCAATGCAGGAGACAAAGGAGATGCGGATTGGATCCCTGGGTTGGGAAGATCCCCTAGAGGAGGAAATGGCAAACCACTCCAGTATTCTTGCCTGGAAAATTCCATGGGCAGAGGTTCTGATGGGCTGCAGTCCATGGGGTCGCAGAGAGTCGGACACGACTGAGCACGCACACATCTCACACATTAAGTCAGAATATGTTTTTCAGAAAAGTAATGTTTTCAGCAAGATACTGGGTGAGATTTACTATCCACTACAGAGAGTCATTAGGTTTAGAGAATGATCGATATGGAATAATAATCTCTGTACACTGAAGTGATACGTAATAGTCCAGACAGATTTTTAAAAACTTAAAAGTATAGTTTTTCTACATATAGAAGCAATTTATTATTCTGAAGACTTCTTGGAATGCCTCAGTTGTAAGAATTCTTAAACTAGTAAAAGATAAATAGAGTTTTAAAGCTAAGGCATTTTGTAGTCTTTCAAGATATAAATGTTTTTGTAAAATAAATAATGATTTTTCTTTCTAATAATTAAAAATACAAACATAATTTAAAAAACAAACAAATAGTATCCTCAGCTTGTGTAACATCTAGTTTAGGGTGTTGGCTCAGTAAAAATTAGCTCAGTTACTTAAAATGGATTTTTTTCTTGGTATGAAACAGCAACCATAGTCAGAAGCCGTTTGGGGTCTGTGATTCAGGACAGAAGCTAGTTTTCCTCTTAGGATAGATGGTTTAATGTCTGTCAAGATATATAGCTGGAAATGGTTAATTTAGTTATAATTAGCCTGTGAATCCCTGTTTCTTGCAGTTTGTAGTGTAGGTTTGTGAACATTTCCTCACCCTCAGCTCCAGGAAGAGGGGTGGAAAAGCTGTAAAAGCTCCAGGGTTTTAGATTTCATCCAGGCTTTGCAGCACTTAGTGAAAGGACCCGCCTCCTGCCGCAGCCAAAAGCGTTCCTGCTGCCACTGGCTAGTTACCTGAGTGTGGGGACTCCTGTGTTTACTTTATCAGATGCATTCAGCAGCAAGACCCCAAAGAGGAAGAACTCTGCTAAGTCGCTTCAGTCGTGTCCGACTCTGTGCGACCCCATAGAAGGCAGCCCACCAGGCTCCCCCGTCCCTGGGATTCTCCAGGCAAGAACACTGGAGTGGGTTGCCATTTCCTTCTCCAATGCATGAAAGTGAAAGTGAAGTCGCTCAGTCATGTCTGACTCTTAGCGACCCCATGGACTGCAGCCCACCAGGCTCCTCCATCCATGGGATTTTCCAGGGAAGAGTACTGTAGTGGGGTGCCATTGCTTTCTCCAGGAAGGACTCTAGGACAGTAATTTATTCAATAAATATGGTTGAGCTTCCACTGTATTCCAGTCAGGGTTCTAGAGTTACAGCAGCAATCTCTGCCCCCTTGGGAAGACAATAAGTAAAAATATGTGTATTATTAGAAGGTAAAAGAACCTATAGAATCAGGGAAAATCTCAAGGAAAAGTGACTTTTTTACTCATTAAGTATTTCTTGAGCACATACTGTGATCCGGCACTGGATATACACTAATTAATAAAAAAAGATATAGTAGTATCATTCATATTTGTGTATCTTTGAAACTCTAGTGATCATACTGGTACTGACCTGTGTTTATTATCCTTTCTGTCTGTCTAGCTGCCTTTGAATCATAGCTGTAGTTACTTTCCATATCGGCCATGACCCTGTTTATCTAAGTCAGTGCAATGGATGGTAATTTGTAGAGTTAGCCTCTTCAGCATCTGGAATCTTGCTCCTAAATATCTCCCCTTAAGGTAATGCCTTAAGGCTTTGAATGAATATCTGAAAGATTTTAGAGATTCAGCCAAGCCATTTTGGGGTTAGGGTTTTTTTTTTCAGGCAGCTAGAATTGCAAGTATGAGAATATGCCTGGTGTTTGAGGAATAGCAAGGAGGCCAGTTTATAAACGTGCGGGCTGTGTAAGTCCATCATTCAAAGTGGAGAAGCCCCAGGAAGGCTCTGAGCAGGGGAACAACATGATGTGACTTAGAACTTGATAGAGTCACTTTGGCTGCGGTGTTGAAAATAGACAGTAGATAGAGATACAAGATCGGGGGCAGCGGCACCCCACTCCAGTACTCTTGCCTGGAAAATCCCATGGACGGAGGAGCCTGGTAGGCTGCAGTCCACAGGGTCCCTAGGAGTCGGACACGACTGAGCGACTTCACTTCACTTTTCACTTTCATGCATTGGAGAAGGAAATGGCAACCCACTCCAGCATTCTTGCCTGGAAAATCCCAGGGATGGGGGAGCCTGGTGGGCTGCCGTCTCTGGGGTCGCACAGAGTCAGACACGACTGAAGTGACTTAGCAGCAGCAGCAGCAGAGATACAAGGGCAGAAGCAGAGAGACCACTTAGGAGGCTACGATCTAGGCAAGAGATGATGTAGCTTGGGCCAGGATGGTAGAGTGGGGATGAGGGAAAGTGCTCAGTTATTTTGAGCATCATATATTGATATAAGGTATATTTGAGTTGGAGCCAGTAGGAGTTGCTAGTGGATTGGATATGAGGTGAACAAAATGAGGACAACGCTGAGGCTGAGCAACTGGAAGGACTGGAGTTGCCAGTAATTTCTCAATTAATGGTGAAGAGTACAGGAGACTCTGGTTGGTGGGGGAGGTGGGACAGGGCAGAGATCAACTGTACAATTTGATGTAGAGGCCAGAGTTCAGAGGAGTTAAGCCTGGGGACATAAATTTGGGACCAATTTTGAGAGCATATAGACATAAATTCTCTTCAGTGCAGTCGCTAAGTCATATCCGACTCTTTGCGACCGCATGAACCGCAGCACCCCTGACCTCCCTGTCCATCACCAACTGCTGGAGTCTACTCAAACCCATGTCCATTGAGTCGGTGATGCCATCAAACCATCTCCTCCTCTGTCATCCCCTTCTCTTCCTGCCCTCAATCTTTCCCAGCATCAGGGTCTTTTCAAATAAGTCAACTCTTTGCATGAGATGGCCAAAGTATTGGAGTTTCAGCTTCAACATCAGTCCTTCCAATGATCACCCAGGACTGATCTCCTTTAGGATGGACTGGTTGGATCACCTTGCAGTCCAAGGAACTCTCAAGAGTCTTCTCCAACACCACAGTTCAAAAACATCAATTCTTCGGTGCTCAGCTTACTTTATAGTCCAAATCTCGCAGCCATACATGACCACTGGAAAAACCATAGCCTTGACTAGACGGACCTTTGTTGACAAAGTGATGTCTCTGCTTTTGAATATGCTGTCTAGGTTGGTCATAACTTTCCTTCCAGGGAGTAAGTGTCTTTTAATTTCATGGCTGCAGTCATCATCTGCAATGATTTTGGAGCCCCGAAAAATAAAGTCTGACACTGTTTCCTCTGTTTCCCCATCTTTTTGCCATGAAGTAATGGAACCAGGGTGACAGTATACAGCCTTGACGTGCTCCTTTTCCTATTTGGAACCAGTCTGTTGTTCCATGTCCAGTTCTAACTGTTGCTTCCTGACCTGCATACAGATTTCTCAAGAGGCAGGTCAGGTGGTCTGGTATTCCCATCTCTTTCAGAATTTTCCACAGTTTATTGTGATCCACACAGTCAAAGGCTTTGGCATAGTCAATAAAGCAGAAATAGATGTTTTTCTGGAACTCCCTTGCTTTTTCCATGATCCAGCGGATGTTGGCAATTTGATCTCTGGTTCCTCTGCCTTTTCTAAAACCAGCTTGAACATCAGGAATTTCACAGTTCACATATTGCTGAAGCCTGGCTTGGAGAATTTTGAGCATTACTTTACTAGCATGTGAGATGAGCGCAATTGT
>NW_011495018.1:30207133-30299307 GCF_000754665.1 Bison bison bison
TCACAGTTCACATATTGCTGAAGCCTGGCTTGGAGAATTTTGAGCATTACTTTACTAGCATGTGAGATGAGCGCAATTGTGCGGTAGTTTGAGCATTCTTTGGCATTGCCTTTCTTTGGGATTGGAATGAAAACTGACCTTTTCCAGTCCTGTGGCCACTGCTGAGTTTTCCAAATTTGCTGGCATATGGAGTACAACACTTTCACAGCCTCATCTTTCAGGATTTGAAATAGCTCAACTGGAATTCCATCACCTCCTCTAGCTTTGTTCGTAGTGATGTTTTCTAAGGCCCACTTGACTTCACATTCCAGGATGTCTGGCTCTAGGTGAGTGATCACACCATCGTGATTATCTTGGTCTTGAAGATCTTTTTTGTACAGTTCTTCTGTGTGTTCTTGCCACCTCTTCTTAATATCTTCTGCTTCTGTTAGGTCCATTGCCATTTCTGTCCTTTATTGAGCCCATCTTTGCATGAAATGTCCCTTTGGTATCTCTGATTTTCTTGAAGAGATCTCTAGTCTTTCCCATTCTGTTGTTTTCCTCTATTTCTTTGCATTGATCGCTGAGGAAGGCTTTCTTATCTCTTCTTGCTATTCTTTGGAACTCTGCATTCAGATGCTTATATCTTTCCTTTTCTCCTTTGCTTTTCACTTCTCTTCTTTTCACAGCTATTTGTAAGGCCTCCCCAGACAGCCATTTTGCTTTTTTGCATTTCTTTTCCATGGGGATGATCTTGATCCCTGTCTTCCTGTGCAATGTCATGAACCTCAGTCCATAATTCATCAGGCACTCTATCAAATCTAGGCCCTTAAATCTATTTCTCACTTCCACTGTATAATCATAAGTGATTTGATTTAAGTCATACCTGAATGGTCTAGTGGTTTTCCCTACTTTCTTCATTTTAAGTCTGAATTTGGTAATAAGGAAAAATTACCAAATTTTATGGCAGAAAGTGAAGAGCAACTAAAAAGCCTCTTGATGAAAGAGGAGAGTGAAAAAGTTGGCTTAAAGCTCAACATTGAGAAAACGAGGATCATTGGCATCCGGTCCCATCACTTCATGGGAAATAGATGGGGAAACAGTGGAAACAGTGTCAGACTTTATTTTTCTGGGCTCCAAAATCACTGCAGATGGTGACTGCCGCCATGAAATTAAAAGACAGTTACTCTTTGGAAGGAAAGTTATGACCAACCTAGATAGCATATTGAAAAGCAGAGACATTACTTTGCCAACAAAGGTCCGTCTAGTAAAGGCTGTGGTTTTTCCTGTGGTCATGTGTGGATGTGAGAGGTGGACTGTGAAGAAGGCTGAGCACTGAAGAATTGATGCTTTTGAACTGTGGTGTTGGAGAAGACTCTTGAGAGTCCCTTGGACTGCAAGGAGATCCAACCAGTCCATTCTGAAGGAGATCAGCCCTGGGATTTCTTTGGAAGGAATGATGCTAAAGCTGAAACTCCAGAACTTTGGCCACCTCATGTAAAGAGTTGACTCATTGGAAAAGACTCTGATGCTGGGAGGGATTGGGGACAGGAGGAGAAGGGGACGACGAGGATGAGATGGCTGGATGGCATCACTGACTCGATGGATGTGAGTCTGGGTGTACTCCAGGAGTTGGTGATGGACAAGGAGGCCTGGCATGCTGCGATTCATGGGGTCGCAAAGAGTCGGACACGACTGAGCGACTGATCTGATCTGATCTGATGTGCAAGTTAACGCTGGAATCTGAGAGAAGCTAGCTTTGAAATCTTGTACCCTGGGATGACTCGAGCTGTGATTCTCAGAGTATAGTCCATATGGACATTCCTGGCAACTGAGGGCTGATAAACCCTCCTACAGTATCAATAGTTAGGACAGATTCTGAGCTGGAGAACGTGACTGAACTGAACTGAGTGGAACCAGATGCCATGATCTTAGTTTTCTAAATAAGCCAACTTTTTCACTCCTCTTTCACTTTCATCAAGAGGGTTTTTAGTTCCTCTTCACTTTCTGCCATACGTGTGGTGTCATCTGCATATCTGAGGTTATTGATATTTCTCCCGGCAATCTTGATTCCAGCTTGTGCTTCTCCCAGCCCAATGTTTCTCATGATGTACTCTGCATAGAAGTTAAATAATCAGGGTGACAATATACAGCCTTGACGTACTCCTTTTCCTATTTGGAACCAGTCTGTTGTTCCATGTGCAGTTCTAACTGTTGCTTCCTGACCTGCATATAGGTTTCTCAAGAGGCAGGTCAGGTGTTCTGGTATTCCCATCTCTTGAAGAATTTCCACAGTTTATTGTGATCCACACAGTCAAAGGCTTTGGCATAGTCAGTAAAGCAGAAATAGACGTTTTTTCTGGAACGCTCTTGCTTTTTTGATGATCCAGCAGATGTTGGCAATTTGATCTTTGGTGTTCCTCTGCCTTTTCTAAAACCAGCTTGAACATCTAGAAGTTCACAGTTTACGTATTGCTGAAGCCTGGCTTGGAGAATTTTGAGCAATTCTGTTAGCACATACACATTATTTAAAGCCATAATATTTAATGAGATTAAAGAAAAAAGTATAGATAGAGAAAAAGAGAAGAGGGAGTCAGCGGTCTGGAAGATAGGAACTGAAATGGTGTCATTGGAACTGGTGGTAGGAGCTGAATGGTGACAGAAATTAAAATTAATTGAGTGCTTATTCTTTGTTGAACAATGTGCAAGGTGCTTTTATATACTTTTCCAGTTCCCAGAATTGTCCACATCTGATAAAGAGAAAACTGAGGTTTGCCCAGTCTCACAGCTGGTAAGTGAGAGAGCTAGGGCCCAGATCCAGGCGGGTTTCATTGTGCAGCTGTATGTGCTTCCTTGCTGCACCAGCCTGTATTGCCAGCGTGTTGAGACTTAAGGAGTGACGGTGACATCTGAGAGTGGGTGGTAGCGAACAACACTTGGAAAACTCAGATCTGTAAGTGCTCAAGGTGTAGGGATCCCGACTGACTCTTGACAACTTACTTCCAAAATAGTTTATGCCACATATGATAATATACATGTTTCAATGCCATTCTCCCAGATCATCCCACTCTCGCCCTCTCCCAGAGTCCAAAAGACTGTTCTATACATCTGTGTCTCTTTTGCTGTCTCGCATGTAGGGTTATCATTACCATCTTTCTAAAGTCCATATATATGCGTTAGTATACTGTACTGGTGTTTTTCTTTCTGGCTTACTTCACTCTGTATAATAGGCTCCAATTTCATCCACCTCATTAGAACTGATTTAAATGTATTTTTTTAATTGCTGACTAATATTCCATTGTGTATAAATACCACAGCTTTCTTGTCCATTCGTCTGCTGATGGACATCTAGGTTGCTTCCATGTCCTGGCTATTATTAAAAACATGTATATTATCATATGTGAAATGAATCACCAGTTCAGGATGGGGAACACATGTACACCCGTGGCGGATTCATGTCAATGTATGGCAAAACCACTACAATATTGTAAAGTAATTAGCCTCCAGTTAAAAGAACTGAATTTATATTAAAAATAAATTAATTAATTAAAAAAATTTATGCCAAATGTTTTTTAGTACTCTTATCTGTTGAAAACTATTTGTTAAATTACATGTATCTATGAATTTAAGAGCATATATGTATGTATATATATAAATATTTAATCCTTCCTCACAGATATACTTTTGACTGCTAGCTTATCATGAAGTTACTTAAGTTTTCAAAATGTTGACCCATTCATACTAGTAACATCCCCAAGATTTGTAACCTTCGCCTAACTCATCTTTAAGTTCATCATAAGGTTTACACTCTTTTTAACACTCTTGTTTTCCTATATTCTAGTCTTTGTTTTTTATTTTTTACAGTACTCCCAGATTCTTTTTCTCTCTGTGTCTTTCTTCCTCTGTCCTAGTCAATTGTCTTTTAATTAGTTCATAGTCTCTTCCTTTACTGGGGAATTTACTTTTTAATCTTAGATATCTGTCTTCTTCATTTCCAGGTCCTCTCTTCCCACATAGCTGGAGGCTGCAGCTGTATTGATATCCCTTGAGTTTTTTTTAACCTTAATGATAGATAGGATCTTCTTTACAACTCCTCCTAATTAACCCTTAGGCTGAAAGGCAGCTGAACTAAGAATTGGAAACCACATTCCTAGTCTAGGAATTCCTTGAGTTCCTGCTGTGTGCTAGGTGTGGGGCATGTTTGTGTCCAGCTCTTTGTGACCCTATGGACTGTAGCCCACCAGGCTCCTCTCTCCATGGGATTCTCCAGGCGAAAATACTGGAGTGGGTTGCCATGCCCTACCTCCAGGGGATCTTCCCCACCCAGGGATTGAACCCAAGTCTCTTAGGTTTCCTGCATTGGCAAGCAGGCTCTTTACCACTAGTGCCACCTGGGAAGCCCATGCTAGGTAGTTGGGTACAAAGGAGAAGACCTGGGGCAGCCACTATTTAGAAATATGCAAGACTAGGGAGATAAATCAGCAAAGGAAAAGGAGCAGGCAGTCAAGTGAAGGAAGCTCTTCAAGAAAGAGAAAGTGACTGTGTCCAAAAGCGACTTAGAGGCCAAGTGAGGTGAGTTCCAGGAATGGCCATTGGATTGGATGACCTTGTCAAGAGCAGTTTCAATACAGTGATAGCAAAGGGATAAAAGCCTTATTGTGTGTGGTAGTCGCTCAGTCGTGTCTGACTCTTTGTGACCCCATGGACTGTAGCCTGCCAGGCTCCTCTGTCCATGGGATTTCCCAGGCAAGAATACTGGAGTGGGTTGCCATTTCCTTCTCCAGGGGATCTTCCCAACCTGGGGTTTCAGCCCGGGTCTCCCACATTGTGGGCTGACGGGTAAGGAAATAGAAGCATTGAGTATTTGCTTGCTCAGAAGTCTTTCAAAGCGGAAGTATGCTATAAAGGAAAGCAAAGAAATGGGGTAGCACCTGAAGGCAGCGTTGGACTGAGGAGCCAACAGATGTTTGTAGGATGGGAAACATTCACAGGCTTATGAGACTGGTGGTTAGAGTGGGCACACTGAAGAGGTCGTGGTGGTGGCGGTAGCTAATTGCCGAAACAAAGTCTTTGAGGGTCAGGCGGGAGTGGGAACAGTGAACCAATAGAGAGATTGGCCTGTTTGATCAGAGCAGAGACAGTTCTTCCATTCTAACAAGAGGGAAGGCAGAACAGATGGGTATAGATGCAAGTAGGATGGTGGATATGATGATGAAAAGATGAAGAAACAGGCTTAGTAACTTTCCCAAGATGACACAGCTAGTAAGTGGCAGAGTCAGGGTTTAAAAAAAAAAGTCAGGGTTTAAAAAAAAAAGCACACCCTGTGCTTTTAACCTGTGAGTGCTCCTGCCCTCTGCCTCGATAGAATCTAGCCTGTGCCCAATGGATGTGACCATATCAACTCATTAAGCCTGGGAGTACCTCCTGTGTGACCCAGTATAGAGCTGTATTGGAGATTGGATGTGACCCTTGCCCTCAGGCTTTCGGTGTAATAAAAGATAAACAAGTATAATAAAGTAACAGGTAAGATGAGAGGGATATTTGCCTGGTGCTCTGAAAAATAGCAAGAACTATGGGAATCAGAGAGTGTCATTGGGGTAGAGTCTTAGAAAGTGAGGAGAAGTTGATCATCAGGCTGGAGGAACCTTGTGGGCAGTTACAGAGAGACTGTGGAAAGTTAGGGTGATTACCTTTTCTTACTAGGTTTTTTTTTTAAGCTATCTCCTCCCTTTTGTTCCTCTGCCTTTTCTATGCTTTGTGTCTCTTCTCTCATCCTCTAAATTCTGCTGCTCCACCTTCACTTCTAGTGTTATGCTCACAGAATTTCTATCCACAGAGGGACATTGTAGCTGATCACCCACCCTCTGTGTGTGTGTTAGTCGCTTAGTTGTGTCCAACTCTTTGCGACCCCATGGACTGTAGCCCACAAGGCTCCTCTGTCTGTAGTATTCTCCAGGCAAGAATACTGGAGTGGTTTGCCATTCCCTTCTCCAGGGCATCTTCCCAACCCAGGGATTGAACCCAGGTCTCCCAAATTGCAGGGAGATTGTTTACTGTCTGAGCCACTAGGGAAGCCCTCAGTAAACAAGCATCTGTGGAATGTGACTGTTACGTCAAATGGAAGGGAGGATAACTATCTACAAGATTATATTTCACCAGTAGGACTGGAACTGAGAAAAATGGGAAAGGTATTCTCCTCATCCCCTTGGGCCACATTTCTTTGCACACAGATTTATCACATGAGAAGAGCAATCCATTCACAACTTTTGATTAGTTCTGGGTCATTGTAGTGAGGTAAAGCTGAGACAGTTTACATTTTTATGCAAACTATCTTTAAAGTCCTAAAGGCAGTAGAGCCTAGAAAAAGAGAGAGGGAGTAAGGATGGGGGAAGGGAGCTCTTTGATTATAACCAGCTATTCACTCTTCACTCATCCACAGATCATTTCTTTTTACCTTCATGTAACTAGTATTTGTCTCACCTGTAATTTATCCTCTTTTATTTATTCTCCTGGTTGACTTACTAGGCCTGTTTCTCATCATGCTTTATGGAAGACTTGAAGTTGCTAAGAGGAACTTTTCCATTTCCATAACAGGGAAAGATAAATCTTTACTTTTCACTTTTGCTTAGAAATAAGTAAGATCATAGAAGTTCAGATTTAAAGTGGCAGAGAAATTATTAACTTCATTTTACACATAAGAAATCTGACAGCCAGAGAAATTAAGCATAGCTATAAACTGGTTATTAGCCAAAATGGAACTTCTGGAAGCTAGCTGTCCTAATTCCTCATCTCATGTGCCCTCTTTTACCCTGTCACTCTGTATAACGCGTAGTCAAAGCTGTCCTCCTAAATGATGTCATCCTGTTGGTTTGTGAACAGAATCACGATCTTTATTGGGTTTAGGCAGGAGGTTTTAGATGACTGATGACTGAGTCACAAGTACTGGACAGTCTGTTACTGTGCTGGTGTGGGTGTTAGTTTCAGTTGGGTGTTGAGGGTCAACACTTAGGCAGGGTAAAAGTAAGCCAGGGCTGAAGACAGAGAGGGGATGGCTGTGTGGTGCATGGGGTGGAGTGTGTGCACACTCACCTTGGCAGTGATAGAGTGTGAATTAGACCCGATTTGAGGGAAATGAACATTTTCCTATGTTTTTGAGATACTCCTCTTCGTCTAGTGCCATGAAGTCAGACAGATCTGGGTTTAAATTATGGCCCTTCCTTCTACTGGTTTCTGTGATCTTGGAGAGGTTTTTCAAAGTCTCAAAGATTCTTTATCTGTAGTAAAATAAAAATAATACAATATCCTCCTTATAGTTAGTGAAGATCAAAGAATATATATGTCAGCTCCTAGTCCTCATCCTGATCTTGGCCCTATAAAACACACTTGACAGCATGGCAGCTGCCAGGGCTGTTCCTGCTACTGCAACAGAACAAAAGAACAAAAACTTTGCATGAAAATCAGATTTAACAATCTAGAGGTTAATTCTGTTAGTATAGAATCCAAAGATGTATCACAGTACATTCAGTATTTCAGGAAAGGAAAAGGAGTTTCGAGGAAAACAGAAGCATGGATTTTTAAGAAAGAAGCAGTCAAGGATGTCACTGGGGCCAACTGCCTCATTTTATAAATGGGTAGGTTGAGTCCCAGAGAGAATAAGTGGTTATCCAAGAGTTCAGTTCAGTCACTCAGTCGTGTCGGACTCTTTGCGACCCCATGGACTGCAGCATGCCTGGCTTCCCTGTCCATCACCAACTCCTGGAGCTTACTCAAACTCATGTCCATTGAGTCAGTGATGTCATCTAACCTTCTCAGCCTCTGTCATCCCCTTCTCCTCCCACCATCAATCTTTCCCAGCATCAGGGTCTTTTCCAATGAGTCAGTTCTTCACATCAGATGGCCAAAATATTGGAGTTTCAGCTTCAGCATCAGTCCTTCCAGTGACTATTCAGGAGTTAGGATGGGCTGGTTGGATCTCCTTGCAGTCCAAAGGACTCTCAAGAGTCTTCTCCAATACCACATTCCAAAAGCATCAGTTCTTTGGCGCTCAGCTTTCTTTATAGTCCAGTTCTCACATTCATATATGACTACTGGAAAAACCATAGCCCTGACTAGACGGACCTTTGTTGACAAAGTAATGTCTCTGCTTTTTAATATTCTGTCTAGGATTGTCATAGCTTTGCTTTCAAGGAGCAAGCGCCTTTTAATTTCATGGCTGCAGTCACCATCAGCAGTAATTTTGCACCAAAAAGTAAAGTCTCTCACTGTTTCCATTGTTTCCCCATCTATTTGCCATGAAGTGATGGGACTGGATGCCATGATCTTAGTTTTCTGAGTGTTGAGTTTTAAGCCAACTTTTTCACTCTCCTCTCTCACTTCCATCAAGAGGCTTTTTAGTTCTTCGCTTTGTGCCATAAGGGTGGTGTCATCTGCATATCTGAGGTTATTGATATTTCTCCCAGCAATCTTGATTCCAGCTTGTACTTCATCCAGCCCAGCATTTTTCATGATATACTCTGCATGTAAGTTAAATAAGCAGGGTGACGATATACACCCTTGACTACTCCTTTCCTTATTTGGAACCAGTTTGTTTATCCAAGAATAAACATCTAATTATTGACAAAGCTTATAACCCTGGTCTCCTTAGGGTTCTTTATATTGTTTCACAAATAGGGATTAGATAAAAGTTCAAGGACACTTGATAGATGACCATAGCTGAAAGTGTAATCTTACTAAAGGCTCTCTTAGCATATCACTCTCTTTCTGAGAAGGCTTCAGTGACCCTTCATTACTCATTAAAGTAAGTGGCCTCAGTCCTTTCAGATCTGCCTGAACCTACCCCTCAAGCATGATCCTGTTACTTTTTTCCACACATGTACCCTTCAAACTGTTCCCCCTTTCCTAGTTTCCCATGTGGGGAAAGTCTTTGGAAACCCTCCTTTTACTTGAAAGCACAGCTCAAACACTACTGCTGTGAAGCTGCAGTTGCCCCACCAGAGCCTGGTTTTTGCCATCACCATTTGTGTTTGTTACGGTACTTTCTCCTCCAGTCATACTTTATAGTGTGTTGCTCCTGTGTCATAAGAGAGACTAACTTCATCCTTTTGTCTTCCACAGTGCTTCACATAAAATAATCTATTATTGATGAATTCAAAATGGTATTTTTATACCCACCTTTCTGATTTCTAGTCTCATTCTCCAGTTCCTAAATATGCTACATGAATTAGGTGGAAAAGAGATTTAGGACATGAATGAGTTTTTTGAAATATATAATTTATTTATTCGGTTGCACTGGGTCTTTGTTGCGGAGAGCAGGGGCTGCTCTTCGTTCCAGCCTGCGGGCCTCTCCTTGCAGTGGCTTTTCTTGGTACAGAGCACAGGCTTTAGGCTCTTGGCTTCAGTAGTTGCAGCGTGCAAGCTCACTAGTTGTGGCTTGAGGGCTCTAGAGCATAAGCTCAGTATCTGTGGCACACGGGCTTAATCGCTCTGTGGCCTGTGGAATCTCCCCAGATTAGGGACCGAACCCATATCCCCTGCATTGGCGGCAGATTCCTGTCTACTGTGCCACCAGGGAAGTCCCAGAAGATGAATGGTTTTGATGCTTCTCTGACATGACAAGTGTCAAGGAAAATGTGAAAGCATACATAACTGTATTCCTTTGGGGAAGAGTTTTTACACTATAAAATTACCCTCACACCAAATCAGAATAAAAGATGTACTTTTTCTTCCTTGAGTGGGATAGCCAGTGTGTCTGCGGACAGGAGCTTGAACAGCTTGTGATTTGAGTGCACACCAACTGGTAACCTGAATCCCATAAAAGCAAAGATCTCAAAGGCGGAAGAGTCCTGCCTCTAACTAAAGAGAACGGTGTCCCGAAGAGTTTCAGGTGTCCAAGGAGTAAAGCCAGATTCGGAGGACGGGTAGTGGAGGTCCAGTTTGCACTGCACATGAAAGCATTTATTCATAGCCCTGATTGATTACTAAAGGATTAAAGAGGCAGATGAAAGTGTTACATGATCTTACCTCGGGCTGTTAGAGGGGGCTGTTTCTCTTTCACTCTGCTTTTTCTGCAAAGCCTTTAGAGCAGCAGAATGCTTCTGCCCTCAGCTCATAAAGCAGCCAAGCCAGTTTGACCAGCTTGAAGGAAACACGAAACAAAACTGCCAACTCCAATCACGAGAACGCTAGTTACTAATTACCTTCAGGGCTCCGTGGGGAAAGCTAGAGCAGCTCACTGATTGGATCCTGAGATAGAATTTACTCCACATCTCTTCGTGCTCCGACCAGAGTAGCAAGAAGAGCATTTGAAGTGCTTTGGGAGACATTTTAAGGACAGATACCACCGTGGGCTACCCTGCACCTGTCCTTGTCTGAGCTCAACCCAGACCCATGGAAGAGAGAGAGAGAACGTGTGTCTTTGAGGACAGTGAATATGTGTGAAACCCACAAGATGAAGAAAGAAAAAGAATTGCAGAAGAACGAGGACTGGAGCTCCAACCGGGAGTATGAAGACTGCAGAAGTCTACAGAAAAGGGACCTTCCTGCTCTGGGTGGACTTTACAGAGAGGATGACTGGGATTCCAGACACCAAACCACAGGGCAGAATCGGCCCTACAGAAAAAGGCATTGTGGATACTGGGATTTTGAACAGAGTGAACCAAGTTATGTGGATGATGAAGAAGCAAAGGAAAGTAGAAAGGACTGTGTGTACAACAGAAGTGTGACTCCAGGCTGTGGTGATTGTAATTCAGAAAATGTAGATGATGGGAATCCGAACTCCATGACTAAAGATGATTGGTTTACAGGAAGCCCATTTGTAACCCAGAAAGTTGGAGAATACGGGGAGATGAATGGCTGCGTAAATCATCAGAATCTGAATCATAATCCTAAGAACTCTAAAGAAACTGGACAGTGGACTGACTGCAGGGATTTGAACGATTCTGCGGGGAATTTTGGTCAGCCTCAAACCCAGCATATAGATCGCAGTTACAATCTTGAGGACTGTAAAGAAACTAATTTTTATCATAGAGACCTCAGTGATTTAGATCATGTTCCTGAGAATTATTATACTAATGGTCAGTCTGTGGACTTCCCAGACTTGAGTGGTGTCAGTGAACGTAATGAATTTGTCAAATACTATGACGGGGACAGGAATGTTTATCAAAATGATAAAATCGATCCCCAAACCAAGATTCATGCTGGGGATCAGAGTAGTTTTCATATGGAGAATAGGGGCTCTGATTCTCTGTTTGCAAACTGTGAATATAAATTTCAGAATTACAGAGGAGCAGATTCTCTCCACCAGAGGAAGACTTCAGAATGTAATGGCATCGACAGACCAGGAATGATGGCACCTGAGAGCAGAGGGTTCTTCCCAGAGGGTCCGAGAAGTCAGTGGACAAGGGGGAACCAAGGAGAACATCATGGTGGCGTTCCTCGGGGCACTTCATTAGAGAAGAATAGCTGGCATGTAGAGGAAGAGAGAAGATTAAATGGCCCAGAAACTTGGAAAAGGAACAGCTGCTTCCGCCGCACAGCACCGGGCACCCTGAGACACTCGGAATTTGTGCAGAACAGGAGGAGAGCCCAAGGTAGGAACTCAGACAGGCTTCTTAGAGGATAAGACTGGGAATAAATAAAAGGAATAGTTCTTCTAGGTACCAGGAACATTTGTAAACTTCAGGAAACTGGCCCCAAATTTTTTAATAAGTGTATCCTGAGTGAGAAGAGCCAAGAGTGTGCATAGTGCTGTAAATTTGCGACCTGGCTTTCAAAACCAGGCTGCTTTCATGGGAACTCTCCTTTACCTTAGATGGTTTTTCTCAGGGTCTGTAATCCAAAGATCTTTCCGTTTTTACTTTAATATCCTTTGTTTATCTTATGGAGCCTGGGCAAGTCCTTTATCAGGGCACCAAGTGAAAATTTATTTTCCTGGCCTGTTCTCTCTCTCAATCCCTGCACTTCTTTAGATTTTAGAGGGAAGAAGACTTAACTTGTTTTACAGATGGTTCATCCCTTGACATTTAGGAATCTTAAGTGAATGGTGCACACCAAACCTCTTGTGAAAATGAAAAAAGTATATTTTTAATGGTGCATTGTATATGTTAGTTATTCAGGTGAATTTGTCTCCCTGAACTTGAAGATGTAAAATGGGGATATTAAGGGTCTTTTATCATTAGAGGTTCTTTCTTTGTTGCCAGTTTGTCTTCTCCAGGTCTCTGAAATGAACCGTGTTTATTTTGTTGTTGCAATTACTGGACTTCCTTTTAAATCTTTTTTGTGTGTGTTATACTCATGTCAAGCAGACTTTATGGTTTTGGCCAGTTTGGGAGAGTGCAGAACATGATGAGAGGAGAAAGAGTCAGAAAATGTGAAGGATCTAGAAAATCCATCTCACACCTTCCTCCCAAGTGGAGGCTTTCTTGTCCAGGTCTCCTTCAGAACAGGCCCGGTGGTTAGAAGTGTGGTGGAGCCACTGAAAAGATAAGTCCCTGTTGTGATCCTGGAGCTGCTGGTGGTTTGTCCAGGGGTCTTTTCAACACAGACTTAACTTGAATTTCCAGGGTGCTGTTTTGGACAAAGCAGGCTCTCTACCTGCATTTGCAAAGATAAAAAATGAAACCAAACTCGAGATATTAAGCAGCTAGCTATGTTTTCCTAGGTGCATTTTTACTTTGAAATGGTGGGGATTGGATGACTTCTACATTCTTTTCAGCTTAAAAATGTCTGATTCTGTGATTCCTTAGGTTAGTTTTTTGCGTCACTCCGTTTCCCTTCCCCCACAGCTGTGAACTTTGTTTCCTTTCGTTAGTTCCTTATTGTATTAAGCCTCCTAACTGTGTTTATTGTTTCACTTATGAGTCAAACCTTTCTCTCTGGAGTGTTGTAATATGCCCAGTGAGCTCTCTGAGATCAGCTTGGTTCCACCTGATAACATTTCCATTTTTATAACTCTCTCTTTATGTTTGAGGACTTAACTTTTGATAGTATATTCACATTAACACTTCTTTTCATAGCTCTAATACCCTCCTTGACCTGTAACAATGTTTTGGTCTGTCCCAGAGATCTTTTTGCTTTCTAACTTTGCTAGCTGTTTTACAGCACAGGTGCCATTGCCCTTCCTGAAAGTTAGATAGTCACAACAGGTGCTTACAGAAGGGAACACGTTTGATCTTCTGCCTTGAATTCATATCTCAGCTCCCCCATTTACTAGTAGTGTAGCTTTAGACGAATTATTTAACTTCTCTGAGCTTTGGATTCCTTATTTGTTAAGTGAAGATGATCATACCTGTCTCATAGTGAGATAATATAAATAAAACATCACATGTCTAGAACATAGTAGGTGCTCATAAGTTGTGATTTCTTCATCTCTTATCCACCCATCACCCTTCCCCCTAACAAATCCTCCCCCTCCCCAGCTGTCACTGCATGGTCCCCTCCCTTCTGAGATCCAGATTGACCCCCCACTGGACAGACGTCTGTCCTCGGACCCTGTGTTTACAGGTATAATGCCCTTCCCTTCCTCTCTCCCATTGTTCCCCACCTTCTACCTACTGCATCTGAGAAGCAGAGTGCTCCTTGACCACCTCCCAGGCTAGAAACCAAATTGTTCTGCCAGGATTTTTCCTTCCCCTGACCTGTGGTAACAGTTCATTCTGTGAAGGCCTCAAGCTTGGATTCTTGTTACAGCAGGTCTATTACGGTTTTGCCTTTAAGGTGTGTCTCCTCGTCCCGGGAGGCGGGCCTTGCTCCTAAGGTGCAGCTCTGCTGAGGTTTCCAACTGGATATGTTTGTTGAACCTCCTAACTTGAAGGGACTTCACTTTCACTTTTCACTTTTATGCATTGGAGAAGGAAATGGCAACCCACTCCAGTGTTCTTGCCTGGAGAATCCCAGGGACGGGGGAGCCTGGTGGGCGGCTGTCTATGGGGTCGCACAGAGTCGGACACGACTGAAGCGACTTAGCAGCAGTAGCAGCAGCAGCAACTTGAAGGGACTCAGATTTTAAAGTCTGTCTCAACTCACAGAGAGTTTTGAGTGTCTGCTTGGCTCTTTGGCCTTCAGCTGCTGCTTTCTGCTGTGTTCACTAGTCACATCACTTGCATGCACAGTTCAGGATTTGAAGGGAATTTCTGTATAGACTTTGGGGCTGTCCTCTTTGCAGCTTCCTCTTTTTCAGGATTTCTTCCTTAATATCAAGTCACTTCAGAGTCCACGACCTTTGATTCTGCAGCCAAATAAGATCACCATTGGTTGCCTCTCAATTTTTGCTCTACTTCCCACATGCTAAAACACTAGGGATTCCCTGGGGGTGGGGGTAACGGGGTATCAGATAAACAGGGATCTTACCTAGTTTTCTTCCCATGTTTTGAGTTGTATCCCCTCCAGTTTCTGGCTGTTTTTGCTGGCTTTCCAACACATGGTTGTTTTCAAAAATATCTTGTCCAGAGTTGCTGCTAGTTTTCAGTAGGGAAGTTCGTACAATGTGAGCTACTCTACCGTTACTAGACCAAAAGTCAGCACTAGGGTTTTATGCTTGCCAAGAACATAAACGGGCTCCCTGGTGGCTCAGACAGTGTAGAATCTGCCTGTAGTACAGGAGACCCAGGTTTGATCCCTAGGTTGGGAAGATCCCCTGGAGAAGGAAATGGCAACCCACTCCAGTATTCTTGCCTGGAGAATCCCATGGACAGAGGATCCTGTCGGGCCATAGTCCAGAGTTGCAAAGAGTTGGGTGCAACTGAGTGACTAACACTTACTTAAGACCATGAATAGTTACAATGGGAAGGGGACCTAGTGCTTCAAATTCTATGTTAACTAGGTTAATTTAAGTGATACTAAGATACCTATATGAAGAACTCTTACAGAGAGAAATAGGAGGCTGAATTCAGATGCAAGTTAAGGCTAATGGTTCAAGGTTGGAGGGCTAGAACACAAAATCCTCTTATATTATTACTAGAAGGAACCTGACATTTCAGCAAGTCACTATTTTATACATGTGGGTAAATACCCATGATTAAGTTTGAAATCTATTTAGTGGATTGCAACTAGCATTTTTTGAAAAATAAAATAGAAGTGAATAGAAAATTTCAAGTACGTCTCATGTAGTAAAAGTATGCAGTACTTCTATATTACTTCTGTGAGTGTATACCTATACATACGTGGATTACATAAATGCATGTGTGTATATACTGAACCACAGTGTAAAATGTGAGTCACAGTGTGGAAAAAAAAAACAAAAAAAACTTAGATCCAAGCCACTCAGTTTTTAAATGGAGAGACAAAGCTCAGAGAAACTGAACCGTGTGGCCAGGAGATGTCTGGATGCCCAGACCAGTGCTTTTACTACAGCACCACAGTTGAAGCCAGAAGTGCAGGTTTAGGTTCATTTTGAATAAATGAACTTAGAAGAGCAGAAAAGTATTGTGTTAGGGGAGCCAGGGAGGAGGCTCCAAATGGAATGGGCTCAACTGTGTTGCATGCAGCAGAGAGATGAGAGGATGTGTTCTGAGGAAAGACTTTTCACTTGGTACATGAGGTAAGGAACAAGATGTATTACAGGGAGTTTGGGAGGGAAGTGGCAATGAGGGATATGCAGTCATCTCCTAGTATCTGTATCTGCGGGGGGGTTGGTTTCAACACCAACACCCTGCCCCACCCTCACACCCTTGCAGATACCAAAATCCACAGATACTCAAGTCACATATAAAATGACATAGTATTTGCAGGTAATCTATGCACGTCCTCCCATATATTTTAAATCATATACTTTAAATCATCTTAATTACTTATAATATCTGTGCTGTGCTATGCTTAGTTGCTTAGTTGTGTCTGACTCTTTGCAACCCCATGGACCCCTTCCAGGCTCCTCTGTCCATGGGGATTCTCCAGGCAAGAATATTGGAGTGGATTGCCATGCCCTCCTCCAGGGGATCTTCCCAACCCAGGAACTGAACCCAGTTCTCCTACATTGCAGGCGAATTCTTTACTGTCTGAGCCACTAGGTATCTCCCACTTACATTACCTCAGTTCAGTTCAGTTAAGTCGTTCAGTCGAGTCCAACTCTTTGTGACCCCATGGACTGCAGCACACCAGGCCTCTGTGTCCATCACCAACTCCCAGAGTTTTACCCAAACTCATGTCCATTGAGTTGGTGATGCCATCCAACCATCTCATCCTCTGTCGTCATCTACTCCTCCTGCCCTCAATCTTTCCCAGCATCAGGGTGTTTTCAAATGAGTCAGCTCTTCGCATCAGGCCTTCCAATGAACACCCAGGACTGATCTCCTTTAAGATTGACTGGTTTGATCCCCTGGCAGTCCAAGGGACTCTCGAGACTCTTTTCCAGCACCACAGTTGAAAAGCACCAATTCTTTGGCGGTCAGCCTTCTCTGTGGTCCATCTGTCACATCTGTACATGACTACTGGAAAAACCATAGCTTTGACTATACAGACCTTTGTCAGCAAAGTGATATCTCCGTTTTTTAATACACTGTCTAGATTTGTCATAGCTTTTCTTCCAAGGATCAGGCATCCTTTAATTTCATGGCTGCAGTCACTATCTGCAGTGATTTTGGAGTCCAAGAAAATAAAGTCTGTCACTGTTTCCAATTTTTTCCCATCTGTTTGTCATGAAGTAATGGGATCAAATGCTACAATCTTAGTTTTTTGAATGTTGAATTTTAAGCCAGCTTTTTCACTCTCCTCTTTCATTCATCAAGAGGCTCTTTAGTTCCTCTTTGCTTTCTACCATTCAGTTCAGTTCAGTTCAGTTACTCAGTTGTCTCCGACTCTTTGTGACCCATGGACTGCAGCATGGCAGGCTTCCCTGTCCATCACCAGCTCCTAGAGTTTACTCAAACTCATGTCCATCGAGTTGGTGATGCCATCCAACCATCTCATCTTCTGTCATCCCCTTCTCCTCCTGCCTTTAATCTCTCCCAGTGAGTCAGTTCTTCGCATCAGGTGGCCAAAGTATTGGAGTTTCAGCTTCAGCATCAGTCCTTCCAATGAATATTGACTGATTTCCTTTAAGATTGGCTGATTGGACCTCCTTGCAGTCCAAGGGACTCCCAAGAGTCTTCTCCAACACCACAATTCAGAAGCATCAATTCTTCAGCTCTCAGCTTTCTTTATAGTCCAACTCTCACACCCATACATGACTACTGGAAAAACCATAGCTTTGACTAGACAGAACTTTGTCGGTAAAGGGTGATATCATTTTCATATCTGAGGTTGCTCATATTTCTCCCGGCAATCTTGATTCCAGCTTGAGCTTCATCCAGCCCAGCATTTTGCATGTTGTATTCTGCACATAAGTTAAATAAGCAGGGTGACAACATACAGCCTTGATGTACTCCTTTTCCAATTTGGAACCAGCCTGTTGTTCCATGTCCAGTTCTAACTGTTTCTTCTTGACCTGTATACAGGTTTCTCAGGAGGCAGGTAAGGTGGTCTCGTATCCCCATCTCTTTAAGAATTTTCCAGTTTGTTGTGATCCACACTTTCAAAGGCTTTAGTGTAGTCAGTGAAGCAGAAATAGATGTTTTTCTGGAATTCTCTTGATTTTTCTATAATCTGCTGAATGTTGGCAATTTGATCTCTGGTTTCTCTGCTTTTTCTGGGTCTACCTTGTACATTTGAAAATTCTTGGTTCATGTACTGTTGAAGTCTAGCTTGAAAGATTTTGAGCATTACCTTGCTAGCATGTGAAATGAGTGCAATTGTGTGGTAGTTTGAACATCCTTTGGCCTTGCCCTTCTTATTTGTATGAAAACTGACATACATGGTAGTATTATCAGAAACAGGTGAGTTTAGATGTGTCAATATTTAGAGTAGTGCAACAGAGCCTGGCACATAGTAAATGCTAAATAAACATAATCTGCTACCATCATCATCAATTATATTTTTCCAACACATAGATCCCATATTCCCTTTGAATGTGATTACACAGGTGTTTATTAACTAGTTTTTGTACTTAGCACTGTACCAAGCATTGGGGTATGCCGGGAAGGATACCCCCCCATACCCCTCACCACCATAGATGTTTTTAGATAAGTTGAAAAAACAAAGTGTAAAAATATGAATAATTAAATAAAGTACAGAAGTGTCTAGCTTAAACAGTAAATACTATGGACAATCAAGAAGAAAAGCTCAGTTTTTACTTGAGTTAATGGAATAGACTTTAGGAAGATGCTTGAATTTTAACTAAAGCTTAAAGGAGTAGTGGGGTTGAGATAGGCAGAGAGAAACAAGGAGAACATTTCTGGTTGGAGAAAGTCTATGAGCAAAGATGCAAAGTTGTCGTGACAAAAAGGAATACAGTGTGGGAAAGAACTAGTGTATCGAAATCTTAGAAACCAAATGGGAGTTTGGACCAGAGCCTGAGGAAGAAGTCAGCTGGCCCTGCATGTGGTGATTCCCTCTCTGTGATCACTGACACTGTGATTGATGACTCCTCTGAGGACCAGAATGGCTGTGGAAAGGGTGGGCATCTGAGAACTCCAGCCTAGGGGATGCCCATGGCATGGGGCAGGAGAAGGGAACACTGTGGGGAGGGCTGAAGAAAACCGAAAGGCTTAGAGTAGGAGAGAATGGCCAACACTTTCAAATGCCCCAGGGAAGTCAAGGATGATTCCATGGATTTGTTGAGGTTATCGGTTGATGGAAATACAGTGATGACACAGAATTAATTAGGAAGAAATTAGATGGGGGAAGAGGTCTGGAAGGAGGTCTTCTTGCATGAAGACCACTCTTTCAAGACCTTTCACACACACAGTGAAATAGAGTTGAATGGGACTGAGGGGGGCACAGAGTTGACCAAGATTTCCTGTATTTACTTTTTAAAATCAGGCTGTACTGTCAGGCTGATTAAGATGGGTAGGTAGGAAGCAAAGAAGAGGGAAAGAGAAAATATGTGGAGGCGAAGGGAAATAAATACAGGGCCCTGCTTTGTCAAGGGTTGGAAATCATTGAAGTTTTAGAGAAGGTAAGGCAGTCCTGCCTTCTGGGATTATGAGTTGGCATTCTTACGTGAGCCAGACATCTGCTTTCTCCACGAACCGTTCAGTAGTCAGTCGTGTCCAACTCTTTGCTACCCCATGGACTTCAGCGTGCCAGGCTTCCCTGTCCATCACCAACTTCTAGAGTTTACTCAACCCACGAACCGTTACCTACATTATTTTTAGATAATATTTCATCAGCAGTAAATGGGAATATTGGTCTGGGGAGATTCCATGCTTCTGTAAAAGTAAAAAGAAAACCAGGAAAGGCAAGAAATTGAGGTTGGATAGGAAGAGACAGTCTTCTTGGGCATCGTATTTCCTGCGGTCCTGAGGATGTTGAAGTGGGCATGGGGGGGCAGTGAATCCAATGGGCTCACTTGCAGTGCCATGGCAGGGCCAGCCTTCAGAGGAATTTTGGCCTGGGAGCTCAGAAACTTGACACTCCCAACCGTACACCACAGTTTTCCAATATTTCCTGAGAAACCAGAAAGTGCCCCAGGCTGTCAAGTAAGAGGGGTGTGGCAGTTCAGTGCATAGTCATTTCTGATGGGAAGAAACACATTTGTGTACCAGGCCCCACAGCAGGGGGCAGGGCTACATTCTAGGTCACAGAAGTCATTCCATGGTATCAGGAAAATCCTTTCTTCAAATCATAAGCTGAGAGGAGGCAAACAGATAAAACATATTTCATTTCATTGACTCTAAAACCCTCTGTTCTAAGACACTAAATAATTTTATGTAACATTAGAAAGGCTACTACTAATTCGAAGACTAATTAACATGCTATTTACTGAAAAATACATCTCCATTTCTGAGATGTTAAAATATGAAAAAATGTATATCTTAGAGTCTACCGAGATTTGGAAACGCTTCCATTTGCCATTGATCTAGAATTCCTCCTGTCCTTTCCTCAGTGATTTGAAGATCTAGAATTCAGTTTCCTCTGCTCTTCAGCCCCTACCTCTCAAGGGAATATTGAAACCTAACTTACCCTAACATCATAGTTGTGGCAGCTCAGTAGTTAAGGCAAACAAAAGTTAGGATATTTAATGATTTTTTAAAACTTGAGTAGTGTTTTCCGTCATAATCACAGCAGAGTAATACTTGTTTTTGTTGTTGTCTAGTCGCCAAGTCATGTCCAACTCTTTGCGACCCTATGGACTGTAGCCCACCAGGCTCCTCTGTCCCTGAGATTTCCTTGGCAAGAATACTGGAATGTTCTGCTATTTCCTTCTCCAGGGCATCTTCCTCACCAATCAGGGACTGAACTGAGCAACCAGGGAAGCCCAGAGCAGTACCTAGGGTAAATAATAATACTTGCTGTCATCTATTAAGTGCTGGTTGCTGTGCTGATTAGTGCAGATAAGGTACATTAGACTCTTACGTTAATGCTTAGTGTATAATAAATACTCAATGAATGTTTGCTATCCAATGAAATATACTCTGTTTGAGGGCACAGAACATGTACATCAAAAGATAGATAGTATTATTTTGTGTTGTTACTCAAGAAGTGAAGTTTAGAGTAAAGGGTAATCCGAAGACTAAAGAAGCCTTCATCTGGCTGGGCTTAAAGGACAGTAGTTGAGCTGAAAGGCACAGAGACAAGCTGGGCTTGTTAGGTTCAAGGAATAATAAAGAAACAAATATTTAAAGTATGTTGTGCTGGGTTCCGTAACAGCAGCCTGTGCATGGGCCTCTAGGCTTGCAGATAGGAAGTGACTAACTTCTCAGGTTAGTCACTGACACATGAAGCCACACGCCTTGTGGAGCTGGTTGGAGAGTAGTGTTAGTTATATCAGACCAAGAGGAGTAAGTGAAGAAACAGTAGGAAAGTGCAGAAGATTTTGGAGCCCGGAAGTAACCAGAGAGGACCAGTGCTTTTGTTACGTACCAGGAAACAACAACCCAGAGAGGCTGTGTAGGATAGAGAGTCAGGATAAAGTGAGGGCTAGATTCTGGGTCTTTTGACTTGTAGTCTGAGTGCCTTACTCCCTATGCCTGCTGCCTTCTCAGGATCTAGAAGCAGCTCCACGTATGTCCCTGGAAATGAAAGCCAAAGGAGATATGGGGAAATAGAGTCACTGTTGGGGTGCCAAGAGCTCATTTTAGCCTGTACAGGATGAATGACTGGGGTCCAGGGCAAACCCAGTTTAGGTTCCCTCATATTGAGGTTTTGTTTTATTCCCCCGAAGTTTTGGCTAGAAAATAAGATCGTACTGACTGATATCCTAGGGCCTAGTCAGATTTTACTGTGAAAATATTGGATCACACTTGGAAAAAACCCTTATTTTGAAAGACTGGGTTCACTCCTCTAAATTAACGTAGTAAAATACACAGTGCTTAAGTTCATTTTAATTGTTTTGTTTCATGAATTTATGTCTAAGACCACCTACTTTCTCCCTGCTTTGCTGTGTTTGAGTATCAGATGAAATGACTTGTCTGAAACAGAAGAAAGCTGTGGAGGGCTTTCCAACTTTCTATACTTTGCCCCATCTCGGAGTACTCTGCTTCGTAGCTTTCTATTCAATATTCATATTTTTTGTTATTAAAACTTTGTGCAGAATTATAACTCAGATCAGCTAGTTTTTGTTTTGTTTTGTGCGCAGTCTTAAAAGATCCATAAAGTGTTATGAGAACAAGTGGAAAGGAGTAAAAGTAAACTACCTAATAGAAGCAGAAGGAGGTCTGGGCTTTACAGAGTAGGACAAAAATAACTGGAGGGTCCTGTTAATGAGCAATATTTGAGACTTCACTGTAGTGTTATTAATTATCAAAAATGGAAATACAATGTAGGAAACAGCCACCCTCACATTGAAAAACCACGTAACCCAGAACAGGCCTTGACATTTGATGGAAAGCCCCAGCTAGAGAGGCTAGTTTTGAATCGTAATAGCTGTGTCGTGTCAGGCAAGTCATCTCATTGTTTAGTGCCTTCATTTAGAGCAATTATACCTTCCCTCAAGAGACCTGGTAAAGAAAACATCAGATGTATGTCTGTTTAGAAAATAAAGTTTTTGTGTAAAGTTTTGTTGGCTGACTGTAATCAAAATTTGCTTATTAAACAGTGAAGGTTTATTTCTTCTTCTTCTTCTTCTTCTTTTTTTTTTTTTTTTACAAAAACTATCTTTGCCTTCTTGATTATTTCACTTCTGCTCCCTAAAGATTTGACAATAATAATAACTTCAAAGTTTAAAGCACATGTCTCTCGGATTCTGTGTGTGTTAAAAAAAATGGTGTTTCAAAGAATCTAGTATTAATTTCGCTGTCGTGGCAGCGTCAGAAGTTGCAGACTCTTGTACTCTGGGCCCTTGACTCTTGTGTGCTCTTCTAAAGGATTGGGTAGGCTCTGGTAGAAGAAGCAAGAGGTGGGAAGCTTTGAGCTGGGTTTTCCGAGGTAGAAACCCTCCAGCAGGGATTGTACTGGAGGCTACTTGCCAAAATAGGCAGGGCAGTCACTGAGCAAAAGGCTCAGGGAAGAGTTTTTTTAGTTACTGTTGAGATTGAGGACCAAAATATAATAGATTCCTCCCTGAGGTCTGGGGATCGGGAAGAGTCTATGAGTCGTGCAGAAAAGCCAGGGACCACAATGCTGAAAGTTTAAGGTTGGCGGGATGGGATAAGCCTTCTCCAAATATTCGTAAGTAGGTGCTGAAGGAAAAGAAGTGGTGGGGGCTGGGTGGGCTGGCTGGAGTGATGTGGGCACATGGAAAACCAGGATTTATGATTCTTCCACTAGGCCTGCTGGGAATATAAGCAGAACAAAGGTCGCTTCCTTTTGGAGTTTTCTAGACAGATTGCTAAGCAGGAGGGGGTTTTGCTTTTCGTATTAGACTAGCAAATTGTTGTTTCATCAATGTTTTGTTACCGATTTTCTTCAGCAGTTTAAAAGTATTAGAAAAGAAATCTCAGATTATTAAAAAGTGAAGAAAATTTGAAAAGGATTAACAGTAAATAAGAGAGGACTGAGTAGTAGAATTTTCTTGTTTCATAGCAAGTGTTCTTTTTTCCGCATTGTTCTTTGTTGTATCAATACTGAATGTTCACTAGAGTAAAAATAGAAAATACAATAAGTTGAAAAGAAAGGAAAAAATATCAGAATTCCTGTCCCCTTCAAGACTTTTCATTTTCAGATATATGCATTGAAAATATTTTCCCCTTTTTAACAAAATGGCAGTTCTTTCACAAACTCTTTTGTAGCCTTTTTCCATTTAGCAATGCACAGTAGACAGTTTTCTGTATTAACGAATATAAATCTGTATCTCAATGGTTGTCATAGTACAGTATTGATATTATGCAGATATGTCATAATTTATTTAACAGGCCCCTTTGGGGAGAAATTTTTGTTATTTCTAAATTTTCTTCATGCATTGATAAAGATCCCTTCACTTGCACATGATTTCTGCCATAAATTATCTGGAATACTATTGACTATGTATTTGGCTTCCCTAGTGGCTCAGACGAAAAAGAATTTGCCTGCAGTGCAGAAGACCTAGGTTGGCTCAGACGGTAAAGAATTTGCCTGCAGTGCAGGAGACCTTGGTTCAATCCCTGGGTTGAGAAGGTCCCCTGGAGAGGGAAAAGTCTACCCACTCCAGTATTCTGGCCTGGAGAATCCCGTGGACAGAGGAGCCTGGTGGGCACAGTCCATGGGATCACAAAGAGTTGGGACGTGACTGAAGGACTAAGCCAACAACAAATTGAATATTTACTGGGTATAACACTGCTAGATTTGATTCTCTCTGAGGAATTATTTGCATTACACTGAGTAGGATTTTTTTTTAATTAATTTATTATTGGCTGCACTGGATCTTCATTGCTTCATGGGCTTTCTCTAGTTGCGGTGAGCTCTTCATTGAATGCTTCTTTGACTGCTGCTCTTCATTGAAGTGCTTGGGCTTCTCTTTGCGGTGGTTTCTCTTGTTGCAGAGCACAGGCTCAAGGCACATGGGCTTAGTTGCTCCACACGTGAAATCTTCCCAGATCAGGGATCGAACGCATGTCCCCTGCATTGGCAGGCAGATTCTTATCTCCTCTGCCACCAGGGAAGTCCCCTGAGTAGGGTTTTACGGATGTAATGATATGGACATACATGTAGTATACACGCTTAAATATGTCATTGTTCACAGTTGAAATGGTGGGTGGGGGACCTGTGGCTATACAGGAAGTTAAGTGTGCTTTAAAAATCACGATTTTGTCATTAGCTACCAGGCAGTCACTAAAACCCACAAGTAGATTTCCAGGCCACAGTTGCCAAGATTTGCCTGCCCAGAAAAAGCGCTAGAGGCAGAGTAGCAATTGTAGGCTCTGAAGCCAGTGTGGGCTCTCATCTTCCACATACTGGGCCAGTTACAAATTTCTCTTCATGAATCAGTAAGATGGGGACGATATGAGGATTAAATAAACCAGTATTTGTAAAGTGCCTGAACAATGCTTGACATGCAGAGTAAATGTCATATAAATATTTGTTAAAATTTAAAGCCAAAAAGAGCTCCATTTGATGGTAGAAGGAAGCAGGAACCCTGGAGTTAGGCAATGGTGCCATCCTTCTCGCAGAACTTGATCAGAAGTTCTTCTCTCAGATTGCTTAAAATTTCACCCATAGAGATGAATCTTGGCTAGCATGACAGCTTGTCTTAAATTACTGGTAGTACATTACTAGATTCTTAGGAAATTAAAAGGTACTGGTTGAGCTCAAGTCTCCATCCCCAATCCAAGTTCCCTGTCCGAGGGGTTTAGTGTGTTCTCCCCGATACCTTTTTCTGTGGACTTACATATTATATGTGTGTATATGGAAATATGTAGAGGTTTTTGCATGTTTCTCACCTTTTTCTTTCTCCCTCTCCATCTCTTTTTAAAAACAGAAGTGGCATGTTCTGCAACTTTCTTTTCCACACTTCCTTTTAAAGTGTAAATGTTAGCAGTTCTTGCTGTCCTGGGACCAGCTAGGTGAGACCTGCATTCTGATGGCTTTAGGATAAGGTACCTAGAAGTAGCAGGACGCTGGGGAAAGTGAGGGCTGTGCGGGGCTTGGGAGAGGGACTGCAGAACAAGAGGTCCTGAGAACGGAAAGGTAGACAAATGCTGCCCTCTTTACGTCTTTGCCTCTTATCATAAGACTTCTTCCCTGAAAAGAGGATCCAAAAACAACACATTAAAAGGGGCAGGAAAAGGAGATAACACTCTTGATTTAAAAACTCCTGAAGTGAAATTGTGGCAGTTTTAGGACGAAGAAAGAAAAGCTAAGAGGGAAAAGGGGTTGAGTCAGAGCAGAGCTGGGCCCTCTCTTCAGCGTCTCAGTCCAGGAAGCAGAGGATTCCAGCTCCATCCTTTAGAACAGGCCCTGTTGTGATAGCCTGGGGGACTCGGAACGATTCATATGTAAATATGGGAAAGCCTGGGGGAAATGCCTACCCTATTCAAAGGATTTTAGGGGGTTGTGGAGCATTCCAGAGCGCTGGGAAGATTCTATTCTGCCAGCCTGGCCTTGGACCTATGGGAACTCTTGCACCAGCATTTTGGTGCTGCAGGTATGTCCAGGGTTGCTGGAACCCGCACAAAAGCAGGTAAAACAGTTGGCCGCCTCGTTCAAGTGCCGCTTGGAACCTCGCCAGGAGTTGAGAGATTTTCCCCAGCAAAGAGCCAGCTTTCAGAGGCAAAGGAAGACTGAGTGGCTGTTCTCTTTAAGTCTGCTTTGGAATGTGGTGGGTAGAGTTGTGGGAAGCTGCTGGTTAACAGAATCGCTTCCTAGGAACTCTTCAGAACGAGCCTGGGACTGTGCACTAACCTCAGGGCATGGGGATGTCTTGGGATTTTGCGGGGGGGCGGTGGGGGGAGTTAATGAGAAAAAAAAAAAAAAAAAAAAAAAAAACACCCATCCCTATTGGCTTTATCACAGTCATAAGTTTGTGCTGCCAGCTCCTTAACACCTCCAGGGCTGCCCGAGGAGGAAAGTGGGACTGGTCTGCACGTTTTGTTGTTAGCTGGTGCTGCTAGGCCTCAGTTTCCTCTGGAGTGCTTCCCCGTCCCCAGACTTCATTGTTCTTACAGAAAAGTGGGATTTTATGGGCCCGGAACCATTTCTTCTTGCTGCATTTTACCTTAGTGCAGATGGCGTCTTCTGGCCCATTGTGGGAAAAGGACTAGTTTGTGTTGAGTAAATTACTTATTTAATTTGCTCAGCAGTTCTGCAAATGAGGATGTTGAGGCCCAGAGGTGAAAATGGACTTTGGCAAGGCTCCCCAGTTAAATAATGGGGGAGTGTGAGTTTCACTGGCTCGCGGGGGGGGGGGGGGGCTCTCTCTCACTTGTTATTCAGTTTCTCTGTCGTGTCTGACCCTTTGTGACCCCATGGACTGCAGCACGCCAGGCTTCCCTGTCCTTCACCATCTCCCAGAGCTTGCTCAAACTCATGTCCATTGAATCAATGATGCCATCCAGCCATCTCCTACTCTGTTGTCCCCTTCTCCTCCTGCCTTCAGTCTTTCCCAGCATCAGGGTCTTTTCTAATGAGTTGGCTCTTCACATCAGGTGGCCAAGGTATTGGAGTTTCAGCTTCAGCATCGGTCCTTCCAAGGAATATTCAGGGTTGATTTCCTTTAGGACTGACTGGTTGGATCTCCTTGCAGTCCAAGGGACTCTCAAGAGTCTTTTCCAACACCACAGTTCAAAAGCATCAGTTCTTCGGCACTCAACCTTCTTTATGGTCCAACTTTCACATCCATACATGACTACTGGAAATACCATAGCTTTGGCTATATGGACCTTTGTTGGCAAAGTAATTGTAGATCTTTTTTTCCCCCTTAGTGTGTTTGGAATAATGGAATAACAGTTTTACGTTTGGAGCCATTTCAAGCCAGATGTTCCTAGTTGGACCTAATCTTTGAGTGTTAATGTGTATGTGGAGCCTGAAGGTGACCCGCATCTTCAGAAGCGCCTGGCATTTTGTCAGGGGTGAAGTGAAAGTCACTCAGTCGTGTTCGACTCTTTGCGACCCCATGGACTTCTGCATGGAATTCTCCAGTCCAGAATACTGGAGTGGGTAACCTTTCCCTTCTTCAGGGGATCTTCCCAACCCAGGGATCGAACTGAGGTCTCCCGAATTTCAGGCAATTTCTTTACCATCTGAACCACCAGGGGGAGGTGCCCAGAAAACCACAAATTAGCAAAAACATCCCACAGGGATGTTTCCTTTTTGTGTTTTAAAGTCTTTTCAACAGTTTATAAATCCACCTATAGGGGGAAAAAGTGGCTTTGTGGTATTTTAAAAGAATTGTTACCATTTCTTTCTATTTTTAAATGTACATAAAAATCTGAGTCTCAGTGTAGGTTGCTGGGTTCAAATTGATGAGTGCTCTGGCATCTTCTGCTTTCATGTATTATAATAGAACTTTGATTCCTGGGAGATAATAGCTTCAGGGGAATTTTTAATATTCAAGGCAAATAAGCCCTGACCTTTCTAGTTGAAATTCCAGGCTAGGGAGGAAGAATGGTGCAGGATTAAGTGGATTTAATTCAGGATTTGGATTTAAATATATTTAGATTGAAATCCCAGAACTGCTGTTTACTCACTACAGAGGCTGGAACAAATTGGTCAGTCTCTCAAAGCCTAGGTTTTCTTATCTGTTAAATGGGAATAATAATACTACTTCAGAGTTTTGGTGTGAATATTAAATGAGTACAGAGACATAACATATAAAGCGCCTGACATGTGGTAGGAATTCAGTAAGTGTCCCTTTTCAGAGCTTTTTAGTCCTGTGTTGAAAATAAATTTCTCTGCTCAACTTGCTGCTTCTGGCAACTGTATATGGGGCTGAAATTCCATAGGTTTAAAATTGTAAATAAAATTAAAAATAAGGCAATTGAAAATTTTATGTAGACTACAATTAATTTAGTCATCATTTAACACTCTGAAGTAAGATTTGAAATTCTGTCATTCATTCTATCCAAAAAAGTAGTTCCAGAAAGAAAATTTCTAATTTTGTCTTCTTAAATTTTATCTTGAATAGTATCAAATTTATAGAAAATTGCAGTGGTATACAGATCTTTATTTGTATTTGCCGATATTTAACATTTTGCCAAGTTTTGTTTTCATTCTCACTTTCTCTACCCGCACCCACACCCACACATGCACTTCTTTTCTTTACTATTTGAGACTAAGTTGCATATATTGTGCTCCTTGGTAAGCACCAGTGTATTATATGGATATTTTCATACATGACCATAATAGATGTGCCATTTCAGGAATTTTAATTAAATTTTTTTATACAGTTTTAAACATTATTTTCTATTTACAGTTACTACCAAATATTGAACACATTCCCTGTGTTGTGCAGTACATCCTTGAGCCTATCCTATACCCAATAGTTTGTACTTCCTATTCTCCTATCCTTACTTCACACCTCCCTGCCCACACTGGTAACCATTAGTTTGTTCTCTATATTTGTGAGTCTGCTTCTTTGTTATAATCACTTCTGCTGCTGCTGCTGCTAAGTCGCTTCAGTCGTGTCCGACTCTATGCGACCCCATAGACGGCAGCCCATCTGGGATTCTCCAGGCAAGAACACTGGAGTGGGTTGCCATTTCCTTCTCCAATGCATGAAAGTGAAAAGTGAAAGTGAAGTCGCTCAGTCGTGTCCGACTCTAGCAACCCCATGGACTGCAGCCTACCAGGCTCCTCTGTCCATGGGATTTTCCAGGCAAGAGTACTGGAGTGGGGTGCCACTGCCTTCTCCGTGTTATAATCACTAGTTTGTTGTATTGTTCAGATTCCATCATATGGTATTTGCCTTTGTCTCACTTCATTAGCATAATGCCCTCCAAGTCCATCCATATTGCTGCAAATGGCAAATTTAGTCCTTTTTTACCGCTAAGTAGTATTCCATTGTGTATATATGTGTATGTATACCACATCTTCTTTATCCATTCATCTGTTGATGGAAACTTAGCTATCTTCCATGTCTTGGCTATGGTATATAATGCTGCTATGCTTTATTCCTGGGGTGCATGTATCTTTTTGAATTAGTGTTTGTTTGTTTGTTTGTTTGTTTCTCCCCAGATACATACCCAGGAGTGGAATTGCTGGGTCATATGGTGGTTTTATTTTTAGTTTTCTGAGAAACGTCCATACTCTATTCCATAGTGACTGCACCAATTTACACTTCTACCAACAGTATAGGAGGGTTCCCTTTTTTCCACATCCTTGTCAACAGGTGTTAATTTCTGTTCTCTTCAATGATGGCCATTATGACAAGTGTGAGGTGATCCCTCGTTGTGGTTTTGATTTGTGTTTCCTTTATGGTTAGAGATGTTGAGCATATTTTCCCATGGCTGTTGGCCATCTGCATTTCCTCTCTGGGAAAATGTCTATTCAGTTCTGCCCATTTTTAAATTGGGTTTTTGTTTTTTTTTAATTGAGTTGTAGGAGCTATTTATATGTGTTGGATATTAATCCCTTTGGTCATATCATTTGCAAATATTTTCTCCTTTCAATATATTTTCTTTTCATTTTGTCAGTGATTTCCTCTGCTGTGCAAAAGCTATTTGTTGTATTTGTTTACTTTTGCTTTTATTTACTTTAGGAGCCAGATCCAAAAATATATTGCTGCACTTTGTATCAAAGAGTGTTCTGCCTGTTTTCCTCTAAGAGTTTTATAGTATCTGATCTTATATTTAGGTGTTTAATTCATTTTGAGTTACTTTTGCATAGAATGTGAGAGAATGTTCGAATTCCCTTCTTTTGCATGTAGCTGTCCATTTCAGGAAAATTTTAATTGGTTTACTCATGTATCCAATCTACAGTCTATACTATATTCCAGTTTCATCAGTTTGTCCTATTAATGTCCTTTGTAACATTTTTTCCCTGAGATCAGGATTCAGTTCAGGATCACACATTGCCTTTACTTGTCTTCTCTTCAGTTATCTTTAACTGGGGATTTGTCCTCAGGCTTCCTTTGTCTTTTATGACATAACGTTTTGAAGGTTACAGATCCCTATGTTTGTGTGACGTTTCTTCAAGATTCATTTCAGATTATGCTTTTTTGGCTGGAATACCACAGAAGGGATATTGTGCTGTTTCTAGACCTGACATTCGGAAGCACGTGATGTCGTTTCCTTAATTGGTAGTGTTAATTTTGATTAGTAGGTTTCGGTGTTACCCATTTCTCCACTGTAGAGTCACTGTTTCATTTTTGGAATAAGTATAGTAACTAGTTCAAAACTATGCAGATATCCTGATCATCATCAAAACCCTATCACTAACACCGAAATCATCCATTGATGGTTTGTGCCTGAACTAAATTTCATTTTGATGGCTGCAAAATACTAATTTTTTTTTCTAATTCTGTTATTTCTTATATATGTATATATATACTTTTATTTATTTCTGTATGGCTGTGCTGGGTCTTCATTACCTTGTGAAGGCTTTCTCTGGTTGGGGTGAGCAGGGGCTGTTTGCTGTGATGTGCAGGCTTCTCATTGTGATGGCTTCTCTCGTGGAGCTTAGGCTTTAGGCACCCAGGTTTCAGTAGGGCAGCACTCAGGCTTGGTAGTTGGGGCTAGCTCCTCTAGAGCACAACCTCAGTAGTTGTGGTACACAGGCTTAGTTACTTGGTGGCATGTGGGGTCTTCCCAGACCAAGGATTGAACCCACATCCCCTGCATTGTCAGGCGGACTTTAGTGCACCACCGGGAAGTCCTCTTCTGTATCTATTAGCTGACATTCTACCATAAGAAAGAGCATTTCTCTTCTCCCCTGTTTGTTTATGTACGTATATATTATTGATGAGAGTTCATGGGTTCTTATTTTAGTCAACAGATTACAATTCATTGCTGTGCTTATTTATTTTGATCCTCGAATTGTACAGATTTGGCCAGTGGGAGCCCCTTCAATTTGGTTCCAAGCCCTTTCGACACAGTCCCATCATTTTCTTCAGCATATCCTTATTTTCTGCCATAAGATGTTTCAGACTCATCTACCTTTGCCTTGCCTTGGAAAGAGCCATTTCTCCAAAGAACTCTGGTTCCTTCTACTGGAGAATGGGTTTTAGAAACCAGAATCTGAGTTAACACTTTTTAAACATTGGAATTCCTAAATTCTTAGTGAAGGGGCAATGGGGAAGGATTTTGGAGACTAAAATCTGCTGTGAAAGCTTAGTTTTCCATAAGTTTAATAGTTTGAACACTTGTGTTTTCACTTCTTAGATCTGAGTAAAAATATTCTTGTAATCCCACTCAGATTTGCTAGTATGTTTACTTACCAGAGTCGTCATTTTTTAAAGTGGATCTTAAGGAATTTGAAATAAACAGCAGAGATTGCTTCACTGTTGAAATTTTCTCAGTTGTTTATTTTAGCATTTAACATCTATTTGAAATAAATGCCATCTCATTTTATATATAAGATAATAGATCTCTCATCATATATATATCTAAGTAAAGGTATTTGTAAAAGCTAATGACAAAATGTGCATTTGTTTTCAGTTTTAGATCATGTAGTGTGGCTGCAGAGGTTTTTTTTTTTTAATTGAAAATGCTGTTAAAGAACTTCATATTTATAGGTCATTTGTATCTTCCAGGACGTTTGAAGTAACAGAACTTGCTTGTGAGTCTTCATTATTGTTTTCATAGGGAAAAAGAAAGTGAAAGTCGTTCAGTCGTATCTGACTCTTTGTGATGACATGGACTATACAGTCCGTGGAATTCTCCAGGCCAGAATACTGGAGTGGGTAGCCTTTCCCCCTCTCCAGGGGATCTTCCCAACCCAGGAATCGAACCCAGGTCTCCCTCATTGCAGGAGGATTCTTTACCAGCTGAGCCACAAGGGAAGCCCAAGAATACTGGAGTGGGTAGCCCTTCCTCCTCTCCAGGGGATCTTCCCAACCCAGGAATCGAACCGGAGTCCCCTGCATTCCAGGTGGATTCTTTACCAACTAAGCTATCAGGGAAGCCCAGACAATTCTTAAATATTTTATTATATACTACTATGCCAAAGCCTTTGACTGTGTGGATCACAATAAACTGGAAAATTCTGAAAGAGATGGGAATACCAGACCACCTGACCGGCCTCTTGAGAAATTTGTATGCAGGTCAGGAAGCAACAGTTAGAACTGGACATGGAACAACAGACTGGTTCCAAATAGGAAAAGGGGTTCATCAAGGCTGTATATTGTCACCCTGCTTATTTAACTTCTATGCAGAGTACATCGTGAGAAACTCTGGGCTGGAAGAAGCACAAGCTGGAAACAAGATTGCCGGGAGAAATACCAATAACCTCAGATATGCAGATGACACCACCCTTATGGCAGAAAGTGAAGAAGAACTAAAAAGCCTCTTGATGAAAGTGAAAGAGGAGAGTGAAAAAGTTGGCTTAAAGCTCAACATTCAGAAAACGAATATCATGGCATCTGGTCCCATCACTTCATGGGAAATAGATGGGGAAACAGTGGAAACAGTGTCAGACTTCATTTTTCTGGGCTCCAAAATCACTGCAGATGGTGACTGCAGCCATGAAATTAAAAGACGCTTACTCCTTGGAAGGAAAGTTATGACCAACCTAGATAGCATATTGAAAAGCAGAGACATTACTTTGCCAACAAAGGTCCGTCTAGTCAAGGCTGTGGTTTTTCCAGTAGTCATGTATGGATGTGAGAGTTGGACTGCAGAAGGCTGAACGTGGAAGAATTGATGCTTTTGAATTGTGGTGTTGGAGAAGACTCTTGAGAGTCCCTTGGACTGCAAGGAGATCCAACCAGTCCATTCTAAAGGAGATCAGTCCTGGGTGTTCATTGGAAGGACTGATGCTAAAGCTGAAACTCCATACTTTGGCCACCTCATGTGAAGAGTTGACTCATTGGAAAAGACTCTGATGCTGGGAGGGATTGGGGGCAGGAGGAGAAGGGGACGACAGAGGATGAGATGGCTGGATGGCATCACCAACTTGATGGACTTGAGTTTGAGTGAACTCCGGGAGTTAGTGATGGACAGGGAGGCCTGGCGTGCTGCGATTCATGGGGTCGCAAAGAGTCGGACACGACTGAGCGACTGAACTGAACTGAACTGAATGTTAATCTGCCATCACAGTAATTGGGTTAAGGTGGGCCACGCAGTCACCCAGATCTCAGACAGATAATTCCCACCTAGTTCTTGTTTTCCCTTTAGCTGGCATTGTTATGTTTCCATAATACTCTTTTTAACATGTGCTAGTATATCAGTGTTTATAACTTCCAGCTTGGTATCTCTGCTAAGTTCCTGAAACAGGTTTTAAACCTAAGTGAAAGCAGTTCTTTATAAGAACAGCACCTCCTTCAGCCTCTTTTGCAAAGTGGCTGTGGCCACTGGTTTGTCCTCATAAAATGGGCCAGCTGCTTGTTTTTAGGACAGATTCTAGAAATGGTATCTCACGGATGGGAGAAGTTCTGTCTCCAAGCTTGCTCAGCTCTTCATATTTGTGATTAGAATGGACTTGGGGATCAGGTTTCCTAATGGTCAACAATCATGAGACCTTCGGTTGTGCTCTTTTCAACTCAAAAAGAATATGTTCTTTTCAGCTCAAACTGTTGCAGAGGCCTGCTTTCATAGCTGCTGACCCGTTCTCTTTTTCCTTCTAGAAATGACGCTTCTCTCCTCCCAGTCTTCATCACTGATGGCCCCTTCTGGTTCTGTGTCCACTGAAAACCCAGAGCAAAGGATGCTAGAGAAGAGAGCCAAGGTGATAGAGGAACTTCTTCAGACGGAAAGAGACTACATCCGGGATCTGGAGATGTGTATTGAGCGGATCATGTTTCCCCTGCAACAGGCACAGGTGGGAACTAGTGGAGAAAGTGAGCTTTGCCATGAACATGGTTCTCCAGGCCTAAGGCTTAGGGTACAGGAGCTTTCACCACAAAGATTTATTGGGTTTGAAATAAAGGTTGTGACTGCGGCTCTTAATTCAAGGGCCCAAGTTGACACGTGTCATCAGCTTAAGCCTTCCCCATCCTGTCACTTATCAAGTCCGTTATTAACTTACTAACTTAAGTTACTGCAATAACTCCTAGGACATTTCCTGTTTCTGTGGTGAAAACAGTTCCAGTGAGTCTAGAGTTACCACTTTACACTTTACTGGGAAGCTTTGCAGTAATATTAATATATTGAAGTCTGGTGATGGTTTACCTGTCTGTAGCATCTGATTTACAGGTTTATTCCAGAAACTCTTACTAATATGTGTATGCTAGACACTCTCTTAAATGCTGGGGATGAGGCAGGGGGGAGGGTTAACGGTATCCTGGGGATTTACAGTCCATCCTGTTGCTTGTTACTTGACCGCCTGGGCTCAGCTTGGGTATGGACTCCTGGAACAGTCACTCATAAGAATTCTAGGAAGTGGATGGTGCCATCAGGTTTTGGGTCCTGGGTGGAATTTCTGTCTCAGTATAATAATTGTACAATTATTATACAGTTAACAGAAATTGGTTCTGCAGTCATTTCACTATGGTAATGGGGATGGGGGAGCAGAAAGTAGTTGGATCAAGGACAAAAGGTGGCACTGAAGGTGATGCCAGATGTTCCCATTCTGGAAACCTCATGAGAGTGGTGAAGATGACCTTGAGGGATTTTTGTATCATCCTTGAAGAGATGTTCCTAATGTGAATGATATGCTATTAATTTTGTTTCTATGCATCTTTGTTTTGTTTTCCTTTCTCAGATACCAAACATTGATTTTGAGGGACTTTTTGGAAATATGCAGATGGTGATTAAGGTCTCAAAACAATTATTGACTGATCTGGAAATCAGCGATAACATAGGTATGAGCCCCTGCTGTTATTTCAGAAACAGGTTTTTTTTTTTCTTTTCTTTTATAGGAGACAGAGGAGAAGAGCACTGGTATTTAATAGTTTTACTAGGAAAATGAAGTTTTAGTTACTTAGTTCCAAGGTTATTTGGTCTACTTTGTGGTGATATTGGATGCTTGCAATAGAAGAAATTTTTGTTGTTACATGGTGTGATATTTTTCAGATTGACAGTTGCAGTCTTTTAGTGGGTCATGAAATCATTTTAGGACCCGGTAACTCAGTGGGTTTATCTTACAGCTAAGGAACCAATCACATTTAGATAAACCCCAGTATTATAGTACTGCTGGCAGATTCGTCCAACTTTGTGCAGGAAGAAGACATTGTCTTTGTTATTCTGGTCAGGAACAAACCTGCCATCTCTCCAGGAAGGGGAATCTGTCTCTATCCTCCAAGGTTTTCTGTTATACAAACATCCTTGGAAATCTAATCTGGAATAAGAGCTGTCCCAAATCATGTAGAAGTACCATGGAGAATTGATCTTCAAAAGGTTGCCTTTATCTTTACTCTTATTAATAAATCTACTGAACGATTTCTTTAAAAAATTAATACCCAGTATATATATATTTACAATAAAATAGAAAATATCAGAATACACTGTAAATAATAACTACACTTTTTGAAATTTTTATTTCAGTTCTACATATATGTCCACTGAGTCATGATTTAAAATGTGTTTATTCACATGGGTCATTGTGAAAAACGTTTGAAAAACAATTATCTATTTCTTATAAACAAGGGAATTGTGTTCGTTATCTATTGCCGTGAAACAAATTATACTAAAATTTAGTGCCTTAAAACAGAAGCAGGTCACATTTCCTTTGGTTCAGGAATCTGGGAGTGGCTTAGCTAGGTGATTCTGGCTCTGAGTCTCTCATGAGGTCGGAGTCGAGCTGTTATCTGGGCCGCCAGCGTCTGGGGCTCAATCAAGGATCTGGTCCCACAGGTTCACTCAGATCATCAGTCCTCAGTTCCTTGCCATGTAGGCCTCTTCACTTTCATGACAGTGGCAGCTAGCTTTCCCCAAACTGTGTGATCCAAGAGAGAGAGGAGGCTTGAGATGGGAGCCAGTGTCTTCTATAACCTGGTCTCAGATGTGACACACCATCGCTTCTGCCATATTTTACTTGTCATACAGACCAGTTCTGGTACCACGTGGGAGGGGACTTCCTGTCACTTTGGTATTTTATTAGAATCAAAGTGACAGGATGCTACCACAGTTCTAGCCATCCCACTACACACACAACATCCAACAGAAGGAAAAAGTGACCCTGTGTCATTTAAGGATAAGCGGACCTTTCCAGAGTCCCCTCACTGGAATTCTCTGTTTTTCATTGGCCAGAACTGGTCACATGCCTATGCCTACGTAAATCACTAGAGAGGGGAATGGGCTCATGATGTTGACTTAAGCTAGGTGGTGTTGACCTGACTCATCAGGGAGAGAAGTGGATATAAGAATAGTCGGGGCTCTGCCCTCCTGCAGAAGGGGGTGGTGGCTGTGGAATGGTAGGTGATAGTGCAGCTTGGTTAATGTTTCTCCAGGGTTTATAGTACTCCACACACCCTTTCAAGGTACATCAAGCTTGATTGCACTTGTTCCCTACAACAGCCCTGTGAGGTTAACCTGCTATTAATCTTAGTTTACAGATGAGGAAACTGAGACTTGCTCAGGAGAGTAATTTGCCCAGGGTCACATGGCTAGTACTGTGTTATCAGGTCTTTCCTGTGGGCTCTGCATATGCTGTTAGCCTCTGTACAGAACAGCTGCTTATGTATTACTAGTACTTTATGGAATGGCAAGAGAAACTGAAGCCTGGGATCCTGCTCTCAGCCTCACTGTAGAGGCCAGAGGTCAGGAAAGTTGAGGAAGGAGACACACATGTTGACCGGAGGAAGCCATGGTGACCCCATTTTTATAGAATGATATTATTACCTGTATATTATGACAAGAATAAAAGAAGAAATGAAACAGAATATCCATAATCTCACCCCATACGATTTTAGCCATTTTATTTCTCCCCTTCCCCTCTTGCCCCAAGACACCAAGAATTTAGGTAGCAGACTGAGATGAGCTGAAGGCACACAGAGGATGGGGGAGGAGAGGGCCTGGGAACGAAAGGGCTTAGGGCCTGAGAGGAGGGTTAGCTTTACAAGGAGGGACAGTGTGCAGTGACCATGATATACAGTAGGCAAAACAGGCTGAATGAGCGCACCAGGCTGGGGGGCTTCAGTCTTGGTCAACAGGAGGCCAGGCAGTGCACTCGGGGGGAATTAATAAAGGACAAGGTTTTGCATATCTGATAAGGGAAGGTTCTGGAAAGTCAGGGAAGGCAAATTAAAGCATTGTTCAGCTACTTGCAAAGGGCAGATTGACTTGAATTGTATAAGCAGTGTTTTATTTTTCTTAAGTTTAATATGTAATATATATTTTAAGTGTAACTTACTTTTAATTTTTCACATGGCATAAAATTTGAAAAGTACAAAGAACTGCTTAATGAAAACTCTATCTGTCCCTGCCACTTAGCTCTTCTCAACCAGAAACAACTAATGTTACTAGTTTTCTTATATCTCCTTTTGGATTCATAACAGAACTTACATATGTATTTTCTCTACCCTGGTCCCCCATCACCATTTTTTTTAAAAATTAGATAAACAGAAGCATACTATTCAAACTGCTCTGTAGTATGCGTGACTCCCCTTTTAAAAGTATGCCTCCCAAGCAGTTTTTAATCACCTAGGAATAGAAATGAAAAAAGTATACAGTGAATAATGTGGTGAAATTCCAAGGTAATCCAGGATGCTGGAGAAAGCGTCTTTGAATTAATTTATAAGCCTGATTGGAGAAGAATTCTAGTACAGGCAGGACAAGGGTCCACAGGGAAAGAGAGAATAGTCGGTGTTCGGGGCTTGGATGACTTAGAACATGAGGAGGTTGAGATGAGAAAGAAGTACCAGGAGACTCTGAATATCTGGTAATATGTAAGGAACTGGCTTTTAATTATTTTAAACATGTCCCACAGAAAGAAATATATTTTACATAACGGCCAGGATCCGTGTCTGTGTGTGTCTGTGCTTACTTTTACTGTGTCCAGTGTTTTCTGTTCCATTCTGTTTCCTCAGATATGTGCTGATCGTACCCATAAAGTAGAGTCCATGACCTATTCATGGGTTGTGACCTAAATTTGAAAAGACACTATAAGTTAAGGCATAGCTTTGCTAGGTTGTAGTTGATGTAGAAGAGTCACAGTTGCAGAGGTTGGAAACCCTTGAATGGAGGTGTGTGCAGAGTCATGGGTGTCAGCATGAAGGTTCTAGGAGTGCTGGGTGGTGGGTAGGGGGCTGGAGGATACGAAGGGAAGAAGCCAGGCAAATATCAGTTGGTGAAACTGAATGGAGACACTGGTGGCCCAGGGTCTCCACAGTGGCCCTGAAGGTCAAGAGGAAGCAGCCCCACTCTTTAACGCCTGGGCCCTTGAGTCACAGGGTTGACTAAGGCTGCCAGTGGGACAGCAGCACAAGTGTGATGTGTGTGGACATAGTCAAGGCTCTTGGAGGAAGGAGCTATAATTAAGGAAATACATTTCATTTAAATAAAAAGTGCTCTGCACGAGAATAGGGAATTCCATGGGATGTAACATGGAGGAAACAGGTGACCTTGTAGAGAGAGATGGGGCTCCCTGAGGGAGTGGCTCATGCTCAGAGCAGCTGGGAGAGAGAGGTGCTTGTAGGGGAAGCAGTAAGTAGGGCCATATGTTGAGGGAGAAGCTCAAGAATGAGAGGATGTTGTCTTTTGGGGAGCAGTGCAAGCTGAAGAAGGAAGGAGCAGGTTCTCTGAGAGAGGGAAGAGGCGCAAGAGGAAGGGTTTTAACAAATCCGGGAGTCTGCATGCTCAGGCAACTGCTCTAAGTGCAACTGCTCTGCGGAAGTCTGTTTAGGAACTGTTCCTTTTCCCAGCTGGTGTAGACTGCGGGGGGAGGGGGGCCTGTGGGTAGATTTCAAAGAGTCCACCAACTTGGATAGAAGTTTATAACAAAAATGTAGCACTGATTTAAGATATGACTGTAGGGAACAATGACTTTCTCACCAACTAAAGTCACATGCTCGTATCACATTAAGTTGCAGGTATCTAGAAGTCCCAGAAACAACCCATGTTACCAGTTTCTTATGTCACTCATCACACTTGAAATTATGGTGTGTTCGATTCATTGCTATGTTTTGCTATTCAGTGTTTTATAGAGAAGTACATATATTACTATATCATAGATTCAGGGAGTTTTATATTATGGATATTTTAATATAATAAACGTCGTTTATAGTCCTTGTATTTAATTGATGCACAAAGAAAAGATTAGAAGCTGCTGCCGTAGAAGGATCTCTTTATCTCTGTGGAGATTTGGGGCTTTGGGAGCTAAGAGGTCTTTATAGGTTCTGATCACATAACTATGTAGAGAGTACTTGATTACTCTGCCTGACTGAAAAGGGACTGGAGGCTGTTTCAGGAACTGGGTATGTGGGTGTGTGTGCATGTGTATAGGTTCTGAAAAATAAAAACATGGATGAGATAGTTCTCTTAATTTGGGGTTAAATAAGTAGAATTTAAAGCTATTACAGGGAAACAGCTTCTTGTTTAAGGGATAGGGTTATCTGGTATTAAAGTGTGGTTATATACCTTCCATTTAGGATGCTGAGAAGAGAGTTACTGAAAACACTCTGTGTTTGTGTATATTCCACAGGACCTGTGTTTCTTGATCACCGAGATGAGCTTGAAGGAACATACAAGGTTTACTGCCAGAATCACGATGAGGCCATCTCATTGCTGGAAATCTATGAGAAGGATGAGAAGATCCAGAAGCATCTTCAGGACTCCTTGGCAGATCTTAAGTAGGAGTTTTGAGCACTTCATTCCATCATAGCTCTTTAGTTCTGCCTGTTGAAAGTCATTCCCATGTCTCTCTAGACTTCTTATGACATCTATGAATCTATCGTGTTTTAAATACAAGCGATACATCATTGGAGATCCTTCTGTGTAACTTGGCCTTTTCCCGTTCTGTATCATGGAAATCTTAAGTAGCTTCCTGCTTGTAGTTACATCCATTAAAATCAGTTTTATTTATACATACAAAGTTAGCATTTTCAGGTAAGAAGCTGCCAGGAAGGTAGTTTGGTCTCGACCATCGTGAGATTCTCATGTCTTAGGGAGACAGGTTGTGAGGATGTAATATGTGTCTCAATAGGTCAGAGTGAAGTTAGGGGCTCACTGACTTTTTTAATAGACTAGAAATGCCACCATAAACATTCACAATTCCCCTTTTATCTCGTGTGTTTTTTGTCTGCCCAGCTAATAGGCATTAGCTGGACTAATACGTTCTGGGAGGAATGTGAAATTCAGCATCAGTATTTTCTCTAATCAGCTGTTTCTTCTTTTCACACTCACTGCCTTATAGGAGCCTGTACAACGAATGGTGAGTTCCTGCCGCTTTTTTGCTTTCTTCTTTCATAGACAGAAGCTAGAAGTCAAGGCAGGTCTAGAAGTAGACCTGCCTTGCTGTGTTTTCCTGCATAGCACTTACCACCAAATGACACTTTGTATAATGTTGGTTTGATTATTGTCTGCCTCTTTCCATCAGGCAGGGACTTTTTTGGTTCACTGCTAAATCCACAGCACCTGGAACACTCCCTGATATCTGTTAGGTGCCTGGTAAATGTGAATGAATGAAGTTGGGAAGTAGGGTGAGAGAACGGAGCTGTATTAGGAACAACAAATACTGGCTACAGGCCCGGTGTTACTGACAGTTGACCAGAGTCTCTGTTTTCCCTTCTCTTGTAGGGGATGCACAAATTATATTAACCTGGGCTCCTTCCTCATCAAACCAGTGCAGAGAGTTATGCGTTACCCATTGCTGCTGATGGAGTTATTGAATTCCACCCCTGAATCCCACCCAGATAAAGTGCCTTTAACCAGTGCAGTCCTTGCAGTCAAGGAAATCAACGTTAACATTAATGAGTATAAACGTCGAAAGGACCTGGGTAAGAAAAGCATACTTGCTGAAAAGGAGGCACGCCCTTGAGAATGTTCTCCTCAAAAGAATTAATTACTAAACCAGAGGTGGACAGGCAGGTGGTAGGTAATAGGGCTGTGGTGAAGAAATGGTAATAGAATTTGGGGAAAATGAGATCATGAAAGAAAGAAAGCAATGATGATAATAAAAGCACAGCCATGCATGTTGGAAATCAGGCATGTGTGACAAAGCTTATAGCAATGAGTCTTTCCCAGGAGATATGAAGATCAGTTAGAGAATGGCTGATCAGGACAGTTCCTTCAAGTTGAGTGCCTGCCTGCCTTCTCATCTCATTGAAGGGAGTCCCTTTGGGTCCATTCTTGCATCTCTTTGCTCTGCATGTTTGCTTCCACTTAAGCTAGAAGTTTCTTGTCTTCTTTCAGAAAACCCCAGTTTGCTCACCTCTCTGGCCCTATCAGTCCTGCCTCTGGTCTGAGCCCCTCCCCTCACCCTAAAACTGTGTGGTCAGTCAACAAACCACCCACTCTTTCTTTATGATAGAGGACAAACTGAACCATGTCCTCTGTCTCATGAAATCTCTTGTCAAAACTTTGATTTTGAATACTCAATGAGTATTGCATGGTGCCCATGCTATAATAAACTGATTTATCATTCATATCCTCAAAGAATCTATAATGTAGCCTCTCTGCCTGTTTCTCCACTACTCTGCATATTTATCTAAAATCATTTCCCCCTCCTGCTTCAGCTATGTCACCCATGTGTATGTGTGATGTTGGCTGTGGCTGTTAAAGCCCTCTGGCCATCGAGCCCTTTGTCTTGGTTCATATCTCGTCATATAATGTCATCTTCATCTCCTACAACAGTTAAGTGTGCTTTTCTCTGCCACCCAGACTTCCCTTGCTACCCTTCTACTGTTATTTCTGGGGTTTTCTGCAGACTGACTGATGTATGAGACACAGTCAGATAACTCCTGCATAGCATTTCACTGTGTGAGATGATTGGATATAAATATCTCATTTGTGTATGAGACCATTTAAGGTGGGCAGGTACTGTTACTGTCTTCATTTTATTGGAAAGGAAAATGAGGCTCAGAGAAATTAAGTGAATTATTTAAGGCCACACTGTTTTTTTTTTGGCCATGCCTCACAGCTTGTAGGACCTCAGTTCCCTGACTAGGGATTGAACCTGGGCCCTGGCAGTGAAAGTGCATAGTCCTAACCACTGGACCATCGGGGAATTCCCTAAGGCCACACCTTGATGAAGTGACAGACCCAGGCATTGTAACTCAGAGGTTGTCTTGACTCCAGATCTTAGGCTTTTTACCTCCACGACCTTCCTACGTTGTCTCTAATCTTCTCCAGTCTCCGCTGTTCTCTGGGTATCCGATCTGTCCATAAATGGTGATTTGGATTAATACTTTGTGGGCTCAGTCATAAGCTCACTGAAAATAAGCACTAGCTCGAGTTTGGGTTGTTAGTCTTGTGTGTAGTCTCTCCATGCTTGGAAGAGGGCTTTCTCCACTCACCAGTTTGACTCACTCCCCAGTTCTCAAGTACCGAAAGGGTGATGAAGATAGCCTCATGGAGAAAATTTCCAAACTGAACATCCACTCCATCATCAAGAAATCCAACCGGGTTAGCAGTCATCTGAAGCATCTCACTGGCTTTGCTCCACAGGTGAGGTTACTGCCCTTGATGGTTCAGCATGTCTTTGGCTGCTTTTCAGGACTCCACAGGGCAGCCTACATGGTGTGAATTGGTAAGATTCCCCTCTTAGTATCCTCTTGGTGTTTGCTAGCTGGTAGATAAAACCTCTTGCAGCTACTGTTTGTTTATCTGGTTGCCTTGGGTCTTAGTTGTGGCATATGGGATCTAGTTTCCTGCCAGAGATTGAACCCAGGCCTGCTGCATTGGGAGCATGGAGTCTTAGCCACTGGACCATCAGGGAAGTTCCTCTACTGTTTATTTAAATCTACTGCCCCCCGCAACCCTCCATCTGAGCCTTAAGCTGCTTACAAAGACAAATCAGGAAGCCAAATCTGTCACCATATAAGAGTTATCATGGTTTTAGACACCCATAAGGAGTTTATCATCTGTTTGGGGAATCAAAATTGTGGACATGTGAGGGTAGAAGGGATTTAGGAGATCACCTAGCTGAGTGCCTTGTAAAACAGCCACAGAGAAGATCCAGAGTCTCCAAATTTCATGTGCTGAACCATGTGAATGTGATTACAGTCAGTGGAAAATACCAACTAAAGAATCAGTTGCTAAGCTTTGCAGTTTGATCTCTACACAGTGTGTTACTTAAGTAAACAGGAGCTCCGTGAGAGTGAGCTTCATGTTGGCAAGATTTAATCTGAGCTTTAAAGGAGATGGGCAGGTTTGGCATAGGGAGGGAGGGCAAACCTGGCCAGGCAGCAGCACCGGTGAAGCCGACAGCCTGACCAGCAGGGGGTTTTGTCAGGAACAGAGCGGGGTTGGGTGGAGACAGGCGTACCTGTGTATACTCAGGAGCTCTGTCAAAGCCTGGAGAAGTGCTTAAATCCAATTCCATATGATTCAGAAACATCAAAGGCTTAAAATTTAAACAAAAGATGTGCGTAAGAAAGATGCATTTCTAGTAAGATCAACCGAGGGAGAGTCCAAACTTGCTAACAGCACTTACTTACTTTGAACAGATTAAAGATGAAGTATTTGAAGAAACAGAGAAAAACTTCCGAATGCAAGAAAGATTAATCAAATCTTTTATCCGAGACCTTTCTCTCTACCTCCAGCACATCCGCGTGAGTAAAGACCTTGCTCTTGTTAGAATTGCTGACAGTGTAATTCCAGCCGTTCTCCTATTCATCCAGCATATTGCTTAACGAACGTGGAATAACCTGGACTCAAATGACCATTATACCATGACAAGCTTTTTATTGGGATTCTTGCAGATTATTTAAAAGTTAAACATCAGAAGATCAGCACTGTTGTATTCATAGTAAGGGGACCTAGCTCTTACCTTCATCTCTTTCAGTCTTCATGCTTTTTTCTCTGTTTACTATATCCAGTTATATAAGAAGCACTCATCACAGTTCATTTTGTCAGAATCATTTTGAAGATCAAATAGTAAGAGAATGGTTCCTATGGGGGGTGTACTTCCTAATAATCATATTCATCTACAGCTGTCCGTGGGCCTCTAAGGCTATTAGAGCCACGGATATGTCTAGAGAGTTGGAAGAACTTAGGAGATCATGGAGGCCCCGGTCTTCCTTGCCTGAGGCAGGGCTTCCTTCATGAAGTCAGCTCCAGGACTAGAACCCTTTCTCTTAATATCTGTAATTTCTCTGCTGCTTTAATAGAAATTAGGGCTTCCCTGGTAGCTCAGCTGGTAAGAATCCACCTGCAATGCAGGAGACCCTGGTTTGATTCCTGGGTCAAGAAGATCTGCTGGAGATTTAATAGAATAGTATTTAAATAAATATACCATATACCCCTGTCCCTCATGCAGGAAAATCTCATCCTGTGAAATAATTTCCTTTAAAAGAGATCCTTTGCTTTTTAAAAAAATTATTTTTTCTTATTATTATCATCATTTTTTAACTAAGTAAAATGGTGTAGAATTCAAAAACTGCCAAAGGAATGTTGTTGTCGTTCAGGTCCTAAGTCGTGCCCAACTCTTTGTGACCCTGTAGACTGAAGCAGACCAGGCTTTCCTGTCTTTCACTGTCTCAGAGTTTGCTCAAATTCATGTCCATCGAGTTGGTGATGCTATCCAACCATTTCATCTTCTGCTGCTTTCTTTTCCCTTTGCGTTTAGTCTTTGCCAGCATCAGGGTCTTTCCCAGTGAGTCAGCTCTTTACATCAGGTGGCCAAAGTATTGGCATTTCAGCTTCAGCATCAGTCCTTCCAGTGAATATTCAGGATTGATTTCCTTTAGGATTGACTGGTTTGATCTCCTTGCTGTCCAAAGAATCTTATCCATTACTAAGTTTGAAAGCACCAGTTCTTTGGCACTCAGCCTTCTTTATGGTCCAACTCTCACATCTGTACATTACCACTGGAAAAGCCATTGCTTTGACTACGTGGACCTTTGTTGGCAAAGTGATATCTGTGCTTTTTAATACACTGTCTAGGTTTGTCATAGCTATTCTTTCAGAAGCAAACATCTTTTAATTTTGTGGCTGCAGTCACTGTCCGCAGTGATTTTGGAGCCCAAGAAAATAAAATCTGCCACGACTTCTTTTTCCCCATCTATTTGCCATGAAGTGATGGGACCAGATGCCACCATCTTCGTTTTCTGAGTGTTGAGTTTTAAGGAAACTTTTCCACTCTCAAGGGGCTCTTTAGTTCCTCTTCACTTTCTGCCATTCGTGTGGTAACATCTGCATATCTGAGGTTGATGATACTTCTCCCAGCAGTCTTGATTCCAGCTTGTGATTCATCTAGCCCACATTTTGCATAATGTACTTTGCATATAAGTGAAGTAGGCAGGGTGACAATATATAGCCTTGATGTACCCCCTTTCCCAATTTTGAACCAGTCCATTGTTCCATGCCTGGTTTTAACTGTTGCTTCTTGACCTGCATATAGGTTTCTCAGGAGACAGGTAAGGTGGTCTGGTATTCCCATCTCTTTAAGAATTTTCCAGTTTGTTGTGATCCACACGGTCAAAGACTTTAGTGTAATCAATGAAGCAGAAGTAGATGTTTTTCTGAAATTCTCTTTTTCTGTGATGCTGTGGATGTTGGCAGTTTGATCTCTGATTCCTCTGACTTTTCTAAATTCAGCTTGTACATCTGGAAGTTCCTGGTTCACATACTGTTGACTTAAGTCATTAAGTCATTATATTTCTTTTTCTGTGATTTGGGTGTATTTGAGGGCATTTCTATTATTTATTTGTTTATCATTAGTTATCTACTAATTATTAGTTATCTATTGCAGTATAGTTGCTTTCCAGCGTTGTGTTCGTTTCTCCTGTACAGCAAAGTAATTCAGCTACATGTATATGTGTATCCCCTCTTCCTTGGATTTCGTTCCCATTTAGGTCACCACGGAGCATTGAGTGCAGTTCCCTGACTGTATACAGTCAGTTCTCATTAGTTATCTGTTTTATACATAGTAGTGTATATGTAAATCCCATTCTCCTTCCCGGCTTGGTATTCACACATTTGTTCTCTGTATCTGTGTCTCTATTTCTTCTTTACAAATCAATTCATCTATACTGTTTTTCTAGATTCCACATGTATGTGTTAATATATGATGCTTGTTTTTCAGTTTTTTACTTATTTCACTGTGTGTGGAGGAAATGGCAACCCACTCCAGTATTCTTGCCTGGAGAATCCCCATGGAAAGAGGAGCCTGGTGGGCTACAGTCCATGGGGTCACAAAGAGTCAGATATGACTGAGCGACTAAGCACACTCCGGATGGATAGTCTCTAGGTCTCTCCATGTCTCTGCACATGACAGTTTTGTGCCTTTTCATGGCTGAGTAATATAGTAATATTCCATTGTGTGTTTTCATACACCACATTTTTTTTTATCATTCCCCTATTGGTGGATATTTAGGTTAGTTCCATGTTCCAGCTATTGTAAATAATGCTACAATGAATACTGAGTTGTGTGTATGTTTTTGAATTGTGGTTTTCTCTGAGAATATGCCCAAGAATGGGATTCATGGGTCATTTAGTAATTTTGGTTTTAGTCTTTTAAAGAACTTCCATGCTGTTCTCTCGGGTTTCCCTGGTAGCTGAGATGATAGAGAATCTGCCTGCAGTGCAGGACACTTGGGTTTGATCCCTGGGTTGGGAAGATCCCCTGGATAAGGGAATGACTACCCACTCCAGTGTTCTTGCCTGGAGAATCCCATGGAGAGAAGAGCCTGGCAGGCTACAGTCTACAGGGTGGGAAAAAGTCAGACACACTGAGTGACTAGCACTTTCACACTGTTCTCAACAGTGGCTGTATCAATTTACATTCTGGACGCACTTATTTATTGATTTAATGTTCTTTTCTTATTGACTTATAGTACTTTTGTATATGTTGGAGGAAATAGCCTTTTATTTGAGATGATGGTTTACAAATACCACACACACACCCCCGTTTGTTGACTTTTGAATTTGCTTAAGATTTTTCTGTGTGTAGAAGAGTTTTATTTTTGTGTAATCTAATAGAACTTTTATGGCCTCTTCATTCTGTGTCATACTTTAAAAGGGCTTTTCCATCCCAAGAAAATTTTTAAAAGATCTCCTATGTTTCAGTACTTTTATCATTTTATATTAAAGTCATAAATCTAGCTGAAATTCACATTAGCACATAAGGTTTGAGGTAGGAATCCAGCTTTTTGCTTTTTATCTAGTTGTCATTAGCATTTATTGAGTAATCCCCACTTTTTGATATGCTTCCTACATTTTTTTTAAATAGCAAACTCTCCTCATTTTAAAATTGTGATTAAGGGTACTTCCCTGGCAGTCCAGTAATTAAGACTCTGTGCGTCCATTGCAGGGGCTATGAGTTCCATCTCTGATTGAGGAACTAAGATTCTGCATGCTGCAGGGGGCCAAAAAAAATGAATAAAAATTTGATTAAAGATCAGGGCTTATAAGACTTTTCAGGAGCACACTGGCTTAAAGTGAGAGATTTGACCAAGTATATTTCCCTTGCCTTAGGACTCTTCCCTACAGTTCCTCTAATTTTGTTGTCTCCCTATTGACCATCCCCCCCGCCCCCCATGTTTTCTAAATACATAGCAAGTGTACACTGGAGCCCCCAGGTCTTAAAAGGCTTGTCTCCACAGCAGTGGGTGACAGCCCTTGGACAGGCAGGTCAGTTTGGTTCCCATTGCTAACTGCCATCTAGGGTGGATGATGGAGGCCGGAAGTTCTGTCTGGTCTTACCCGTGTTTGTACTTGGCCGCAGGAATCAGCATGTGTGAAGGTGGTGGCTGCCGTGAGCATGTGGGACGTGTGCATGGAGAAGGGACACAGAGACTTGGAACAGTTCGAGAAGGTGCATCGCTACATCAGTGACCAGCTCTTCACAAACTTTGTAAGTGACTCTTCAGCCCACTTTGCTTGCATCGGCCCTTTTCCCAGGGTTCTATCTAACATCCAGCTCTTGGCGAAGTTCATGCCGTAGAGACGTGCTTCCATGGACCAGGAGTCCTTGTGCCCTGTAGTTAAATTATATCAGGATTTTATATTCAGAATGTGGCATTCAGTCAGTCAGCTAAAAGGACAAGTAGGACCTGCATGTATGCAAAGAGATTTTTTTTTAATAGTTAGTGACCAGCCCAATTTCAGGCGACAAAGGAAAACTAGGAAATTTAATCTGGTATCACTGTTGATAACTGACCAAAAGAAAACAACTAAAGGATTAATGATTTTAAAAGGAATATTTTGGCACAGTTAATAGTTTAACAAGTAGATCTTTGAAATGGCACAAACTACTTTATAAAGACTACTAAATGTCAGATTGCTTGGGAAACTCTAAATGGAGAGAGAGAGAGATATCCTGAGTAGAAATGGATGGGCTTTGCTAGGATCTTGGAGGTCTCTGGATGCTTGAGGCTAAGAAAACATGATAGTTGGGAAGCTTACAGGTATTCTGACTGTAGCATCTTCGTTAAAGTTTACTAAGTACCTATTTATGTTCTTTTTGTATCCATATTATGCCCTTGATATCTATCCCTTTAGAATTAGGCAAAAATCTTTGAAAAGTGAAAACAGATTATTATTAAGTAGTTATGAGTAGAAGATATGATGGGTGTGTGAAAGTTTGTCTACCGCAGATTTATGTAACAACTAAATCTTTTTATTTTTTATTGACTTATGGTTGACTTACAATGCTGTGTTAATTACTTCTGTACAGGAAAGTTACTCAGTTATGTGTGTGTGTGTGTATTTAGTCTTTTTCATATTCTTTTCCATTACGGTTTCTCACAGGATACTGAATACAGTTCCCTGTGCTGTACAGTAGGAGCTTGTTGTTTATCCATTCTATATATACCAGTTTGCATCTGCTAATCCCAAACTTCCATGTCTTCCCTCTTCCACCCCCTTCTGCCTTGGCAATTACCAGTCTGTTCTCTATGTCTCTGATGTTGTTTTGTGTCCTAGATAGGCTCATTTGTGTCCTGTTTTAGACTCCACATATAAGTGGTATGATACAGTGTTTGTCCTCCTGACTTAGTGTGATAATATCTGGGTCCATCCACGCTGCTGCAAATAGCATTGTTCGTTTTTAACGGTTGAGCAGTATTCCACTGTGTTGTGTACCACGTTTTCTTTATCCCGTCATCTATCGAAGGGCATTAAGCTTGTGTCCATGTCTTGGCTGTTGTGAATAGTGCTGCTATGAATACATGAGGATGCACGCATCTTTCTGAATCCTAGTTTTGTCTGGATATTTGCCCAGGAGTGGGATTGCTGGATCATATGGTAATTCTATTTTTAACAATTAAACCTTAAGTTAAATTCAGGTTATGTGTAGACATGTACACATAAGTGATACCAGACAGGTGGTCACATCTGGGTTATAATGCAACATCAAGTTAATGTAGTTAAGCATTTGTCAACAGCTGTGTAGCTGTTTTGCATACTCTTTGGTGTGTGCAGATTGTTGGGTGAAGAGTTGCAAGCTGAGAAGCTTTGTGTGCAGACATCTGGTATCAGGTAGGCAGAACACTGTTGGATCTGCACAGGTTTAGCTTGGAGCAAAGCAGGTGGTGCAGGATGTAACAAAAGCCACCTGGAGAGTATTCTAAGAACAACAAATTTGAGACTGAACACCGTGCCTTTCTCATTTTCACAGAAAGAGAGGACAGAGCGGCTGGTCATCTCTCCCCTGAATCAGTTACTGAGCATGTTCACAGGACCCCACAAGCTGGTGCAAAAACGCTTTGATAAGCTTCTGGACTTCTATAACTGTACAGAACGGGCAGAGAAGCTGAAAGACAAGAAAACCCTGGAGGAGCTGCAGTCGGCTCGGAACAACTATGAGGCCCTGAATGCCCAGCTGCTAGATGAGCTGCCCAAGTTCCACCAGTACGCGCAGGGCCTCTTCAGCAACTGCGTGCACGGCTACGCTGAGGCCCACTGTGACTTTGTGCGTCAGGCGCTGGAGCAGCTGAAGCCACTGCTCTCGGTGAGACCCTCCCTCCCCATGGAGGAGGGGACTCCCAGGTTCCCCCCAAGTTTTTTTGGGAATACATGTCAGGGTTGTCAAGCTATTATTAAGCTAGGCAGGTTAACTATGTCACTTGGGTCAAGCCCATGGGGAACTGGAATTCTTGATGCCTTGACAGTGCTGGAAATCCCATGGCCTTGAATGGTCTCTTTCCACACTGAGCTACCCTGGAGGAGCTGGGCCTGTGGCCCCCTGGCTACAGTGTTGGTGGCTCACACTTGAGGAGTTTCAAGGAGACTGTGCCTGTCCTGGGGTCTTTTACGTGTGTTCTTTTCTCCCCTCTGTCTCTGTTGTTGTGCATGGACTCCAGCTACTCAAAGTCACCGGCAGGGAGGGGAACCTGATTGCCATCTTCCATGAGGAGCACAGCAGGGTCCTGCAGCAGCTCCAGGTTTTCACCTTCTTCCCAGAGTCTCTTCCCACCACCAAGAGACCATTTGAGAGGAAAACCATGGACCGCCAGTCCACCCGAAAGCCGCTCCTCGGCATGGTGAGTGGAACCAGCGACACTCATATGGCCTGGTGGTTAAGGTGTGAACTCCTGAGCAAGACCGCTCGGTTCAGATCTCAGTTCTGACAGTGACTCACTCTGTGTCCTTGAGCACATGCCTCAGTTTCCTCATGTCTAAAGCACCACCAATCGTTCTAGCTACATCATAGGGTTGTTTTGCGATTTAAATGAGTTAAAGTATGTAGAGCACTTAGGTGTTGGCCTGGCACATGGTAACCATTATTCGAGTAAGCTATCATCAACGTTATTGATTGACTCAGCTCTGTCTCTACCAATTAACAATTTAATGAATTTAAATATTTTATAATAATTGGAGAACAAAGGTTATTGAGTTCAAATCTGTCATGTGTTCATTCTTTCTTTACTTACTATCACTAGGCACCAGCAGTGTGCCAGCTGATACAGACTTCAAATGCCCTCTGCAGAGCATTCTTGGGCCTAGTCTCTACAGTGAAAGGAGTTAATAAAGGATTAATATTAATACTTTGATCAGTCAATTAAGGTAACTGGTTTAAGGATATGTTAATTCTGCCAGGCTCCCTATTTTTGATCATGTATTGGAAAAGTTATCATCTGATATATCAACTGCCAAACAGTTATTGGCTGATCACTTTTTACCTGGAGTTATTTTCATTTTGAACTCAATTCTTCCACATTCTGAAAAGTAGGGTAAGCCATATGGGGTCATAATCTACAAGACTGCTGATCTGTCTGTGCTTCAGTATTTTTGTCCCATATAATCCTGTAGACTGTAGAGCAATTATCTTTCAATTAAAAAATAAGTTAATTTAAAAAATTTTTATATGATTTTAAAGTGAGTGATAGTCACTCAGTCGTGTCCAACTCTTTGCGACTCCATGGACTATAGCCTGCCAGGCTTCTCTGTCCATTGGATTCTCTAGGCAAGAATACTGGAGTGGGTTGCCATTTCCATCTCCAGTGATCTTAAAAAAAGGGTATCACATTTTTTGTCACTTTACTTTTTCTTATTTTATGAATATTATTTGTTTTTAAAGATGAGAAGCCAAGATAAGGAAAGTCTCAGTTGTTTAGAATCATATAGCAGAATACAAGGAGACCTACTCATATTACTTAGATATTTTGATTCTTTAGGTGGCAGTTTAACCACATATTTTTATCATAGGATAACAGAGCTAAAACTAAGGATGTGTTAAATTTTTTTACTCTAGCTGTAAAGGCACCAAAACATGACCTAAGAGACTATGGTTTTTCCCCAGCCACACAGGCTGACTCAGTGGAGAAGCATGTGATAGGAGCTGGGAGCAGCTGGCTGTAATTGCCTCCGTTTCTGAGACTGACAACATACGTGATTACATACAACTGCTGGGGTAACAGCCACGGAGGGGTTTAGATGATGGTATCTCTTATATTGCCTTTCAGCCAAGTTATATGCTCCAGTCGGAAGAACTTCGAGCCTCACTCCTGGCAAGGTATCCCCCTGAAAAGCTCTTCCAGGCAGAACGGAACTTCAATGCAGCCCAGGACCTGGATGTCTCACTTTTGGAAGGTGACCTGGTGGGTGTGATCAAGAAGAAGGACCCCATGGGCAGTCAGAACCGCTGGCTGATTGACAACGGAGGTAAGAACAGTAGAGGACAGATTGTTGTTGTCTAGTCGCTAAGTTGTGTCTTGATTTTTTGCAACCCCATGGACTGTAGCCTGCCAGGCTCCTCTGTCCATGGGATTCTCCAGGCAAGAATACTAGAGTGGGTTGCCATGCCCTCCTCCAGGGGACCTTCCCAGGGACCGAACCTGTGTCTCCAGCATTGGCAGCATTGGCAAATTCTTTACTGCTGAGCCACCAGGGAAGCCCAGACACAGATTACCATGACTCTAAATGAGGAAAAGAGTGATTTGGGCTGTGCCTGAATCCTGTGTAGGCCAGCAGAAAATATGAGTCTTTGATTAAAGGGAAAATAACCTTAAAAGTTTTCTCCATCTAATGCTCAAGTCATTACAGAACAAAACCAGTTTTTGATTTTTTTTTTAAAATTCCAGAGAAGACTCTGGAATTACTTCACTTGCAAGACACCTTGTTTCACCTTTACAGGCAGTGAATCCTGCCTGAAGGGTCCTTTGCCCTCTCCATCGCTGAGTGAACCATAAGTTCTTTACATGTGTTTTGTGAACATACGAATTTAAAACTTGTAAGATAGGGTTTTTTTGCCCCCTCCCCACGCCCCCCCAAACATAATTTTACCTCATGACTATTTAGGAAATGACTTTAAAAACAGCTCACAGCTTTTTTTTCCCCTTCTTTCTGGTGGGAGTTGGGGTGGGGAAGGGGTACAGAATTTTTTTGTAAAATACAAAGAATAATGCCAATCCATGATTCTTTTTCCACAGTTCCAAAATCTGAAAAGCTTTGAAAATCAGAAGGGTTTTTTTTTTAAAGAACTAATTTGCCCAAACCTGCCGTGATCTGAACTTACTTGGTGACAAAACCTGAACAGATGATGAGAGGCTGTTTATGATCCTTACTTTTTCCCTTTTGGTGTGACTAGTCATGTTTTGCTACAGAAACCTGAATGGGTTTGACTATGGGGTGTTGACCCAGTTCTAAATCTCCAAATCTGAATTCCATAATACATCTGGCCCCAAGTGTTTTAGAGAAGGATTATGTCCTCTGTAATAAACACCTGTATTCATACCATGAGAACTGAAAATTTTAATATTTCTCAGTTTCTTTAAAAGTGTCTTGTGGATTTTTTTTCTCCTTCCCCAGCTCCCTATTCCGCTTACCCAAAATAATAAAGATTGAACTGGGAAAGGCAGGACAAAGGAAGGGGCGCCCAGGGCGATGGCAGGTGAGAGCCACTGATAGACCGATGTCCTCTTAGTGAAGATTCAGACTGTTTGAGCTACCCTGTCCTTGGGTTCCTAGCTCCACAGTCCTGATGACTAAAGTGGTAGCAGGAAGCCCACAGCATCAGGATCAGCTCTTAGACCCTCCACCCCTTGCTGTCTGCCTAGGGGACTTCTCACCATCACTCAGAAAAGAGAACACATGCAAGCTGGCTTTTTTTTGGTTCCAGGAAACACACTGACAATCAAGACAGAGATGACCCTTGCTCAAGTGGAGGTTACATACTCCAGGTCCCTGCCTAACAGATAATTCTTTCTTATTCAGTATTATAGCAGTTTTTCCTATAGGTCAGAGATCTCAGTTTCTAATTCGTGCTTAAGGTTTTAGCTGAGGGCCCTCTCTGTCCTCATCTTAGGTAATTTATTGACATGAACACGTGTTAGATGTGTATTCTAACTAATATAAGCAGTTTCCTACTCTAGTTCTCAGTATTCCCACCACATTCCTAAACCAGGAGTGGAGAGGGCAGGGAGGCATATGGGAGGGGCTCTGTCAGGCTGAGGATGGTTTTTAAATCCCTTTTAACCACACTCTATGGACTTGAACACATCCTTAGTGAAGTCTTCCCCTTAGCCTTTGCTCCCACGGTTTGGCGCTCTTGTTAAAATGTCTTCATCTGCTCATGCTCAGGCGTGTGGTCATTTTTATTACTGTCTCTCAATTCTCAGCAAATCCCCTTGTCACTCACCTGTTGGGCCAACAGCCACAGCGTCTCATCTCTGCCATCCGCCTTGCGCCCTGGGATGGGATGGTGTCTTCTCTTTGTCTCCTGACATATTCCCTCTCAGTATTGACCGTAAGCCATAGTTTCTCCTCTGTTGATTTCCTCCCGGCTCCTCCCACGAAAAGCTCTTGGTGTTTGTTTTTCCTCCCGGCAGTCACCAAGGGCTTTGTGTACAGCTCCTTCCTGAAGCCCTACAACGCGCGCCGCAGCCACTCCGACGCCTCCGTGGGCAGCCACTCCTCCACTGAGTCGGAGCACGGCAGCTCCTCCCCCCGGTTCCCGCAGCGGCAGAACAGCGGCGGCACCTTGACCTTCAACCCCAGCAGCATGGCTGTGTCCTTTAGCTCAGGGCCTTGCCAGAAACAGCCTCCAGATGCATCTTCCCAGACAGAATTTGACCAAGGAACTCTCAGTGCCTCCTTGAACTCAGAGGGCAGTCCTTCCAGATGCCCGTCGGACCCAGACTCCCCCTCCCAGCACAGGCCTTGGGACTCGGGCGATGCGGTCAGAGACCTTCACCAGCCTGCCCCTACCCTGAGGAACTCCCGAAACCCCAGGCATCCAGAAATGGCTGGTTCCTCCGTGTCAGGGCGTAACGGGCAGAGTCGAGACCTCGTAAAAGCAGGCGCAAGAACAGCACTGTTTCTGGACGACAGACATGAGCAGCCAGAGAGTAGCGAGGCTGAAGGCAACCAGGTGAGTGCGCCCGGTTTCCATGGTTACTGCGGGGCTTGTGGATGCAGGGGATGAGTTCTCAGGAGTGGGCGAGGCCTCACCGGCCTGGGGGGCTGACCCTGGAGATGGGCCCACAGATAAATCCATAAAGGATTTCCAGAAGCTCACTGCTGTGAGAGTGGGCAGCTCCACCCTTCTGGACCTTGGGTGGCTGACTTCACAGGCTGTAGTTTTGTGGAGCGTTTACCGGCTGTTACCATGAAGCTTTTCATACTCTTCCAGTGCACTGATTCTTCCATTGGTATAAAGTCTGCTGTTTAACTCATCTACTGAGTTTCTCATTCAAGTAACTAAATTTCTAGAATTCGGGAATAGAATTCTGATTCTGTTTCAGTTTTTCCTATTCTTTTTGTAATGGCCCCTTTGTATCATAAACATTTTAAACCTGCATATTTTAAAGCCACTTTCACATCCACAGTTGAGGAATCCCTCAGCTCACTTGCAGCAGTGAGTCTCCAAGTGTGTCTTACCTTTGTCGGTGAGCTCTTTGTGGCTCTGACAAGCCCAGGACACGCATCCCAGCTCTGCACCCACCAGCGGGCTGGTGGAAATGGACCAGGAAGTGGCCCTTTCTGAGATTCTGACTTTGTGCAAGGATCTCAGTTCTAGCCTCACCAGCTCCAGTCCTTGAGCACCCTTGGGTGTGTGTTCATCTCTTTGCCCCTGCGGGCCTCACGATTCCTCCTCCTGATCACTGACCACCACCCTCGCTTTGCATGCTAGCCCTGTTATGGGCACCTAGTGAGTATCCTTTCTTTCTTTGGGATTAGATGTGGTTTTTTTGTTGTTTTGTAAAGATTTTTGAATACAGAATTTCTGTGTTAGGAGTATGAAAGAGCATCCTTATGTCTCATCCATCTTCCATACTGACTGAAGCTTTTTTCCCTTTTTAAGGCAACTCTGAAAGAGTTAAGTGAATTTTGGTTTTCTTTAAAGCTGTCCTATTCATTATGGTAGCCATCAGCCATATATAGCTATTTAAGTTAGGTAAAGTTAAAATTTAAGTTCTTTCATCTCACTAGCTGTTATTTCAAGTGCTCAATGGCTGTGTGTCTAGGGGCTGCCATATTGGATGGTCCAGATACAGACGGTACCCATCACCCTGGGAAGTTCTGTTGGGTAGCTTTGCTCTCAGATGTTTCCCATTTCCTAACTCACTTTCTCTCCCTCTCACAGGTCTATTTTGCTGTCTATACCTTCAAGGCACGGAACCCAAATGAGCTGAGTGTGTCAGCCAATCAGAGACTCAAGATCCTAGAGTTTAAAGATGTTACAGGAAATACAGAATGGTGGTTAGCTGAAGTCAATGGGAAAAAGGGTTACGTTCCATCCAATTATATCCGCAAAGCTGAGTACACCTGAGCCTGTTCTGCTTCCCACTCAACCTTGCTGCCTTCACTTCCTTCTGCTGAAGGGTTCTGGTATCCGCCAAGAGGGCTCCTGCTCCTGAGACACTGGCCCTGCCACATTGCTTAACCGTGGCACAGTGAGGCATAAGTCTTGTTCTCTTCGATTGGGTTGTCAACCTTGATGCTCACTAGAATCTCTAGAATTTGAAATGGACCCGGGTGCTTAACAAGTGATTCAGTGACCGTGAAAAGAGAAGCAAGTCCTGGGGTCAGCCTTTGGAAATGAGAAATTTCTAATCAGAAGACCAGTATCCAATATATGCTAGAAGCTGTGCTGTAGCATTAGAAGAAGTTGATGTTGGTTGTGCCATATTGAGTGGGGTGGCCCCATGCTCCATGATCAACTGACCGGAAACCAACTTGGATGAATTCTCTGGGAGCCCTTTCAGGCTGCGCCTCTGCATGTGGCAAGAAGTTCGTCAACATTGTACCAAATCTGGTGTTTTAAAACCTCAGTGTCTGGCACATATTTGCACACACACCCCTTATTTCTAAACATACCTAAAACACTGCCATCTGTAATCTTTTTCTTATTTATTTCGCCACATTTCCAGATTGGGCAAAATTCAACTATTGAGTCAGCTAAAAACGTTCATTTGGGTTTTTCTGTAAGATCTAATGGAAAATCCCAGACGAACTTTCTGGCCAACCTAGTACTTCTTTCTCCTTTTAAAAATGTTTAGAATATTCCTTTCCTCTGAACCTTCATATGAAAGGTTCTCTTCCCATTAGGTGCTATTGTCCACACCTTGCTGACACCATCTCTATACGGTCTGTGTATGATGATGTTTTCTGGCTTCTTTCCTGAAGCTCAATCAATAGCTGATAGACTTTCTTGGGAGAATGGAATCGGCGCTCCCACTGTTCCCTGCGGGGGATTCATTCTGCAATGGGCTGAAGCCAGTCAAGCCCAGAGGGAGACTGGATGCCTCTCCCCTTCCTCCACACTACTGTCCACAGATGAAGAGAACGTAACGCATGTTTATCTCATTTGAATCTGGGTAAACAGTCCAGAGGTAGCTTATCCTAGACTTGGAAATAAGCATTTTCTGTTTCATCAGCCCCCCTGCTTCAGAGACCATGGTCTAAGCCAAACAGAATCTAAAGTGCCTGCTTGTACCTCCTCCACCTCAGGAAGATGTTTACTGATCCTAACACTAAGATCCCCCCTGAAGTTTGTATGTGAGCAGGGCTCTTATTCTTAAGGTCTGCCCCAGATTGAAAGCCTGCCTTGGAACAGGAAATCAAGAATTTTGTCTTGCAAGAAAGGGCATGAAGAACAGCTTACAGCCCTTGCTCCTCTAAATGCACCTTCACCTTAAAGTCTTGATGAGTCAGGAGACACCCGGGGGATCCTTGGCCACCCCGGGGTCTGCTGGTCAATCAGAAGGCAGCAACGCAAGAGTCTCATGAATAGTGTTTATATCTAGAGATGTTTATATTTAAGTAGTTATTTTATAAATAAAAGCATTTTAAGGGCCATAAGTATGTTTTCTTGACTTTCTTCCTGGTTTAGCTTGAACCTTCTCATGTTTCTGGGGGTACCTTCTTGACGATTCATTGATGCTTAGATTTCAAGAAATGGGAGAGGCTAAGTGAAGAAACTCAGGTCAGGAATTCCTTTTTAAATAATGATTTCAGCAGAAACAGTCTATACTTAAAATATGTCCATGCTGCATTTTAAGCCATTTCGTGCAGTAAAATCCTAGCAAAACAGAAGAGCTGGGAATTCTAAGAGGTAAGTATTTCGCAGCCATTACAGATATGGAAACTGATGCACTTGTGCTGAACTAACAGACCGCAGCTCAAGCCAGGTTGGGTGTGGGGGGGGGGGGGGGGGGGCGGGGACGGGGAGAAGTAGCAGGAGCACTGGCCAAGGTAGTGCCAATGAAGCAGTTGCCTGAGACTGTTAAGGAATGGAGAATGTGGGTGAAAGGTAGACTCTGGAGAAAAAGCTTACAGGCCAGCAAGGCTAACTCTTACATTACGAAGAAGGAAGATAGGGTCCGGTGACATTGTGACCTGCCCAAAGTTTTTGATGGAGCCTGAATCTAAACTTTGGTCAGGCTGAGCCTGTCCACCTTGTTCTGAGCCAGACTGACACTCAAGGGCATTGTGACCTTGGCAACTTCCCCAACCTGGGCTTCAGCTTCCTTATCTAACATAGAGATAATTTAACTTGTTATCTGCCTTCTGGGGTTGTGGTAAGGGTGGGATGAGTTAATACATGGAGAGTGCTGGGACACTGCCGGGCACAAAGCAAATGATAGCCCTGAGGTCCAAGTCAAGGAATTCAGATTTGATGAGAAACTCCTTGTTCCCTAAGCTTCCTAAGCAGATTGCCTGTTTATAGGAAAGCTTGGAGAAGGCAGTGGCACCCCAGTCCAGTACTCTTGCCTGGAAAATCCCATGGACGGAGGAGCCGTGAGGGCTGCAGTCCATGGGGTCGCTAAGAGTCGGACACGACTGAGCAACTTCACTTTGACTTTTCACTTTTCTGCATTGGAGAAGGAAATGGCAACCCACTCCAGTGTTCTTGCCTGGAGAATCCCAGGGACGGGAGCCTGGTGGGCTGCCGTCTGTGGGGTCGCATAATGCGAGTCGGACATGACTGAAGTGACTTAGCAGCAGCAGCAGCAGCAGGAGGAAAGCTTAATGATAGCGGGATGATTTGAGGGGAGGACAGATCAAAGGTCAGAAAAATCTAATTTAAGAAAAGTTAACTGGCTTGGATTTCAGATTGCTTGTGAATGGGAAAAAGCAGCATCCTATAAAGGTACGAAATTAGAGAAATGATGGAATCCTTAACAAAGGGGAGATCATTGGGATGGGAGCAAGTTTATGAGAAGATAAATATTGTTTAAACATTAACATGTCTGCTAGGTCTTGCTTTTTCTTTATTTTTCTATTGAAATGTAGTTGATGTACAGTATTTCAGGCATACAGAAAGATGATTCAGTTATATATGTATCAGACTTTTTTCTACTATAGGTCATTACAAGATGTTGACTTTCCTTCTCTGTGCTAATACAGTACATCCCTGTTTATCTGTTGTATATATAGTGATGTGTATCTGTTAATTCCAAATCCCAATTTCTCTCTCCCCCTCTCCCCTTTGGTAGACCATAAATTATTTTCTATGTCTATGAGTCTATTTCTGTTTTGTAAATAAGTTCATCTTTATCATCTTTTTTAGTTTCCACGTATAAGTGATACGGTATGATGTTCATCTTTTTCTGACTTAACATGATACTCTCTAGGTCCGTCTGTGTTGCTGCAAATGGCTTTATTTCATCCTGTTTTTGTGGCTGAGGAGCATTCTGTTGTATATATGCACCATATCTTGATCCATTCATCTGTTGATGGACACTGGTTGCCAGGTCTTCACTGTTTTGTAAATAGTGCTGCTGTGAACATCGGGGTGCATGTATCTTCTTGAATGAAGAGTTTTTGTGTTTTGCAGATACATATGCCCAGAAATGGGATTGCTGGGTCATGCGAAAGCCCAGTTTTTAGGTTTTTTTTTTGTTTTTTATGTATCACTTTATTTTGAAGATGACAAATGGAAGTTGAAGGAAGGTTAAGCAAGTAGGTCTAGACCACACAGCTAGCAGATGGCAGAGCAGGGCTGCAAGGCCTGGGTTCTCCCGTTTACTGCATGTACCGTAAGTAGGATGAGGTGCTGGCCAGGCTGCAAGCTGAGCTGCCTGTGCCTGGCAGTGCACACCAGGCAAGGTAGGTGTCCTAAGTGAGTTTTCAGTCCATGGCTGATGAAGATGCCAGGAAGTTCTCTGGGTTCTGCTCGGAAGGGCAGCTGCGCATCTCTTCCCTACTCAGCAGGCTCCTGTCCTTGCTGGCTCGGGCTGCCCCCCCACCTTGCCAGGGCTCTCCTAGAGGTCGCACACAGTGCGAGCAGCCGCTGCTGCTGCTGCGGGAGACCAAGGGCTCCACCTACTGGAACTGTAGCCAGGCTCGCTTATCGTCCTCTTCCCCGTGTCCATCGTCAGTGGGGCTTGGTCAGGCTGGGAGAGGCTACTGGATGCTCCTCCTAGAGCAGGCCGGGCTGTGCTCCCTTGCCAGCCTACCGTCCTGTGCGTCCCTTCAGGTGAGGATCCTGCACATTTCCCCCCTATTTTTCAGTTTGTTTCAGGAACTTCCGTACTGTTCTCCATAGTGGCTGCTAGGTCTTGCCTGTCTAAGTGTGGTCTTCAGACCAGCAGCATCACCACCGGCGTAACCTGGGAGCTCACTGGAAATGCAGGCCCCACCCTAACCTTACTGAGTCAGGGCTGCAGGTGATTGGTATTCACGTTAAACCTGAGAAGCACCTTGTAGGCTGTTTTTTTAAATAGAACTGTCTACTATTGGAAAGGCACTCCATCGTGTCTCTTTGCAACCCCATGGACTGTACAGTCCTTTGAATTCTCCAGGCCAGAATACTGGAGTGGGTAGCCTTTCCCTTTTCCAGGGGATCTTCCCAACCCAGGGATCAAACCCAGGTCTCCCACATTGCAGGCAGATTCTTTACCAGCTGAGCCACAGTGAAGGAAAATTCCACGGACAGAGGAGCCTTATAGGCTACAGTCCATGGAGTCACAAAGAGTCGGACACGACTGAGTGACTTCACTATTGGAAAAGTGTGTATTAGTCGCCCAGTCATGGCTGACTTTGCAACCCCATAGACTGTAGCACACTAGTCTGCTCTGTCCATGGAATTCTCCAGGTATGAATACAGGAGTGGGTTGCTATTCCCTTCTCCAGGGGATCTTCCTGACCCAGCAATCAAACTCAGGTCTCCTGCATTGCAGGCAGGTTCTTAACCATCTGAGCCACTAGGGAAGCCTACTGTTGGAAGAGTAGGAATTACCAAAAAAAAAAAAAAAAACCCAGGAAGGAAAGGGTGTCATCTGTTTCTGACACAACAGCAATTTCCAAATCCGGTTTGCCTGCTTGCTTCCTGTCATGAATGTGCTCCCTTTCCTGCCTGGAGGCAGCTCTTCAGTGATGCTTTCTCCCAAGTGTCCTCAGAGAACGGAGTGACGGTGGGAATCTCCTGTCATCTAAAGTGTGTAGATTTCGGATCTCCCTCTCAAGATTCTTGTGAGAACAAATAAGATGATTCTGCAAATTTTTGTGAACTGTAAGCTCTAGAATTACATGGTTTTAAGAAAGGTTGAATTTTGTTTCACTCTTTTAATTAACTGTGAAGCTGGAACTCTGTGTCCATTCTGTTTCAGGGTCAGGAGTACAAACAAGCTCTAAAAGAACACAGTTGTGCTCTGAATTGTGTTTCACTTGCAGAACCTTAGCCCTAAGGACTGAGAAACCTTGAGTATCCTATAACTTACTCCTGAATCATCTCTCGTCATTACAACTCACAGGATTTTTCTTTTTTTTAAGTTATTTTTGGCTGTTCTGGGTCCTTGTTGCTGCTTGGGCTTTCTACAATTGTGGCGAGTAGGGGCTACACTCTAGCTGGGGTGTGTGGGCTTCTCACTGCAACAGCTTCTCTTGTTATGGAGCACGGACTCTAGGTTGCAGCTCCCAGGGTCCAGAGCACAGGTTCAGTAGTTGTGGTGCATGGGCTTTGCTCCGCGGCATGTGGGATCATCCTGCATCAGGGATCGAACCCATGTCTCCCACATTGGCAGGTGGATTCTTAACCACTGAACCCCAGGGAAGCCTAACTCACAGGATTTTAAACTCTCCCATCTGTTACGTACTGATGAAGCTCTCACATTTCGCCCGGGCTGGGTAAGACAGTCGGCTCAGTACCACAGAGCAGGGCTCGTCTCTCCAATCTCTAGTTGCGTTGTTTCTTTTCACACAGCCCACTGTGGTTGTCAGGGGAGATCCACAGCAGTGCTTTGTGTGTATCAGCATGGGAGTTTCCTACAACAGATTGCCGCCCTTGCAAGCTGCCTAGGCGTATCTGTTCCTTACCACCACTCACAGGTGACCTGAAGGAGCAGACAGTGCTTTCCCAGAGGTAAGGAGGTAGTGGCAGGAGCAAGCAGTGTCTCCACTCAGGAACATTTTTTGGGAGCAAGCAGACTTGCAGGGGTCTACAGAATCAGCAGGACTATGTCACAAGGGCTATCTGTTTGTCTGGGTGTCCCCTGGGACTCCAAGAGGAGTCAAGCTCTAATCCTTCCCCGTGGCAGCCCTTCCCCAGGTCCAGGACCAATGAAGCTGAAAGATCCCTGATCTCTCATGGTCGCCTCCTGTCATCGGCATCACCATGATTCTTGAAAAAAAGGACCTTCCTGCATCCTCTCAGGTGAGATCAAAATTTTACCTCCAAATAGGATTAAGCTGAATAAGATCTTTGCAATTTGATAGAAGGGGTGAGAGCCATGAGCATTGAATTCAATACCCACTTCCAGCTGGGCTTTAAAAGGTAGCTTTTTTTTTTTTTTTTTTAATGTATATTTGTGCCGGGTCTCAGTTGTGGCACGTGGGATCTTTGATTTTCTTTGTGACACGTGGGGTTTTTAGTTGCAGCATGCAAACTCTTAGTTGCCGTGTGTGGGGTTTGGCTCTCCGACCAGGAATCGAATTCGGGCCCCCTGTATTGGGAACACGGAATCTTCACCAAGGGACCAGTTCCTCGGACCACCAGGGAAGTCCCTCACTGGACTTTAAAGATGACATAATCCTCTACAAATTCACACTACAGTGGGATTCAGTGAAGGTCAATGAATTATTAAACTGACTTCAGTTATAGAATATTAGCAATTTCATCAGAGCTACTTGGACTTACGATACTGTATTAGCTTCATATTGCTGCTTTAGCAAATTACCACTACTTAGTATAAAACAACAAATTTATGGTCGGTTCTGGAGGTCAGAAATTTGAAATCAGTTTCATTGGGCCAAAGTCAAGGTTGGTAGGGCTCATTATTTATGGAGTCTTCAGGGGGAAATCTGTTTTCTTGCCTTTTTCCAACTTCTAGAAACTACCTATGTTTCTTGGTTCCTTATGGTCTTTTTCTCCATCTTCAAAGCCAATGGCACAGCATCTTCCAATGTCTCTGTTCCTGTCATCACATCATCTTCATTCTCTTACAAGGATCCTTGTAATAACACTGGGCTCACCGGACAATCTGCCATCTTATTATCCTTAATCACATCAGTGAGGTCCCTTTAGTTGTGTAAGGTAAATCCTTGAGGTTTTGAAGATTCAGTCATGGACATCTTTGGGGACCATTATTCTGTCTGCTGCAGGTATGGAGCCACATGACATTTTTGAGGCAAACTATCTGAGAATGGAAACATGATCCAGTCCAGACTACACTGTTGATTCTAGAGCAGGAATTTGCAAACCTTTTCCATAAAAGGCCAGATAGTAAGTACTTCAGGCTTTTTAGGCCAGAGAGTCTCACAACTTCATTGTCAAAGCAGGTATAGAAAATACAGAAGCATGGTTGTGTTGCAAACACTTTATTTATAAAAACAGCAGGCCTAATTTGGCCCTTGTGCCATACCCCTAACTCTAGGTTCCAATAAAACAAAAGGATTCTGTTCAACCCATTAACACTAAAGCCAAGTATACAGAAAACTTTAGACGTTTTAATGAAGGAAAATGAAAAGCTAGCCCAAGTGGAATTGTTCACAGATTGGAACTAATAGATGCATCAGCCCAGCAGATGTTTATGGAACCAGGAGGCATCTTTATGATGCCAGAATGTAAACCCTGACACACCAGATCACAGTGACCTGCTGCTGGGTGCCAGCTAACGAAGGAGCCAGCAGTCAAGGGTGTTAGCACCAAGCACCAGGGGTACAACCAGAAAATACCTTGACAGTCTTTATAGATGGATACCAATAAGATTGTTCCCCAAACAGGAACAAGTGGCTGTGGACTTGAGCAACAAATAAATGTTCCAAAGACTGCTGCTCTGGTGGAACTGGACATCCACAGGACAAGTGGATCTGAAATCAGCAGTCATCAGGCAGAATGGCCAGATGGCTGTCATGGTGAGGACCAAGGTGACTGTCCATTCAGGACACTACCAGTGGGTCAACCAAAGGCTTGACTGTTAGAGTTGAGGAAAGGAAAACTAGTCTTCATTCAGTGAGAACCAAAGTACTCTTGAAAGAAATACTGTATACTCTTTTCTTTGTTTCCCCTTTTTTTCTACTTCTTTCCTAAGCAGTTGCTTTTTATACTGAAACAGTTAAATTCTATAGCATAACGAATTACTTGCATACAAAGTAAAAAGGAATACTACGAAAATGGTGTGTTCCTACAACCCAGTTCTTTCCTGCATTTTTACAGCTTTTGTCTGGTCTTCAAACACTATGAAACCTTTCCAAAAGCCAGTTTAGTATCTAATCTGTGGAAAACATAAATCCACATTGATAGTTGAATATGGTTTTTGCTAACTAAATCTAAATTCTAGCAGTTTAGGGATCATCAGTGTTTGTGTAATATCGTTTGCTAATTTTTAAAGTCCACCAGTGTGCATCAACCCTGTTGCTATATTTTTATAAAGATTTTTTTGAAAATCTTTATAATTTTTTGATTCCCGCCCCCCCCCCAAAAAAAGTGAGGACCTACTATATTCCAGCCACTGGAGATACAAAACAGTAAGAAATTGTTTTCAAGAGGCTCACAGCTTAGTAGAGAAATGCAAACAGAAAATTATCTAACAAAATAATAAGTTCAGTAAAAGCAAATTAAGTGTGCTGGGGAGCATTATTTAGTTGTAAACAACAGCCCCCCAACTCGTTAACTTAAGCAGAAAGGAAGTTTTCAAATGATGGTACGTAGCTCACTGACCCCCTGGGAGGGTAAGAAGCCACTTTGCATCTTCGAAGCCAGGAACGACGCTCGCTACTGGCAGCGTCACTGCGCCCGGCTGCCGTCCCCAGCACCGCTACCCCTGGATGACGACAGCGACTGTCACTTTGCGAGGAGAGACTCCCCTGCCCTGTGTCTCCAGCACCTGAGTCAACGTCTGGCACAGGTGTATCAGATTAGTGCAGCCTCGTCACAGGGCCGCACCCTGGGCTCCCACCCAGAATCTTAAGTTGGAGGAGACCATGGAGAACTGGCTTTCAGATGCAGAGCTGCCCCACAGATTGAAAATCCACTGCAGTGCTGAAGCTAGCCTGGGGGTTGAGCGGAGAGGGAATCAGGGAAGGCTCTCAGGAGATGACTTCTTACTGAGTCTTAGTGAGTTAGAGGTAATCATAGGACTCCAAGCAGAGGGGATAGAAAAGGAAAAGGCTAGAGTCAATAATTGTGTGTGTGTGTGCGCGCGCGCGTGCGTGTGTGTGTTGGGGGGGCGGGGGAGGGGCGAAATTTTAATGTCATTAGAGCTTAACACAGAGAAGGCAGTGGCACCCCACTCCAGTACTCTTGCCTGGAAAATCCCATGGATGGAGGAGCCTGGAAGGCTGCAGTCCATGGGGTCGCTGAGGGTCAGACACGACTGAGCGACTTCACTTTCACTTTTCACTTTCATGCATTGGAGAAGAAAATGGCAACCCACTCCAGTGTTCTTGCCTGGAGAATCCCAGGGATGGGGGAGCCTGGTAGGCTGCCATCTATGGGGTCGCACAGAGTTGGACACGACTGAAGCGACTTGGCGGCAGCAGCAGAGCTTAACATGAGATTGGATTGGATGTTAGCTTTGTTATTCCATACTAGGGGATTTTAACTTTATTCTGATTGCTATTGAATGAAGGGTTTAAGCAGAGGAGTAACCTGGTAAGTTTTTCATAATAGATCACTCTGGTAGCTGTGGGTGGGTATACCTGAGGAAAACAGTCCTGGAGGCAAGGATGCCTATGCCCTTAGCCCAGGATGGCAGCGAGGAGAATCTGAACCATGGCAAGAGCAACAGGGGTGCAACTGGAAGGACTTGGTGGCTGACTGATCAGGAAAGAAAACCTGAGGATGCTACACAGGTTTTCATTTTGTAGGGCCGAGTGGACAGTGATGTCACCACTGGAGTTAGAAAGCACAGAGGAAGTAGAGGCTCTGCCAGAGTAGGGTGATTTGCCTGTCAGATGCCTGAAGGATATCCAGGCGATAATGCCAGAGGCAGTGGAATATATGAATCTCAACACTGGAGCAAAAGAGGCTAGAAATGAGAATCATATGCGTAGAAGTTGAAACCACAGAGTGTATGAAGAAAATAGAGGAACTGGGGGAGGCGGGTCAAGGACAAAAACAGGGACTTAATGCTTCAAGGACAAGCGAAAAAGAGGACTTCAGGAGGCAAGTAGGAAAGAGCGGTCATGGTAAGTGGGTCCAGAGTGTGGACTGGGTTACGGAATCCTAGGCTAACAGAAGATTTGGAGGGGAGGAGTCGTCACCAAAGGTTTGGATCCAGGCTGCTCCGGTTCCCACCACCTTCACTGAGTCTGAGTCAGTGAAAAAAGACCGCTTCCCCTCTCTTGTATATGCATCCACAGGAGAAGGTCGATGAAAAACCCTCTCCCGTTATAGGAGAAAAAGGAATCGTTAGATCAAATCAGGAGTTTGGTTTCTGGCCCTGCCTCTGCCATAAACAAGTTTTGATTGTGGATCTCATATAACCACTCTCAGTCTGGTACTTAGCTGAAGAACGAGAGACTTGGACTGCATTATCTCCAAGGTTCTACCCATTTGGTTAGGCAAGAGACTGAAATCATAGGTTAACAGAACAACATAAAGAATCATTAAATAGGCATTGGAGAAAGGGCCAAAGAGAAGCCAGTACCAGAGAGCTAGCAAATGCAAAAGCAGACATGACCCGTAGTACCGTGGGAACAAAAAGGCAGAGGTTGGAGGCTCTGAAACTGAAACCCAGACTTCCCAGAAGGGGGCGCTGCTCGCCGGGTGCTGTCATGACCACCCCGGTTTTATGAGTATTAGAAAAACTGCCGCTGTGGGGAAACGAGCATTGCTAGAGTGATGCTGATGGGAACAGCAAATAGTAGTAAACAAGTCTCTTCTTAATCCTGCCTCACAGTTTTCCAAGTCCCTTATTTAGGAAGTGTAAGTCTGAGCATCTCAGTCAACAAATGGCTACATTGATGAATGAATAAAAATCTTCCAAAATTGCATCGCTGAAATGGAGGTAAGGAATATGTTGAACCCAAAATAATGTGACACAAAAAAGCCTGGAAGAAGGGTCATGTGTCAAGGCTCCCAGTGACTGCTGAAGCCTGGAGATCTCAACTGCTGTGCAAGCTGGCTCTCACACAGGATTGTGGTCTGAAGTCCCACCAACCATGTTTGGAACCTCTTGGTGGAGTATTTAACTCAAATTGTTTCAGGGTAACGCCCCCAGGTGGCAGGCAAACAGGTTCACAGTTCCTCTTAAGAGAGCTCAGATTCAATTGAGGCCTCAAAGCATGTCCACGGGTAAAATGCTAACGCAATATTGCAAATCAACTATACTTCAGTTTTTTAAAAAATGCTAAGGAGATCGAGCAGTTCAAGGTGAACGTTCACAAGGCATCCCAGAAGATAAAGCACTGTGCACAAGAACAGCAGACACCACCATATGGAAACCTCAATAGTAGCCAGGGAAATATACACTTAAAAACCTCAAGGAGATACCAGTTCACACTCAGCAGGTTGGGGGGAGAAAGGTTTTAAATTGGCATTACCTACTATATGCATTTAAACCTATGCATACCTCCCATTGCTACACGGTCTGCCTAACTCTTACACGAGTCTTAGGAGTTGTGTACCGGAATGCTCACAGCAGTACTGTTCATAACAGGAAAAATAACAAACCCTGGAAATCACCCCACTGCTGATCAACCTAAATTGGATAAACTGAGGCCTGTTTCACATACTGCTGTACTCCAGAGCAGTGAGAATGAAGCAGCCTCATTACGTGCTTGGACATGGATGAATCTCAAATATAATATTGGACAAAAGAAGCAAGAATACATGCAGTGTGAGTCAGGCCATTCACATTAAGTTTTTTTTAAAGATATATGTTTAAGGAAAATGGTAAGACCAAAATGAAAAACAAAGGAATAATTATCACAAAATTCAGATGGTGGTTTCTCTGGAGAAGGGTGGGTGGGTAACAAGGAGGAATGATCAAAGTGGAATCATCACGGGGTTTCTGATGTTGCTGGTAATACTGATTTTTTTTTTTTAATCTTGGTAAGGATGTAGGTGCTCACTTACGATCCTTCTTTAAAACATACATTTAGCACACACTTTTATATGATATGCTTCACAAAAAATAAGAAATGATCTAAATAGTCCTCTAACCCACAAGACTTGCCCTCAGAACGTTGTACTGTTCGTATTTTCAATGCCAGCTTCTTGGGCCATAAAATAAAAGGGGCCAGGGTTTTTCAGCAGTTCTTCAGGGCTGTCATACTCTACAATCTTCCCACTGTCTAGGACCATTACCCTGAAACAGAAAAGAAAGTCTTAGAAAGCAGCGTCTCAAACCTTGGCATTTTTTAAGAATAACCAGGACTTACTAAAGTCGTGGTATTGTTACCAAAGTGGTTGCCCCAGAATCATACCCCTGCCCCTCCCTTGAATGGAAACCAATTGCTCTTATCTAAGTTTCAGGAGGACACTGCAAAGAGAAAAACAAGAACTGGTTGGAACCAACTAGACCTAAGGTGGTGAAAGATTTGATTTCCAGTAGACCTTGGGTCTCATGATGTGCTCACTGTAATATATTATTGTTGTTGCTCAGTTGCTAAGTCATGTCCAACTCTTTGGAAGCCGATGGACTGACTGCAGCAGGCCAGGCTTCCTCCTCCTTCACTGTCTCCTGGAGTTTGCTCAGATTCGTGCCCACTGAGTTGGTAATGCTATCTAACCATCTCCTCCTCTGCTGCCCACTTCTTTTGCCCTCAGTCTTTCCCAGCAAGTTGGCTGTTTGCATCAGGTGGCCAAAGTATTGGAGCTTCAGCATCAGTTCTTCCAATGAATATTCAGGGTTGAGTTCCTTTACTGGCCGACTGGTTTGAATCAGCATATGCTAAATGATATACCTACAAGCACCTGAGAAGGACAGTTGCTATGACAACCAGAAAAGCCCAGAAAGGACTGAAAAGGCGGGTTGCATGAGTTTGGCTCCAAACCACAACCTTGGTCTCAGATACGTCATGAATATTCCTCCCACTCTTTCCAATTCTTTCCCTTTCTACCTCAACTATCCTATGTACTTGGTATCTTCTTTGGGGTTGAGAAAGTTGATTTGCCAACTAATTTCCACTTCTCCATTCTTTGGCCATCGAATAAAGCTTATGCTGTTTCAGCCTTAGCATCACTTTTGTTATTGACTGGGAATCTGAGCAGAGAAAGAACCTCCTTGGCCGAGACGAGGAGTCTGTGGACTAGGACACGAGCACAGGTTAAGGTGGCCAATTCGGAGGAGCCTGGTGGGCTGCAGTCCATGGGGTCGCTAAGTCGGACACGACTGAAGCGACTAAGCAGCAGCTGCATGTTTATTCATCGCAGGCTACAGAGGAGCGAGGGTGAACCACAGCCATCGGCATCGGCACAGAGGGGTTCTATGTGGAATACGGAACAAAATAGTATAGGAATAGATGCAGTATGTCTATTCACGTAAGCTTTTTTCTTTTTTAAGGATACACATTGTTTAAGGATCAGTTCAGTCGCTCAGTCGTGTCCGACTCTTTGGGACTCCATGAACTGCAGCACGCCAGGCCTCCCTGTCCATCACCAACACATTGATTTAAAAAGGGAGTCTATTGTAATTTCAAGATTACTAACTTTCAGTCGTCAGAGATAGAAGGAATGGAAAGATTCTGTTTACCAGGGAGCAGCTGAGACCCTATATAGTCCAAAAGGTCTCCAGATCAACATCTGCCACTCCTGGCTTGGGCCTCCACTGCCCAGACTTGGCTAATAGTTACACACAGTTTCCCGTTTTACCTTCAAGACAGTTCCCTTAACCCTGTCGGCCTGATGTATAATTTTGGGCAAATTACTTGAAATCTCTCAGCCTCTATTTCTTCACAGTAAAATGCTGGTGGTTAAGCCTTCTGTAAAGATATCTCACAACTGATGCTATCACTGTTGACCAAGGGTTAAGCCAGGCTATGAGGCTGTCTCCTTACTCACTTGTCACTGTCCATGATGGTGTGCAACCGGTGGGCGATGGTGATGGTTGTGCAGTGGGAGAACTCAGTTTGGATGGTCGTCTGGATGAGCTGATCTGTCTCTAGATCCACCGCAGCAGTGGCCTCGTCCATGATCAGAATCTTGGATTTCCGAAGCAGAGCCCTGGCCAGGCACAGTAGCTGCCTTTGCCCTATGCTGCAGCAATGGAAGAAACCAAGCATTAGCCCCTAAGGACCAAGGAGTAACCAGGCTTGAGGGTCTGAGAGGGTACATTTCACGTTCCAGATCAGACTTTCAAAACCCATATACCTCTATTCTGTTAGAATGCCTTACCCTCTTCCACTAGCTGTTCACTGTTGCCAAGGGCAGTGTTTTCCAAACCTTTAATTAGAAGACTCACCACAGGTACTTAATTAAAAAATTCATACTTCTGGTCCCTATTCTGAGAATGGGGAGGAGCCCAGGAATATGTATTTTTTAACTTTTTGTTGGACTATAGTTGCTTACAATGTTGTACTAGTTTCTGCTACACAGCTTGGTGAATCAGCTAGACATATACATATATCCCCTCTGCCTTGGATTTCCTTCCCATTTAGGTCCTCACAAACCTGTGAGGACTGTACAGTTCCCTGTGCTGTACAGCAGTTCTCATTAGCTATTTTATATACGGAGAAGGCAGTGGCACCCCACTCCAGTACTCTTGCCTGGAAAATCCCATGGATGGAGGAGCCTGGTGGGCTGCAGTCCATGGGGTCGCGAAGAGTCGGACACGACTGAGCGACTTCACCTTCACTTTTCACTTTCATGCATTGGAGAAGGAAATGGCAACCCACTCCAGTGTTCTTGCCTGGAGAATCCCAGGAGCGGCGGAGGCTGGTGGGCTGCCATCTATGGGGTCGCAGAGAGTCGGACACAACTGAAACGACGCAGCAGCAGTATATATATATGTCAATCCCGATCTCCAAATTTATGCCACCGCCTCTTCTCCCCTCATATCCATATGTCCATCTTCTACATCTGTCTCTATTTCTGCTTTGCAAATAAGTTCATCTGTCTTATTTTTCTAGCTTCCACATATAAGTGATAGGTTTTGTGCTGACTTCATTCTGTATGACAGTCTCTGGGTCCATCCATGTCTCTGCAAATTGCATGATTTTGAGAACATGTATTTTGAATACACCCCAGGAGACTTTCATGTTTAACAAGTTTGGAAAACACTAGCCCAGGACTAGTACCTTGCATTTAGCTACAGTACACCAGCAACAATTTCAAAATAAGACGGCTGCCACCAAGCTTGCTTCAGCAGTATTTGACCCGACATCATTACTATAGGATGACACCACACAAGAATGCCCCAGTGGCATTTCTTAGTGCTCTTAGTAAATCCATTCCTTATTTTAATGTGTAATTCTAGCCTCAAGTCTAATTTGTTTGGGGCCTTCTGCCTTGATTGGAGACCATTGCTAATGAACATCTAATGAACATGATGATGTCTTGGTGTGAGATGCGGTGTATGTGGAATTCGAATATGCCTGTAAGATGCAAATGGCTTTAATTTGCTAAAAGCCAGTAATGAAAACTGGACCTCTTACTTACATAAAGAAGCTTTGGGAAATGATGTGGAGGAAATATCCAGGAATTTGCTAATTGTTCTTTCCTGCCGTGGCCATTAGGGAACATATTAAACAGAGGGTGGCCAGACTAAAGTTCTGTAATTCCCTGCAAGAAAATTTCTGCAGGAGATGAGAAGTCACCCAAGATGAACTTCCAGTTTTTCTATGTAAGAACACAGATACTGCAAAACTGTTTACTTAACTTCCTGCCTGGTTCACTTGGACTTCATAGTAACAGGCTGCTGCTGAGGCATCAGTTTGGCTTTTAGCTGTGGACAGCTTGATCTCCAAGCTGACTGATCTCTAGTTTCTGATCAAAGGATTTTAAGTTTCAACACCCGCTCCCCCAGATCTGAAATTAAGGCACTGGTCATGCCACGTGTCTCAGCATGGTCCAAGAAGGGTGTGACTCCGGTCTTGGGCCCCATCAGATCCTGCCAGATCGGCCCCCATGGCCCTGCACACCTCAGGCATTTATTGTGCAGAATTTACTTGTCTAATGTCTGTCTTCTCCATCGCACGGAAGTTCTAGGAGGGCATGGGTATGTCTATGGCATTTTCCTCTGTCTTTCCAGTAGGTGCTCAATATATATTTGTTGACTGAATGTTTGAACAGCATTTTTAATAGGCCTGAAGACCTACCTCAGTTCTGCTAGTTCCCAGATCTGTGGCTGAAGGAGAACAAACAAAGGGTGTTCTCCACCAGGGCTCGTAGGCATTCCTGGGGCTGCAGACTGGGATCAGCAGCGGCCCTGGTTCCACTGGTATAGGGTACAGCCTGGGCACAGGACTTTGCCTAGTGATGCTAGCGTGCCGCCTACTAAGAACTCAACCTGCTCGTCATTGCTTCCCCTGCTCTAGTGTGCACAAAAATCACCCAGGGCTCCTGCTACAGGGGAGATTCCAGATAGTAGGTCCAGAGTCTGAAATTCTGCATTTACAACAAGCTCCCAAGTGAGGCCAGAGCGGCAGGTCCATTAACTCAGCTTCTGAGCCTTCCCTTCTCTTTTGAGCTTCAGCTGCTAATGGTCTAAGCCCTGCTCACCATGCAGGGACTGCAGGAAGACCCACCCTTGAGCTGCTGGCTCTGGCTGAGAACTGACCACGAGTTTGTAGAAGGGAAAAACAGGTTGTCATAGGAGAAATGCCAGGTCAGCTTGTTAGCCAACAGGAACTGTGAAGTGTCAACAGGTATAGAAATGTTTTGAAACAGTAAAAAAGAATTATGAAGCCAAAAGAATCTTGGTGTTGGGTTATGGTGTTACAAGGACCCTGCAGACTCCACGTCTCCATCATCCAGGTGCCCCTTAGACCAGGGCTTCTGGGCATCCTTTAGAACTCACACCTCCAGCAGTGCCTCACACCACTTACATCAGACTCTGGGGCTGGACCAGGCATCGGGGATTGTTTTCAGCCTGAGTGCACCTGAGAACCCGCACAAGGGCGGGATCTGCAAACTCACATTTGTAATGTCTCATGAGGGTTTGTTTATTAACAAAGGTTTTCAAGCACATACACTTCTGTTTTAATCTTCACAACAGGTTCCTTTTGTGCACTAGGAATTAGACCTGGAGAGTGAAAATTCTTTGCCAGATGCCACCAAGCACGAGCAACAGGAGGAGTGGTCCCCTTGCCGCCTCCACAGCCTGTGGGAGCAGTGGGTTATGAAACCTTACCTCAGGTTGTCACCACCCTCTGTCACTTCGTAGGACAACCCAGCTTGCAGGCCAGCCACAAAGGATTTGAGGTGAGAGAGCTCCAAGGCCTTCCAAATCTCCTCATCCGAGTAGTTGTTGAAGGGGTCCAGATTCATCCTCAGGCTCCCAGAGAACAGGATGGGGTCCTGCAAGTCGAGGGACCAGGCAGTTACTGGGGCCAGTGTCAGAAAAAGAACCAGGTCATTGTGGCCAAGAAAGCAGGCAGGACTGGTCTGAGATGGAAAGCTGGTTAGTGGTCAAGGTTCTGCACGATTTCCCTGATGACAGCTTTGAGCTAAACACAGCATTAAGGGGAGTCCTTGGGGGATATCCCTGGTGGTCCACTGGCTAAGACTACGATCCCAATGCAGGGAGGCCTGGGTTTGATTCCTGGTCAGGGAACTAGATCCCCCATGCTGCAACGAAGATCGAAGATCAAAAATCTTGAGTACTGCAGCTAAGACCTGGTACAGCCGAATAAATAAAATATTTTTTGAAAATTAGTGGAGTCCTTGGTTTTGTTTTCATTCTAAAATTCATTTATAGATCTCCAAGTTTGCCTCAGCATCTCTTCAAAAGATGAGAGAAATATCCCACCCCTTCCACACACAGACTGAAAACTCATGGTGTGAATGAAGGTGGAGGGAATCAGGGCATGCACAGGAAAGGGTAGTGCAGTCACAAGAAAAGAATTTCTTGTGCTCTTGAAGAGGCTGCAGAAAAGTGTAAAAAGGGAGCAAACACCAGACCAGCCGAAGTCACCCCCAGACTTGGCTGCAGCGAGCAGAGGCAGACAGGTTCCGATGAGGACCACACACCCAGAGCCTCCAGGGCATTCTTGTTTGGAGGGGTCCAGAGAGCAAAGCTGCTGGGAAGACTTTCTTGCTGATACACTAACTGTTTCACTTACTGGCAAAAAATTGCTGCAGATTCCCTCCCCTCTCTTGTAACCACATCAGATGCAGAGAATAAAGCTTAATGGTTTCAAGCTTCAGTGGCAAAACTGCTAATGCTGATTGCAAAGGCCCTGCGAACCCTGATGGGCTACAGAGAATCATCTGCTCCCCTTGACTTCTGTTGTGATGCTGCCACCTACTGTTTAGATACTGAGTCACACAAGCATATTGCCCCCAAATGCAAAACTTCTTTTTGTTAAGTTCTGGAAGCAGTGTATTTTAGGGAACTAGCTTAGGTATCCCAGGCAGACGACAGAAATGACACTGCTAAGTGAACATACATCGAGAAGATGGTGCAATGTTTCCTGTGGAACCAGCTGCAGGTGAGCACGTCCTAGAGTTTACCTGGGGGATGATGGTCAGTTTCTCTCGGAGGTCGTGGAGCCCAATGGAAGCAATGTCTACCCCATCAATGGTGATCTGGCCTCCTGCGGCCTCTAGGATTCTGAAGAGGCAGTTTGTCAGGGACGATTTCCCAGCTCCTGTCCGGCCCACCACGCCAATCTGTAAATACAGTTTTTTGCATGTTAGTTCATTGTGTAATTCTTGGGGACAACAATTTAGCCTGGGGCATTCATACTCACAAGTGGAAAAGACAGTGATTAGCTACTGCATCTCTTAAGATGTTAGACTGATTGTGGTTTTGGTGGGGAAAAAAAAAAGTGCCTAGATGTCAGAAAAGGATGGCCTTCCCACCCTACCCCCTGACTTGTAGCTGGCTGACGGCTGCATTGACTACTGGAAATGTACACATTTGTTATAATTATTACTGGAAATTAATCGATTTTTAAGAATCTTGTTTAGACGTGAGGAGAAGGGAAGGACTGGGCCTGCCATCAGGTCTGAGAACGTGGACCTAAGCACATTACAGACCTAAGCACTGTTGCCCAGACAATTTTTTGGCCCTGTATCAGACCCCAAGTCCTCAGAGAACAAGAACACCATACTTTGCACACCAGAAGGAGAACCAGCCCACTCTCTCTGCAGGGACAACCTCCACACAGGCGTTCCACCAGTTCCTTCCCCAGGTCTGTGCTTCCTGACTTCCCCTCTGTAAGCCTTGAAGCTTATAGGAAATAAGCCCATCTGCCACAGGAGGAGAGGATGCCAGTTGGGAGGCAAGGGAGGGCTGAGCAAGAAAGCCCTTAGGAGCTTAGTAAGTCTGTTTGATCCTGTGTGGATATCCTGCCCTCTAGTGGTGGTACTGTGTCCCTACACCTCAAGGCATTGGAAGTGTTCCCACCCTCTCACTTCAACTGAATGAAGAAATGGTTTTCTATGTCCACAAGGACCCACTCAGGCCTTTCTTCAGCTCCACCTACCTTCTCCGTGCTCTTAATGTCACAGGTGATCCCTTTCAGTACCAGATCCAGCTCAGGTCGATACCGTACTTGGTAATTGCTAAACTGGATCTCCCCTTTGCTGGGCCAACCTTCTGGAGGTCTCTTATCAGTCACCCATGGTGCCTGGCCAGGAGACAGGAGGAGAAGTGCTTTACGTGGTGACAACTCACTCAACAATCCCCCCCTAGGATTCATGTCACAGAACAGAGTAAGTAGCAGTGTCCCAGCCACTTTTGAGCATCTGCTTTGAACAGGCTGAACTAGACTGGTTCTTCCAGCCATTTCCTTCTTCAGGGCACCTTCCCGACCCATGGATCTAACCCAGGTCTCCCACATTGCAGGCAGATTCTTTACCATCTGAGCCACCAGGACGGCTGAGAAGGTTTATACCTTATTCAATTGAAACCCTAGGCTACGAGGTTGCTCTGAAAATGAAGCCACCATTTAACTTGATGCAATCCCAAGATGTGACTTCTCCCAAACAATTACCTATTCTAGGTTTAAAAAAATTAGGTCCTTTCTGTCTGAGCAAGGGAAACTTCCAGAGAACCTTTATGACCCTGTGTGAAATCTCTAGATAGATGCATTCTCAAAGCATCAGCTTTTTTTTTTTTTTTTTGGCCTTGTTCCTGGGTTCCTCTAATTCCTCCTTACCTCGTTTTCCACATTTATGTACTCGGTTATTCGCTCAACAGCCACAATGTTGGTCTCTATTTCTGACGTCATCCTCACTAGCCAGTTCAGGGTTTGTGTGATCTACAGAGAAACCAGAAGATGATCATCTGAGGCTTAAACCAACCCAACTAGTCAAACCACAAATTCAATCTAGTGCCTCCTCGGTACCTAGCACTAAGCCGGGCTCTACAAGACAGCAAGGAGGAGGATAAGAGACAATCCACACCTCCTTGGAGGAGGAAATGAGGCCAGTGCATTGAATGGTGGGAGGACCATTGAATGCTCAACTCTGTGGTGCTCACAGGAAAGACACCAGGGGCTTGGAGTGGCCTGGCACCAGAACTGAGGCTAGATAGGCTGGCTGTTAGTGCAGTGGTACTCGAACTTGGCTCTCCCACCTATAAGTCATTAGAGTTTAGGGGTAGCATTCCAATGAGGGAAGCATAAGGAAAGACATGGGGTAGGAACAGGCCTTCTAAAAGCTGCTGCCTTTCTCTGCTCTCAATTAACAACAGCTCGATTGAGAAGCCAACCCTCAAGGTGGGACATCCACATGGACCCCTGTCCTCTGTTACCCCAGTAAATTCAAGTGCCTTCCTGCCATTACAGAGATAAATCTAACCAACAGGGAGACGGCTGTCATGACCTGGGCCAGAGTCCAGGGCATCTGTGGGTCGCTCAGAGGCAAGCTTCTCAGATGCAGTCTTCCTACAGGCAAAAACACAGGCCTGGCACATACTCTCAGGAATCTTTGTTGAGCACATGGTAGGTAGAGACAGGAAAGCTCAGGAGGCTGGGGACTAAGGGCAACCACTTGGCGTCGGCTGGACCATATGAACTGTTGATATCTGAACGATGTTCTTTGGTTCAGTCTAATAGTTCTCCAACTCTTTGCCCTGTCTGTCCTAGGTTAATAAGCCTAGAACTGAGGGGATGAAAGGGCAGTGGCACAAGGAACCTGGTGATTCTGGTGAATGACAGAGTCCTCTTCCACCATGATCACCTTTGGGTCTTATGGACTCCAACTGAAAACAGCGCCATGTAGACCCTGCTGGTGGCTATGCAGACCCCCAAAATATTAGTTCAGAAAGTTTCCACAAAAGATGGCCAGATGACTCATTAAATGAGTATTATTTATTAAACTTTTACTGTGGTGCCAGTCTCTGTCTTAGGCGGTAAGAAATAATGTCTGATATTTATCCCTTAGTCAAGTGGGGGATGCATTATATAGTTCTATTAGACTCTCTCTTCTTCATTAAAGTGAACTCCAATTATTCTGTGATTTAACAAAATAAACGTAGAAGTTACTGTTCAAAAGACTTTCTGGTTACTGCTATATTATAAAAGAAATAGTTATTTTTTCTTTCGACTATAATCAAGAGGCAAAGAGATGGGAAACTATTAGATTGAATCACGTGAGATTGCTTTCTTAACTCCCCAGGGCAACAAAATATATATCCAGTTTCCCAGATGACACCGGCACCTACTTAGAAAGGTTAAGGAGCATGTCCATGGGTTACACATTAGTAAGAGATGGAGACAGGGTTTGAACCTCAGTCTCACCTGGTCTATCTGGATCTAAAAAGGAATCCAGAGCATGGACTCCATGGTATATCCTAGACTAATTCTTAGTCTAGGATATACCATGCATTTAAGAATAATGCATTAATTCAACCAAACTCCCAACCAGACTCACATTAAGTGCATTGGACAGAACAAAGCCCACAGTGTCCCCACTTAGGTTATTTCTATAAATAACCATCATCAAGGATGCAAAGAAGACGATCAGGTTCCCAATCAGCTCCAGACGAACCGCAAGCCACCTGGAGGGCAACAGAACCAGAGAAAGAGGTGTCACTGAGAGGTGTCAGCTTCCTTACCTTACCCAGCAAGCGCGGGGTTCCCAGAGCATTCTGAGAGGGCTTGAGTTGGTAGGACTGTCTTCTTAGGAGGTGCCTCAGTTTAACTATGACATGTTTTCCTAAAGTCTTTTAAATTTTGGATTTTGGAAAATAAATTGCATTTTTAAAGATACTGGAAGAGTTTGCTAAACTAAGGGAATCCTATATTTCAGTGCCTCCCAAACTTGCCAAATCGTAAGAATCATCTGGTGGCAATTGTTAAAAATATACAGATTTGTGCCAAAAATTCATGGACTCTTCCCCAGGAGATTCAGGGAATGACTTTTAGGAATCTGCATTTTAAAAAATGTTCCAAATGAGTTCTTTTGATTAGGCAAGGTAAACAATGGCATAAAGAATTCATACGTAAGGTTAGAAAGAAGTCACCACAGGAAAGTTCAATGTACCCTGTCTGATTTCATGATTTTAAAAAGATGGAGAAAAAATAGCAGGTGGAGAGAAGTTAGGAAAGAACTGATAACAGACGGATATGTTGGGCTTTGTAGAGAACTGAATAGTATATAGATTGATGCAATTTATAAAAACTGACTTTCCCAGTAAAATGTGCTTTCCCAAATTTGTACAAATAATTCTAGCACACCTACAAATAAATATGATACATATTTTACAAGGGGCATCCAACAGAAGAATGGCTCTTTCCTTCTTGGAAATTATCTAAGATATAAAAGATCTTTACAATCAAATTTCTGACCTCTTCACGTTCCAAATAATACTAAGCATCATTAGCCTGCCCTTCACAGTGCAAGACAGTGTAGAAACCACTCAAGGGCTTTCATTTCCTGAAAAAGATCTTCCTCCTCCAAGGACACGCCAAGGTCTAATGAAGCTGGAGGAACCAAGACTGCACAGCCTTTTTGGATTTACCTCACAGGATTTGAGTTTTTCATTTCTGTCATTACTGATTTTACCCAAAATTTTGCAGCTCTCCTCCCTCCAACTTCTGCTTCTTTCCCACCTACAATAACTGTCCTGCCTATGGACAACCACACATCCACTCTCAGGGAAGCAAACAGAATGTCTGGTTCACCCAGCACTTGGACAGAATCTGTGTTACAAAATGCTGAGCAGTGTCATGTAACTTCCTCCATAAGCCCATGAGATAGGTTGTGATCCAGCCATTGTAAAAAAAAAAAAATAATAATAATAATAATGAGATTTTCCTGAGGGGTCAAGACAATTCCCCTAGCTCGGGAAGTAGCAGAGCAGATACAGGGACCAGTCTGACTCTGAAGCTTATGCTTTCTCCTCTCTTCTCACATGATAGGCGTGTTTGCTGCTGCTGCTGTGTCTCTTCAGTCGTGTCTGACTCTGTGCGACCTCATAGACGGCAGCCAACCAGGCTTCCCGTCCCTGGGATTCTCCAGGCAAGAACACTGGAGTGGGTTGCCATTTCCAAAGTGAAAAGTGAAAGTGAAGTCACTCAGTCGTGTCCGACTCTAGCGACCCCATGGACTGCAGCCTACCAGGCTCTTCCATTCACGGGATTTTCTAGGCAAAAGTACTGGAGTAGGGTGCCATTGCCTTCTCCGTGTTTAGCCAGAGTGAATTTCACATTTTGGGCCACACCTACCCTCCCACAGCTAATGTCAAATGCGCAGAACTCCAAAGCACACATATCTGGGTGAATATCTGGGGGCAGTCTCACCTGTTGGAGGTAATCCAAGAAAAGACACATTTCTGGTTGGTGTCAATCGCTGTCTCACTTTGCTTTAGAAATCGCTGCTGGTGCTCAAAGGCGCGGATAACAGACAAGCCTGACACAGTCTCACTGAAGTGAGAGTATATTGGGGACCTGGTGACAGAGTCCAGTCGTCTCAACTGGCGGGAAGTAGCCACATAAAATATCTGGACCCAAAAAAGTGAAGAATCTGTCACAGATCACATCACATATGCTGTTACCTCTTCCCTCGTGGCCGTGACCAACATTCATTACTCTGAGGCCAGAGCCAACATCTGAACAAGAGGCAGCTCTGATCTGGTCTCTCACTAGGGGAGAGATGAGAGAGGCTCAGAGGAAGAGGACGATGCGAGGATCTGGGGTTGGTGGGAAACAGGGGAGCATGAAAGCAAGACACTCTGCCACAGCCCTAGAGGCTGGAGTATTCCAAGGAATTTTGTCAGCCTAATCCATATGCTCCCAAGAATCTGCACATATTTCTTTTTTGCACATATTCCTAAATGACAGTAGTGATAAAAATGGTCTTTTTTTTTTTTTAGAAAAATGGTCTCTAAAGGGATAAATGCAGCTGTAAAACAAGGGGTTCGGAAAGGAGAGATGGGCAATAAATGGCTTAAGAAAGGTATGCTGATGCATGCGTGCTAAGATGCTTCAGTCATGTCTGACTCTTTGTGACCCCATGGACTGTAGCCTGCCAGGCTCCTCTGTCCATGGAATTCTCCAGGCAAGAATACTGGAGTGGGTAGCCATTCCCTTCTCCAGGGGATCCAACCCCCCTGGGTCTCCTGCATTGTAGGTGAATTCTTTACTGTCTGAGCCACCAGGGAAGCCCAGAGGATTTGTTGAAATAAGGGAAGAGCTAGGCATGCGAGAGTCAGAATTCAAAATGTTATACATGGAAGTTTCCTCAAATATCCTGCCTCTTATTTGTTGATTTGTTACTAACAGAGATGACAATGTACCTGAGGAACTCAACACACAGCCCAGCAGTGTAAACTTACCACAGCCACAAGGCTGCCCTTCGCTGAAGGGCTTCAGGATTGGTTTCTCAAGGTGATCAATTTATCCCAAAGGTAGCTGCTGGGACAAGAATTCTCTCTACAGCTTCCTTCCCCTCTTTCCTTCCCCTTATTGCAGGCATGGAGCCCTTTCTACTTGTTCTAGTTTTTCTTGAGGCTTGGCTATCAAACGACTTTTGCCCTCAAGACCACACTGGAATTGAGCCTGAACACACCCCCACCCACCCACCGCCCCGCCACAGACACCCCAGTGAAAGGAGAACTGCCCTGAAGTGAAGAGACTGGGCTCCTGCTGAGGCACATCTCCAAGTAGATCAACCTAAGCCAACCAAGGAAGCGGCCTTAGCACACCTCTTCTGGAAGCCACCGACAACCTCACCATTGTGAAGACGGTATGTTAATATCTGACTCAATGACAAAGATGCTCGAGGGGTGGGGAGCGACTAGCCATAAACCCAAGAGAAGAACTTAAGCATTTATGAGGAGAAGAAGGGAAACCTAGCCATTTCCAAACCTACCTGAACAGACACATAAATGATGCCAAGAGGAATGATGACGACGACGAAGATGGGAGTGGCCAGGCAGATCATGACCAGCGTGCTGATGATGCCCAGGAAGCACAATACCCAGCTGCGTAAAGACATGGGGAGGGTGTCATCCACTGTGGAGATATCCTAGGGACACAGGAGGAGAGATGGTGTGCTCATGAATGCCTGGGACATTTGACACCTTCTCAGTTGCGGTAGGGAATTTGCTTAGTCACGTCAGAATGCAAGTAACTGTCCAGGGTTGAGAGAAAAAAAGAAACCCTCACCATTAGTTCTGTGAAGATTTCTTTTGACCCTCAACTGGTATAAATTCTCCATCCTTCCTTCCTCCCCTACTTTAATCTCCTCTTAAGAGCTCAGCCATCTGCTCCAGAGGACCCAGAATCTAATTCTCCTTTACGGTCTGAGCCACCTCCCTCACAAAACTCACTATACAATTAATGATAGTTTCCTTTTTCCCATATTCCAAATAAATAATGATATATATTATTATATATAATATCTATTTTATATTTACAAAATGTATATATAATTTATTATACATGTTTAACATATATAATATGTATTATTATATCTATATACATATTATATATATAAATAATTATATGTGTATATACATAATTAATCTTCTGAAAAAGAAAACACAGATATTGAGTTACTTAGGCAACAGTCATATTTTGCTAACTGTTTTTGCATGAAGAAGGAAACCATCATTAATTGTATGCTGAGTTTTGTGGTGGAGGTGACTCAGACCATAAAGAAGAGTTAGATCCCAGGTCCTCTGGACCCGATGGCTGAGCCTTTAAGAAGAGATGGAGGTAGGGGAGGAAGGAAGGAAGGAGAATCTATGCCAGTTAATGGTCAAAAGTAATCTGCACAGAACTGATAGTGAGAACTTCTTTTTTTCTCTCAACCCTGGACACAGTTATGAGGAGGGCATGGAAACCAACTCCAGTATTCTTGCCTGGAGAATCCCCATGGACAGAGAAGCATGATGGGCTACAGTCCATAGGGCCACAAAGCGTCAGACACGACTGAAGTGTATGAGCATGCATAATACATATATACATTACAACATTGGAAAAGAGTGTGCAATCTTTGCAAAATTCCTGTGAGAAATCTCCCCATCCAAAATGATGTCCTTTTTAAGGCTCTATGAAAGAGCAGAAAGCCGATGTAAATTGTCTCCAATGACATCATGCCCACCATTTTTATTGCAGAGGAAGGTGACAAGTGGGGGCCAGCCCACTTTTGAAGCAGTCGCCATGTCCCCAAAACCTGGCTGTAGGCTGGGAGCTAGACTTTCTGTGTCTGCTACAAGACCAAACACATAAGGGCTCAGAGTTGCTAAGACATTATTAAAAATGTGCACCTTCCTCTACAAACAGAAGTTTGAAAACTCTCTTGGTGATAATTGAATATTACTCTGAATTGTCTGGTTTCCTCTGTTCCTGAAATTTCCATCTCATATTCATTAAGAAGCAATGAGTTCAGTCTGGTGCATGGTAGAGAGCCATCTATGACCTTTGCATCCATTGAGCATCTCAATCCCCAGGACAGTCCTTGGCTCATAGAAGGTACCCAGTAAATGTTGAATGAACAAATGCTAAGGGTTCTAGAATCTGCAGCCGATGGAGACAGTGTTCCAGAACTCCATTCAAATCACAAGATTCCATAATCCAGACCTCGTTTACTTATTTGTAAAGCATCAAAGATGGGAGTTTCAGGACTGGAAGCAGCGACCAAGCAAAGGGTTGCCCCGCAGTCACAACCATGACTCCGTTTTCACCTGTGTTTTTCCCTCTGCAGAGTAATCCTTCACATCCCGCTGCCAGCACCACCGGCCCGCCCCCGCCCCCATCTCTCTGGCTAACTTCTACCACTTAAATTTCACCTTTTCTGACCTTTCCCACCCTTGGTCATCCAGACGCAGCCGGTACCTCTTTTCCTGTCACTCTTTCACACTCCCAGAAGGCCACTGTGCGCATTGTTGTTCCTGGCTTCCCCGCACTCTATCAACATCCTTTATTTCCTTGGCCGTCTTCCTCACTCATTGGTGCCCTACTTACAGGGCCACAGTGGTTCATCCCTGTATCCCCAGGACCCTTAGTACCACATACAAGGTTATTCCGGAAACCTCTGCATGCTGAGTGGGACCAAAGAACTGGAACTGCCCAGCGTTGTCTAGGGGAAAATGAGAATTCTTTCCCTGTCAGAAACAGAAAGATTCTCAGCCATAAATGCGTCTTACAGCCCTTGAGATACTTACACCAGCAAACCTGTTCACTATCCGACCTATGGGTGTTGTGTCAAAAAAACTCATGGGTGCTCGAAGGATATTGTTCAGCAGTTGCTTGTGAAGGATGTTTGATGCATGGTTGCAACCATAGACACTCCAGATATTCGCTATGAACACAAAGAGACCTAGAAATGGAAGCAGTGTAGTCAGCACCGTGCACAGGGAGCCCGGGAGACTTGCGCCAGCGACACAATGGCAAATGCTTTCCCGAGTCGAGGCAAAGTAAGTGGACCCGGTAGACTGTCGCAGGGACAGCTGCTGTAGCCATCACACATACCTTGTGCGACTCCCAGAGCTCCATAGACGCCAACTCTCAGGTCCCTCTGAGAGGATGGATAGTTGGTGCCATTGTATATTTTAGAGTCGCTGGTCCAAGCACTGAGCCAGAGGTTTGATCCAATAAAAGCCACATAATAGATCACAAACCCCAAGAGGATGAAGACTATCGAGCACCATCCTATTGCTTGTAGGTATTTCAGGTAGATGGAGAACTTCACCTGCAAAGCCCCCACCTCAGTGTTAGCAGAATTCCTACTGGCATTTTGGGTTTACCTGCTGGCTCAGATGGTAAAGAATCTGCCTGCAATACAGGAGACCTGGATTCAACCCTGGGTTGGGAAGATCCCTTGAAGAATGGAATGGCAACCCACTCCGGGATTCTTGCCTGGATAATCTCCTGGACAGAGGAGCCTGGCAGGCTACAGACAATGGGGTCTCAAAGAGTTGGACACAACCGAGCAACTAACACACACCATTGACTTTTGGTGAGGAATTACCAGAATATCAATCATGGGGGAATGCAGTGCTTTGGAAAAGTGGATAGCAGGTAGCAAAATTTGGTAAGGGATCACATTTCTATATGGGCAAGATAATAATCAATGCTGAAATATAATGCAGAGTGAATAACCATCAGATTATTAATGAACTTCTAGATGAAATTAAGAGGAACAGATATAAAAACAGTGGGACAGATAAGGCTATACCACAGACCTTGCTTTATTAATGTTTAAGACCTTAAATTTAAGAGCTTGGTCTTAAGTTTTATTAATATGAACTGTGTGCTATGAGCTTGATAGATTGGTATTCTCTGGCTCCCAGAATTGCATCTCATTTTTGTTGCTTTCATTACGTGAAGTGTGGTATGAAGATATTCACAGGACATGTGTCATTCTTCATGGAAATACGATTTGATAAAGCGCCTAGAGCCTCTGCTAACATTTCAATGATAAATTTAAAGACGGGCAGAGCACATAAGGCATATTCCTCTATAGATATGTATTCAAAGCATCAAAGTTAAAAAGCCTTCTATCGCCTCTAACGGATGGTACTTTTTACTGTGGCATTCACCTTTCCAGTTTGTACAAATTCCTTCTTAATGAGCTTTTGTCCTCTCACTGGCTCTTCCTCTTCCTTCAGGATGTTCGCATTCCGAATTTTCAAGGAGTCTTTTAAGGACTTCAGATGCCTGCTACTGGACCGAGATCTGAAAGATTGAGAGGGGAAGTTTTCCTTCCAAGCGTCTTCTTGGAGGCAGGTGTCACAGTCGCTCTGTGCGTATCACAGTGCACTTCAGAGCAGATGATCACAGGGGAAACGCACCGCCCCACCCTACTCCCCATGCTCAGAAGCAAAAGGAGAGCTGGGAGCATCCATGTAGACACTCAGGGAAAAAAAAAGAGAAAGAGAATGATCAAGGGGAACTATGGAAGTAATGGGGGCTGCCCCCCATTACTGGCCAGCTGAACAGATGACCAACCTGCGGCTCAGCGTTCGATGAAGATCGTTCTCTCTTTTCATGGACAGGGAGGCCACGTCCTCTGGGATTTCCTCCACACTGGGCACCAGCCCACAGTCATCATCTTCACTGTCCTCATTGACTAGGAGACACATCAAAGGTTAGGGAGAGAGCTGCGCAGAGCTGCCACAGCCCCATGAACAAGGAGAGAAGTCTTTTCTGATCTTGTTGGCCTTGACAAGAGATCTCAGACGTACATATAGGTTGGAATCTTTTAACTCCATAAATACTATTTATTAGGGCATCTCTTTGAGAAATACCAGAATAAAGGAAAGATGAGTTAATATTTCACTGGAAGAGAAAAGGCAAAATGAAGAATATTTCCAGAAACTTCTAAGTTCCTTTGGAGCAGGAAAGAGCTTTTAAGGATTATAGGAGACAAACAGTAGAGTCATAATCCCCAGAACTGACTAAAAAGGTGAGTGCAAATTTAAAATGTTCTGCTTGAAATTCAAATAATTTAAAGCATTTTTAAAAAGCATACCCTGAAAAGGTAAAACAGCTTGGGCTGTGAAAATAGTAATGACCTCCAGAAATTGAGACTTCTGTAAAAGCAATGAGCATAATGGCCAGAAATTATCAAAACCACATTTTCCATAACTTTGAAGTTAACCAAAGGCTTTCAAAAATCCAAGGAACATTTACTTAAGAAAAAAGGCTAAATCTCAGAAAGAACAGTAACCTTTGTAATAGTTTAATTTACTGTATTTCCATTGCCCTCTCCTTAGACCTGCTGTAGTCTAGAAAACCAACAGCAAACCAATTACAATTATTGTAACCTCGCAGCTACTGGAGGGAACAGTGTGGGTTCAGAACACGCCCAAAACCTCATTGCTGGACAACTGTCATTATTGACCACTCTAGCAGTCCTCTGGAAAACCCCATTCACAGGGCTTGTCTTTACTGGGCCTTGGAGTTGGCTCTAATAATCAGCAGTTGTTGTTTAACATCTCAGCTGCCTGTGTCAGTGATAACAGTTGGGGCAAATAAGAAACCGACCAAGAACTTAACAAAAATCTGGGGAATAAGATATTCATAGGAGTTTTGATCTCTTCAATATATTCCTAGCAATCAAGTATGTCGTACATATGTGTAGGGTTGCACACCTACCCGAGAAAGACTTGAGAATGTCTTATTCCCTTAACTCTGGCTTAACTTCAGACTCTGGGCAAGCAGGCAACAAAGACTGACACGGAACTGTAAATTGCCTGCTAGCTTGTTAAAAAGACAGGGCCCCCACCCCTCATTCCCACAGAGCCTCTCAGCAAAGGCTGAGTGACGTATTGGTTGCAGGCACTTAAGGAAACCTCTGACCTCTTGGTCATTATCTGACCACTAAGCCAACCAAGCAGGAACGTCAATGACCACATGAAATAAAAAATATAGACTTAACAGAATTAGTTTGGGAAACCAAACATTAGGAGGAACAACAACAACAAGCCCTGGTGGAGGAAGGAGAGGAGAGAGCTTGTATTTCCAGAATTGTTAAACTAATTAAAATGATCAGTTTTCAGCAAAAAGTGAGACATACAAGGAAGCAGGAAAGTATGGGGTTGTACACAGGAGAAAAAAAAGATGGTCAACAGAAACTGTATTCAAGGAAGCACAGGTGTTGGACTTACTGACAAAGATTTTAAATCAGCTATGATAAATATGCTCAAAAAACAACAGGAAACCATGTCTCAAGATCTAAAGAAGTGAAAAGAAAGTGTTGGTCACTCAGTCATGTGTGACCCTCTTTGTGACCCCATGGATTGTAGCCCACCAGGCTTCTCTGTCCATGGAATTCTCCAGGCAAGAATACTGGAGTGGGTTGCCATTTCCTTCTCCAGGGAATTGTCCCCACCCAGGGATTGGATCTGGGTCTCTAAAGGAACGTTCTCACTAAATAGAGAACATCTCTATTAGGCCCACTGGGATGGGCCCCTAATCCAATACGTCTGATGTCCTTGTGAAAAGGGGAAGTGTGGACACAAATGCACATAAGAGATAAAACCATGTGAAGACGAAGGCAGAGGTGGATGTTGTGTATCTATAGCCAAGAATGCCAAAGACTGCCAGCAAACCACAGAAACTCGGAGAAAAACCTGGAGTAGATCCTTCCCTGTTGCCTTCAGAAGGAACAAATCCTGTTGACACCTTGATTTTGACTTCTCACCTCTACAACAGTGAGTGACAGTACATTTCTGTTGTGTAAGACACCAAATTTGTAGTGTTTTGTTACAATAGCTAATTAGGAAACACTTAGCCAACACTGCCCTCTTGCCTTTTCCTTTCTTCTACCATCTGGGGTCTGTACCTTGAGCCCTGGAAACCACACAATAGCCTGCCAGGCACTGCGGCTTACACAACTTCTCGGAAATGGCCCATCAGCGTGTCCCAAAATGAGGGTTTGCAAACTCTCTCTGTACACAAAAGACAGGATTTTTCAAAGGGGCCATCTACCCATGGGGGTTTAGATAAACAGAACTCAGATCCAGGCAAATCAGAAGAAAAAAGTTGAGAATTAAAATGAGAAACCTGTGCAGGTTGTGGTGATGTGGTTGACTGAGCAGTAACTCAGGGGGATCCAGCATCAGACCCTGCCCTTTGCTGGAGACCAGTTCCCAGGCAGGTGCTTTTTGTTTTCTCCAGGCCAATCCCCAGAGCACATAAAGGCTGATGGAAAGCTCTGACCCCTTCCTTCCTGCTGGTCTCCCTGCCCAACTTTCCTGGGCTGGCTCCCAGTCCCCGTAGCCCGCACCATCCTAAGGTCACCTAAGGCACCTAAGGCACCAAAGGTCAGTCTTTGTTTCTGACCACTCTTTGTTTCTTGCCAGTGTTTGTAGACTTTTCTGGTTTAGGCTTTTCTTTCCGACTCTTGTGGTTTAAAACTATCACATATTTCTGACCTCAAGGCTTGAATGTGCTCCCACTTCCAGGCTCTGAAGTTTCTGCCTCTTCTGATTGACTCTTAGAATGCCCTTGCAGATCTTACTTTCTCAGTCCTGACCTCCTGTTGGTAATTGCCACCTGAAGCAGATACCCAGAACCATGCCTGGGATGACTGCTGGCAGGTTCTTGGGAGGGACCTCAGAGACCAGGGCTCCATTACTGCCTGGAACTAACCCGTGACCCCAGTGGTCATGTATTAGGTAGGGCCATTCCTGTGGTGTACTGCGAGACTACGCACCTGCCATGACTCTGTTCTGGTTTGAAGCACCCAGTGGTGTTTGGTATGTTAGTCAAATCCTTTGTTAGGGCTTAGCAGTGATTTAGCAGTTCACTATTAATACCAGGTATTACGAAGCTGTCCAGGAAGTGATTTAATGAGTTTGGATAGGTAGGGTGGAATACGTGAACCAGGGCATTCCCTAAAAGGGGGTCACTCCTGCCCCTGGTGTCTCTCCCACAAGAGCTAATCACCCCATACCTCCAGTTATCTTCTAACTGAACTGAAAGTCACTCAGCCATGTCCGACTCTTTGCAGCCCCATGGACTATATACAGTCCATGGAATTCTCCAGGCCAGAATACTGAAATGGGTAGCCTTTCCCCTCTCCAGGGGATCTTCCCAACCCAGAGATTGAACCCAGGTCTCCCGCATTGCGGACGGATTCTTTACTAGCTGAGCCACAAGGGAAGCCCAAGAATACTGGAGTGGGTAGCCTATCCCTTCTCCAAGGGATCTTCCTGACCCAGGAATCAAACTGCGGTCTCCTGCATTGAAGGCAGATTCTTTACCAACCAAACTATCAGGGAAGCCCTATCTTCTAAAGAGTAACCTATGACTGCATGTCAGAGGCCAGATGAGCCGGATGGGCCCCTATTTTGGCTCACATAAAAAATGTCTGTGTTTGTTTCTTTACAGAGACACAAAACACAGAAAGAACAGATATTGGATCTCTGGCTAATTCACCTCCACATTTAGTTCACTGAGTGCTGAGCAGGTCAGCAGGCAAATAGTGGTAGTTTTCTACTCCTGTCCCTTCCACATCTGAGTTCTATCCTGTCCCAATCCTCTTCACATACCTGTGGCCTCATCTTCGGGACCCGTCTGTTTCACAAATGTCTTCAGATTCTTAGCAAACAATCCTTTATTGGCCAGCAGAGTGCTGTAGGATCCCTTTTCCATGATGGTGCCATTCCCCACAACCACAATCTCATCCACTTGGGGAAGAAAGTGAATGCTGTGTGTCACCAAGATTCGAGTCTGTAAAAATAACAGTAAGTTGTGCTGACGATCCTGTGACCACCTTCTTTAGCTTACTCTTGAAAAGGAAAAACAGAGTCACTGTGGGGCTTTGCTTCCAAATGTGGCCCTGACCACTTGACCTCTTTATTTTACTTCCTCTTTACTTCCCAGCATCTCATCCTAAAATCTGACCCTGTGTGTACAATGAGACTGTCATCATGAATATATTCAGTTATTTTTCTGTAGTGACAATGAGGTTTGCCCTGCACACATTTCCCTCCAGCTTTCTGGGCAGCCAAGAGTTAGGCTTAGGGATGTCACTTGAGATCAAGGGCTATCAATACAACTGAGGCACACAAAATTAACTGCCCTCTCACTAACCAGCAAACCACTGATCCAACAAGAACTGCCCAGATTATTTTAGCACGTTAGAAACATTACAGGGCAGGGAGCTTTGGCCCAGGACCTCCCCGATGTGGAGGACTTGGCACTCCTCGTATTGTTGTCTATTTATGGATCACACTGACTCCTGACACAGGGATTCCACTCAAAGAAAGATGAACACTTGCAGATGAGTAACGAGGCTCACATAGGGTCATGGTATTGAGATGAGCCTCTGGAGCAATATCCCAAGCCCACTGTCTCTGCTTTCTACAGACAGCCCCACAGACACTAGGTCACTCGTATCATGAAGATGCAGGAGATGCCCATCTTTGAGTCTCAGCTCAAAGCCAACCCTTTTGGTAGCCTTTCCTGAGTCCCCAGGCAAGAACTGGGTATTTCTCCAATGTTTCCTCTGTAGTTTGTATGTTGTTGGGGTTTAGCTGCTAAGTCATGTCTGACTCTTTTGCAACCCCATGAACTGTAACCCGCCAGGCTCTTCTGTTCCTGGGATTTCCCAGGCAAGAATACTGGAGTGTGTTGCCATTTCCTTCTCCAGGGGCATCTTCCCAACCCAGGAATCAAACTTGAGTCTCCTGCTTTGCAGGCTGATTCTTTACCACTGAGCCACCTGGGAAACCCACCAGACAGTAGTTTGTATAGATTGCCATTAAAAATAATCCTTGTGTTATAATATTATGGCTTGCTTTTTGATATGTCTGCCAGTTAGATAAGTCACTTGAGAGCAGAGATGAGAACTTTTCATCTGCTTGCCCAGTCTTTGCAATGAACCAGGCCCAGAGTGGGTATTCAGTTCAAGAATGAATGCAGCCAATTGTCTTTAAGGACAGAAACCAGGACCAAAAATAGGAGGGAAAGTGAGTTCCTGTTGACTCACTGATCCGAGAGAGGCAAAAGGCCTCAGAGGGACAGCCGCCCTACCAGCCTGAGTGGACGCATTCAAAAAAATCTTGAAGGGAACAAGCCAAACGATAGAGTGCTGCCAGCCCGCACTCTACACTTGCTGCTGGAGGGAGTACTTGTGGAGAATTCCTATGCTCTCCCAGTACCTTCATGTTCTCACCAACCCAGAAGCTCTCGGAACCTCCTTATTCAAGCGATTTTATAATCCAGCCTCTTGCCCATCTTTCTCTCTCCAGAGGCTGGTGTTTGGGGCTGAAAATTCCAGCCCTCCCATCACTTGTCTCCCATCACAAGTGGACTCATGTCCACATGAGTTTGAACAAGCTCCAGAAGATGGTGAAGGACAGGGAAGTCTGGCATGCTGTAATCCATGGGATTGCAGAGTTGGACACAATTTAGCAACTGAACAACAAGTTCTATGCCAGGAACTAGTGACAAAACCAAATATATTTCTTCTTATATAACAGATCTCTAAGGACTTTTTAATCATAATTAATCACCCTTAATTAATAAGAGGCTCAGTGTTGGAGCCAGAGAATAAGGCTCAAATTACCCAGTTCTCACATAAGCTGTGACCACTAGATGGGAGACCTCACTAGGCCATTTCCTGCAAGACCAGCATGATATTATCTCCTCAGCAGCCCAGGAGGGCAGGGAAATAAGGAAATCTGCTTTAGGACCCAGCAGTCCTAGGAGATGTGTGCCCTTCTTCATGTCTTCATTACTTTAAATAAGTTCTCACCTTGCCCTTCAATAGGCCATTGGGACCCAAGACCTTGTTGAAAATATGTTTTCCCACATGGGCATCCACAGCTGACAGAGGGTCAT
>NW_011495018.1:30299407-30305064 GCF_000754665.1 Bison bison bison
CAGAGGGTCATCCAGAATATAGATATCTGAATTTTGATAGGTAGCTCTGGCCAGGCTGATCCGCTGCTTCTGACCCCCACTGAGATTTATACCCTGAGGAAGAAAAGAATTTCTATTAAGTACTGAAACTGAGTCCCCCTAAAACTGAGTTCTTCTACTGAATTTATGATAAACATCTCTATCCAAAACTTTATTCCCATTCTTGGCTCGTACCTGTTCCCCTCAAGTTAAGGAACATAAAAGGGAGGATTGAAACAAAGCAGGACCCTGCAGGGCAACCTCCTGGGTACAAAAGCTCCTCTGTGTCTCCTGTTTCTTATTTGTAGGAAAAAAAAAAAGTGTTAGTCTCCCTGACCTACCTGAGTTCCAAGCAGTTACTAATTAGGGAAGCGAGGGAATGTGGAAACAAAGGAAAAGCAGTCAAGAAACAATAGTTCAGCTATAAAACAGAGCCCCAGCTCCTCCTTAAGGGGTATATATAACAATCCACATATCTCTAAATTGTTCTGCAGAAACAAAAATTCTCATGCAGTTGGAGGATGATAACTGCTGGCTGACCGTAAGCACTTAGACCTGAAACCGGTTGGAACCAGAAGGTTGGTGATTAAGAGTCCTGAAATAGCACCCTGTCACTTTACCACCAACCAGTCAGAAGAAAGTCTACAAGCTGCAACCCTCACCCCAGACGTTGCCTTTAAAAACCCTCTCCTGAAAGCCACTGAGGAGTTCCAGTCTTTCGAGCATTAGCTGCCCGTTCTCCTTGCTTGGCCCTGCAAAAAACTGTACTTTCCTGTACCACAACTCAGTGTCAGTAGGCTGGCTTTGTTGCCAGACTTGTGTTCAGTAACACAAGTTCATTAAATATCCTTGATTCAAATAAATGACTTTAAACCTAATAATTAAATGTGTGCCCAGGTTACCATTTTATATCATAGTACTTATTTTGTTGTTGTTTTTGTTTCCTGCCCCAGGAGAATGTAGAGCTATATCAGGGTGGGTTTCCTGTTTGTTTGTGGATATAACTCCAGCACTTAAAATAGTATCTGACACATAGTAGGTACTCAAGAAATGTATGCTGAATTAAAAAACAAAATCACTCTAGAGCTGTATCTGTAGCATCCCAACCTCAAGACCTTTCCCCAAAAGGCTGCTATATTTATTTTCAATAATGGGGAAAGAGGATAAAAACATCCTAAATAAATAGTAATCAGGGACTTGTAAACCAATTATACTATATTCACATAATATGAAACGGCCATTAAAAATTAACTTTTAAGAAAAGCATTTAATAATGTATTAGGTTTCTATGTGTTCACTGCAGATTATTAGAACCCTACTCTGGCCCACATTAGTGTACAGAATAAGAGTTCAGACAGCTCCCCCCGTCTGCCTCTGGCCCTCCACCAGAGGACTACCTCGGGTTAGCCGCTGGTTAGTTAACCAGGTCCTAGGTTCATTATCTTTCCTTTAGATTACACAACTCTTATATTTGCTTTCAGGTACAAAATTTTAAATTTAAATATTTGCACAACATATTGTGCAAACTCAAGTTTTCTGATGTTTGTTCCAGGCTTGACTACCTAAATTGATCAACCACTTTACTGCCATGGACTTCTTCACCATCCTCGCTCTTTTCCTTCACCCTTCAGGATCCCCTGGTGTCCCAAGTACCTTCTCTCCTATCTCAGCCATGTCTCCTCCAGGCAGCACTTCCAAGTCAGGGAGGAGGGCACAGGCCTCCAGAACTTGCTGGTATTTCTTTTCATCCAACTCTGATCCAAAAAGGATGTTTTCTTTTATGGTGCCATTCTGGATCCAGGACTGCTGCGGGACATAGGCTACAGAGCCCTGGATGGGAAGGATTAGACCACATGACTGCTCTGTACCTCTGGAAATGCAGGGTTGAAGGAGGGGGTGGTGGAGGTCGAAGGAACAAACGGAACGTAACTTTGGAAAAATGTCAGGCTGACTGGACAATTGATCTTTATAAAGGTACATGTATTTATTGCACCAACTAGGGAGAAAAATTCAATATCCCATGCATCATTTAAAGTCTCCTTTTTGGACTATCACTCTCTAGCCATGATCTGAAAGCTAAAGGATGAACGCACATGCCACTTCTAGAACAGGGTTTTAGACCCTGGTGAGTTTACTAGGACCAACAGAGGGCCAGCACTGATAGGGGAAACCAGATAGATGACACCTTAGAAAGCAAGAACTCAGAGATGGAGATTTGGGCACCAGGCTGATGCATGAATCTGATCATGTCAAAAGAAAGATCGAGGGTAAATGCCCTCGGGTTTGAGGACAAACTTGGATATGAATTAGCAGGAAAAAGCACCCTGAAAGGAGTTAGGAGACAGAGGTAAATCTGTAGAGTCTGATCTGCTATGCTGCATGTTTATTTAATGTAAACTATCTCATTCAATTCAGTTCAGTTCAGTCGCTCAGTCGTGTCCAACTCTGCAACCCCATGAATCGCAGCACGCCAGGCCTCCCTGTCCATCACCAACTCCCAGAGTTCACCCAAACTCATGTGCATCAAGTCGGGATGCCATCCAGCCATCTCATCCTCTGTCATCCCCTTCTCCTTCTGCCCCCAACCCCTCCCAGCATCAGAGTCTTTTCCAATGAGTCAACTCTTCGCATGAGGTGGCCAAAGTATTGGAGTTTCAGCCTCAGCATCAGTCTTTCCAATGAACACCCAGGACAGATCTCCTTTAGGATGGACTGGTTGCATCTCCTCACAGTCCAAGGGACTCACAAGAGTCTTCTCCAACACCACAGTTCAAAAGCATCAATTTTTTGGCGCTGAGCTTTCTTCACAGTCACTCTCATATCCATACATGACCACTGGAAAAACCACAGCCTTGACTGGACGGACCTTTGTTGGCAAAGTAATGTCTCTGCTTTTGAATATGCTATCTAGGTTGGTCATAACTTTCCTTCTAAGGAGTAAGTGTCCTTTAATTTCATGGCTGCAATCACCATCTGCAGTGATTTTGAGCCCCCCAAAATTAAGTCTGACACTGTTTCCATGGTTTCCCATCTATTTCCCATGAAGTGATGGAACAGATGCCATGATCTTAGTTTTCTGAATGTTGAGCTTTAAGCCAACTTTTTCACTCTCCTCTTTCACTTTCATCAAGAAGTTTTTTAGTTCCTCTTCACTTTCTGCCATAAGGGTGGTATCATGTGCATATCTGAGGTTATTGATATTTCTCCCCGCAGTCTTGATTTCAGCTCGTGCTTCTTCCAGCCCAGCGTTTCTCATGATGTATTCTGCATATAAGTTAAATAAGCAGGGTGACAATATAGAGCCTTGATGTACTCTTTTTCCTATTTGGAACCAGTCTGTTTTTCCATGTCCAGTTCTAACTGTTGCTTCCTGACCTGCATACAGGTTTCTCAGGAGGCAGGTCAGCTGGTCTGGTATTCCCTTCTCTTTCAGAATTTTCCACAGTATATTGTGACCCACACAGTCAAAGGCTTTGGCATAGTCAATAAAGCAGAAATGGGTGTTTTTCTGGAACTCTCTTGTTTTTTCGATGATTCAGCGGATGTTGGCAATTTGATCCCTGGTTCCTCTGCCTTTCCTAAAACCAGCTTGAACATCTGGAAGTTCATGGTTCACATATTGCTGAAGCCTGGCTTGGAGACTTTTGAGCATTACTTTACTAGTATGTGAGATGAGTGCAACTGTGCGGTAGTTTGAGCATTCCTTGGCATTGCCTTTCTTTGGGATTGGAATGAAAATGGACCTTTTCCAGTCCTGTGGCCACTGCTGAGTTTTCCAAATTTGCTGGCATATTGAGTGCAGCACTTTCACAGCATGATCCTTCAGGATTTGAAATAGCTCAACTGGAATTCCATCATCTCCACTAGCTTTGTTCGTAGATATGCTTTCTAAGGCCCACTTGACTTCACATTCCAGGATGTCTGGCTCTAGATGAGTGATCACACCATCGTGATTATCTGGATCGTGAAGATCTTTTTTGTACAGTTCTTCTGTGTATTCTTGCCACCTCTTCTTAATATCTTCTGCTTCTGTTAGGTCCATACCATTTCTATCCTTTATCAAGCCCATCTTTGCATGAAATGTTTCCTTGGTATCTCTAACTTTCTTGAAGAGATCTCTAGTCTTTCCCATTCTGTTGTTTTCCTCTATTTCTTTGCACTGATTGCTGAGGAAGGCTTTCTTATCTCTCCTTGCTATTCTTTAGAACTCTGCATTCAAATGGGAATATCTTTCCTTTTCACCTTTGTTTTTTGCTTCTCTTCTTTTCACAGCTATTTGTAAGGCCTCCTCAGACAGCCATTTTGGTTTTTTGAATTTCTTTTCCATGGGGATGGTCTTGATCCCTGTTTCCTGTATTATGAACCTCCGTCCATAGTTCATCAGGCACTCTATCATATCTAGCCCCTTAAATCTATTTCTCACTTCTACTGTATAATCATAAGGGATTTGATTTAGGTCATACCTGAATAGTCTAGTGGTTTTCCCCACTTTCTTCAATTTAAGTCTGAATTTGGCAATAAGATGTTCATGATCTGAGCCACAGTCAGTTCCCGGTCTTGTTTTTGCTGACTGTATAGAGCTTCTCCATCTTTAGCTGCAAAGAATATAATCAATCTGATTTCGGTGTTGACCATCTGGTGATGTCCATGTATAGAGTCTTCTCTTGTGTTGTTGCAAGAGGCTGTTTGCTATGACCAGTGCATTCTCTTGGCAAAACTCTATTAGCCTTTGCCCTGCTTCATTCCATACTCCAAGGCCAAATTTGCCTGTTACTCCAGGTGTTTCTTGACTTCCTACTTTTGCATACTTTTGCATTCCAGTCCCCTATAATGAAATGGACATCTTTTTTTGGGTGTTAGTTCTAAAAGGTCTGGTGGATCTTCACAGAACTGTTCAACTTCAGCTTCTTCAGCGTTACTGTTTGGGGCATAGGCTTGGATTACTGTGATATTAAATGGTTTGCCTTAGAAATGAACAGAGATCATTCTGTCGTTTTTGAGATTGCATCCAAGCACTGCATTTCGGATTCTTTTGTTGACCATGATGGCTACTCCATTTCTTCTAAGGGATTCCTGACCACAGTAGTAGATATAATGGTCATCTGAGTTAAATTCACCCATTCCAGTCCATTTTAGTTTGCTAATTCCTAGAATGTTGACGTTCACTCTTGCCATCTCCTGTTTGACCACTTCCAATTTGTCTTGATTCATAGACCTAACATTCCAGGTTCCTACAGCTGATGCTCCTTACAGCATCAGACCTTTCTTCTATCACCAGTCACATCCACAGCTGGGTATTGTTTTTGCTTTGGCTTGTTCCCTTCATTCTTTCTGGAGTTATTTCTCCACTGATCTCCTGTAGCATTCATGAACAGTATGAAAACTATCTCATTAATGATCAGTAAATCAGGGAATAAATGTCAGTATAACGTGGAAGAAGTGTTGGCTCTTAAAATTTTTCCAGGCATGTCAATGTTAAGTAATCAGGGGCATATTTTCTTATAATGAAGAAGAACGGCTTAGCAATATATGAAGATCTTAAGAAGAAAAGCTAAAAATCTACAGACATGCCTCTTTTGGGTGCAAGTAGTGGCTGGGGGAAAGATTTCAAGTACCCATGATTTTCCCCCAAATTAACT
>NW_011495018.1:30305193-30323828 GCF_000754665.1 Bison bison bison
ATGATTCCAAGTACCTATGATTTCCCCCAAATTTAGCTCTCTGGTGAAGCTAAGAGTGCTGATGGAGATGCCACGAAAACATTTCCTCTCTGTTAAAGTGCCCTCCAACACCCAGCTCTCAAAGGAAGAGGTGAGAGGCCCAGAACTAATTGTGAAGCTGGGGTCAAAAGTCAGTGGAGATTTTACAATGCTATGGTTTTATTGTTATTGCTCTTATTGTTTTTGTTGGTAGCCTGGCTACATATGTTTTTAATGATCTGTTCCAGCTCTTTCCCCCAAGTCCTCTTATTTTTTTTTTTAATTAAAAAAAAATTTTTTTTTAAGTCCTCTTATTTTTATAATTTTGTAGATTAGGAGGTTTTCAGAAACATGGATTATAGTAGAATTACCTATACTTTGAAAGAAGACATCTTTCAACAGTTTTCAAACTTCAGTATGCACATAAGAATCACCTGGGGAGCTCATTAAAAATGCAGGTTTTTAGAATCTACTCCAGAATATGATAGTATATGTGGAGTAGGGCAAAGAATGCACAGTTTATAAGTCTCCGAGATGTCCCCGAGACCCCACCAACAGCAGCCTGACAGGAGCGGTTATCAGATTCTAACTGTTTGTCCCCATGAGAGGGCAGCGCTCTTAGTGTTTCCCACGTCTGATGTCAGAAGTCTTCTCCTTGGCATTCCTTCTCACCTTGACCGTGATGTGCCCGTGGACATTTTCCATTTCTCCCAGCATGGCTGACATCAAGGAAGATTTCCCAGAGCCCACAGTGCCCACCACAGCCACCAGCTGGCCTGGCATAATGTCCAAGTTCACACTGAAAGAGAGAAGTGTACTTGAAGGAAGTGGAGGGTAGACGTTCCTGCCACTTCTCAGATGCCAAAGGAGATTTTCCTTCAAGATTGGAAAATATATCTTGGATATACAAAGTTTCAAAGTAGTCCTCTAATTTTTTTTTTTTCCTCTAAGACTTTAGAGAGTAAGGCTTAATTTATAAGTTGTTTGTGCAAAAAGCCAGTTTCCAATGGAAAAATAATTTCAGAACTATGTGGCACCATTGAACAAGACCCTATTTGTTGAAATCCCAACTGTGCCACAGCTGAGCTGTGTGATCTTAGAGTCTCACTTCTCCTGGACTCTCAATTTCTAAACTAATGGGGCTGGGACAGAGTAATGCATCTCAAATTCGACTTTTCAATGAGAAGAGCAATTCAATAAAATGCTCACTGAGAGCACAGATGTCCTGCCCCCTTCCCTGGAGATTTGGCTGAGCGTGGCTAGGTAGGGGCTCACACTGGGCCAGGCTCCGGGAACCTCTCTGTTCTAGTCCTAATATTTGAGTTCCTAGAACATTAGGAACTTATTCTCAGGCTTTCTGAACCTGCCCATCCAGCTAGGCTCCTTCTAGACTTATACAACTAGCAAAGTGGGAGCTACGTCCACTCTCCTTCTGTAAAGTTGAGGCTTTCAGGTTAGGAGGGCTCAGGGCTTCTGGCCTGACTGACATATGCTGAGGCAAGCTCCAGGGTCCATGTTAGAGGATGGAGAAACAAGAGAGTGTGTGGAAAGTGGCAGGAAGACCACTAGGTGTACTCAGTTGTGAAAAAGCCTGGCCTGCTCGGGCTCCTGGCATGCTCCGTGGTGCTGAGCTCGTGATGGAGCTGGCGTGCTCACACACATAGTGCTTACGGAACACATTACATGCAGCAGTGTGGCAAGAAAGGGTTGGCTTAAGGCAGGGGGTGACCTACAAGGCAGAATGTGAGAAGGGGTTATGTAGATGAAAAATTCCAGATCTGAAGTTGATTATAGAAGCAGCTCACATCATCCCCTCTGGGCAAAGAAGGCAGGTCCTTCATGATAACTATTCTTCAGTGAATAAATGAACTTAAATTGCGTTCAGGTTCTCGTGAGTATCCTCTGGCACATCCAGAGACCTAGGCTACCTGCCAGCCTGCACTACCTCCATCCACAATCTGGAGAACACATGTCTTCACAGGTTCTCAGCTGTACTGTCCCCCAGGAGGAAAGCGGCGGTGGGCGGGGGGAGGGGGCAGGTGCAGTCACAGCGACTGCAGTCAGTCCATCCCTCCAGGGGTTTAACCTGCACTAGTATCTGAACACGTGCACAGCTTGTCTCCGCATGTGTTACATTACATGGAATTTCCCTATAACAAGACCAGCAAGGAGAATCTTAAAATACAGCAAGAAGAAAAGGCGGCAACTCACTCTTGGATTGTGACACCCAAATCATGGTCCCAGGTAAATGACGCCTCAGAAAACTGCACAGCTTTATCTGTTGAGAAAAATTCCTGTCTTTAAGTCAGATGTAGGTCCCCGCATGTCTGTCTGTCTTTTCTCAGCTTTCATGTGTCCCTCATTCCTTCCTCCAGAAGAGCCTGCCTTTGTCTGGTGCTAAATCCTGAGCTGCCAAGAGGCAAATGAAAGCCCCAGGGGTGAGACCAAGTGTCGCCTGCATACAAAGTTCTTTATATACTTAGGAGTCCCAAGCCAGTTGGTAGTTCAGATTCTTGATCTACAGACACTCTGGGTACATTCCCAGGCCCTCTGTTGCCTAGTCTCTTGTATAAATTCCACTTCCATATATAAACCCAGCCACCCCTGCCCTGGATTCCAGAACCACGGCTTGTTCTGGCTACAAATGCCCCTCAATCCTTAAACCTTTGGAACGTGTGTGTTCTTTCACTGCAGCCTCCCTTCCCAATTCCACATACTTGGCTCCATCATGACTTCCGTTTTCAAGATCCTTTACAGGATTCCCCATTTATTCTCAAAAGAGCTGGCCCAACTTTGCTTGGCAATCTAGCTGACTAAGAAATCTGTTCTAAATGAATGCAAAATTTAAGTAATATCAGTGCAAATATAGATGCAAGATAAGTCCCTTGGCTTTCCCTTTCCTTCAGTTTGCTGCTGCTCTGCCCTTGTGTATCAAAGTCCTGGTGCCAGCACCGTGAATATATATGGGAAGCAACTTCCAAATTCATTTACCAGAATTGCAATCATGTCGAATGGCAGATGTGTCCAAGTCATCCCCTCCCAGGTACTTCTCTAGCCGCTCTGTGGAAACACTGGCCTAGAGGAGGACACAGAGGAACAAAGTTCAATGATGAGCACGAGGAGACCAGGAGTGTGACTTCGTCATCAGCCTTGGATGTGGAAGCAGACAGTCAACCAGTCAACCTGCCAGGCTTCTTGCCCATGATTTGCAATTTACCACAGCTGGAGTCTCTGGCTCCCTACCCACCCCCCAACTCCCTCACCCCTGACTCAGCCACATCTCAGCCCTAGGAGCCACCCTACTCTGAACACAGGAAAATTAAGAGGCTCTATTTTAGCCCCTCAGAAAACTGGTTGTGGTGGTGATGGTATGGGTGGGTGGGAGGTTAATTCTACTCTGCTGTCTCCAGGCTTCGTACCTAGGTCCAGAAATGGTCTTCTGCCTCCTTCTAAGATGAAGTTTCTGTCTGATTCTGGTAACTGGGTCCCTGGCATATTCTTCTTTGAGTCCATGTTCTGATGACCCAGGCAGTGTCCTGAATCACTACCGGGACCCTCTGTGGAGGAAGTGGCCATGGAACCATAGTGACCTGGCATATCCCCACTTAGGCCAGGCTTAAATTGCAGGTGACCTAAGCACTGGCAGGATGCCCTGTGGTCCCCCTGGAACAGGAGAACTTGGGGGGATTTACAAGGATGTTTCTCACTTCCTCCATTCCAGGCAGGCTGTCACGAGACAGCTTCTTGTCACGACCTGGGTTCTGAGGAAGTACTGCACTTTGGGGGACTCCCCCGATGGCTCAGCAGGTAAAGAATCTGCCTGTAATGTAGGAGACACAGGAGATGTGGGTTCGATCCCTGGATTGGGAATATCCCCTGGAGGAGGAAATAGCAACCCGCTCCAATATTCTTGCCTGAAAAATCCCACGGACAGAGGAGCCTGGTGGGCTACAGTTCAAAGACTCACAAAGAGTCGGACATGACTGAGTGGCTAAGCAGGCATTGCACTTTCTGCCTCGCCCCCTCTTTGAAGCACAACTGTGGGCTCCAGAACTGCATGGCTGCGGTGTGGATCGGCTCCTGTAGAGGGAGGGCCTCACTGCCCACTCGCCTGCTCATCTGCCCCTTTGTTTTGCAGAGACTTGTCACCTTTGTTGATCCTGCTTTTGCTACCTATGTGATAAACCATCTGACTCTAAAAAAGAGCATGTTGTTTCCTTCTCAGCCAGATCTACCAGCCTTCTTAACACCCTCCAGGACCAGAAGGGCTCCTCCTAAACCCCGGTCCTTCCTAGGGCCTGAACTCTCTGAAGCCAGTTACCTCCGGATGAACACAGGTCACCACACTTTGTCATCCTGGCTGCCTCGCCAGTCTGCCACCTCCCTGGGAACATCCTCCTGAGGTCTGGTACCTGGTCCATCTCAGTGACTGTGCTCAGTTTTCAGGACCCAGACACTCCCTCTGGACCATCTTAAGCCTGCTGCTGCTGCTACTGCTAAGTCACTTCAGTCATGTCCGACTCTGTGTGACCCCATGGACTGCAGCCCACCAGGCTCCTCCATCCATGGGATTTTCCAGGCAAGGGTACTGGAGTGGGGTGCCATTAAGCTTACTGGATTCCAAACTTAGCTTTCTGACATCTTGAGGCTCCCAGATTGCATTTGGTTTTATCACCATGTGGCTTCACACAAAGAGAAGTCTTTGGACAAAGGGAAGTCCCCTGATCTAGTGGCTAAGACTCTGCTCCCAGTGCAGGGGATCCAGGTTTGATCCCTGGTCAGGGAACTAGATCTGCATGCCGCAACTAAGAGTTAGCATACTGCAACAAAAAACTAAGACTTGGTGTAGCCAATTGTTTTTTTTTTTTTAATTGAGAGAGAGAAGCCTTTTCTCTCCTTTTGTGCCATATTTCCCTAATGCTTTATAAATACCCTAAGAGTGCTGGAAATATATGGAGGAAACTGAACCAAGAAAAGGGCTTAGAAATGTTCCAGGAGCAGAGCTAATCATCATAGTCTCACTAAACACTCTCACAACCTTGTCTCCCTGGTGGGTGTATAAGATTGGTTATGGTTATCCTCAGTTTATAGTCAGAAAAATGGGGGTTCAAAAAACTTATTAAGAGACTTTACTAAATCATGCTGTTGGTTTCCAGAGACCAAACCAATCTCTCTAAGTGAAGGTTCACCAGCAGAATTTGGAAATGAGATAGGACATACCAGTCATTCTGGAATCTAAGGTTTTTAACCAGGGCTAGAAGGAAACAGCAACCCACTCCAGTATTCTTGCCTGGAAAATCCCACTGATAGAGGAGCCTGGTGGGCTACAGTCTATGGGGTCACAAAGAGTCTGACCCAACTGAGCACACTCAGCTGGCAGTGAGAGATCCTACCCACCTGGAGCATGGAGGAGATTAGCATGGGAAGCATGCTCATGGGGAAGCGCAGGATATTGAAGAGGGTGATGGAGGTAAAGGCCTTTTGTGCATCCAGAACATTACTGCTGTCCACCAAGACGTAAACAGAAAATGTGATCACAGACACCTGGAGAAGAAGAGCCGTCAGTGACCTATCCCAAAAGGGGTCAGGCAGCCGTGTTCCAAGTACTGTATCAGAGCTGAAGGAGTCTTAGGGATTATCTCAACCTTTCATGTTACAGAGAAATCTGAGCCCAGAAGAGGAGCAACTATCTTGCCTGAGGTCACAAAGTCAACTAATGGCATTGCTAGGACCAGAGCTCGAGAATCCTGGCTCCTATGATCAGCATTCCTTCTCCTACAGATGAGAAGCCTTCCCATGCAGACCATGCCTAGATACCACATTCATGTTGAATCCCCTGTAGTTACTCCAGGCAGCCAGGTAATCAAACTGTTTCTAAGGGTGAAACTAGATCTAGGGGCCGTGAGGTAGGAAGGACAGCATGACGACTTAAGGAGTGGGTCAGAGTTCCTTGGGTTTCAGGGTCAGGCCTAGAGGTGCAGGCACCTCTCATCTATCTAAACAGACCTTTCTCTCCAGGAAGCTGACCCCGCCCACTGACTCCTGTCACTCACCAGCACAGGAGTCAAGTATAAGAGAAACATTATCGCAGACTGCAACTGCCCAAATCTCAGCAGGTTCCTGAGCTCTTTCTTCCGAAGGTTGTGGACTTGGTTTTGGAATGAAGGTTCCCAGGCAAAATACTTCAGGATCTAATAATAGAGAAGAGTACAGCTTACACTGTTGCCCCAGTAGGAAATCAGGTGCAACCCCCCACACACAGGTTTTAGGAAACACTCCCCCAAACTGGGGAGGTACAAATTCAGCTTATAAAGGGTGATTACAGAAAGGTAACTGACTCAATGGACATGAATTTGAGCAAACTCCAGGAGATAGTGAAGGACAAGGAAGCCTGGTGTGTTGCAGTTCATGGGGTCACAAAGAGTCAGACATGACCTAGTGACTGAACAACAACAACAGAAGGGCAGCTTGCAGTTGTTGACAACTTACAAGGTACACAACATTTTATGTACTCTGTCTTACTTAATCCTAAGTGTGACAAACTTTGCCTGGCACTAAAGGGGGTTGCCCAGGACTCGGGGCTTTCAGTGCTAAACCCGGAAAGTTCTGGGCAAACCAGGAAGAAGTAGCTTCTTACTCTTTCAGAATTATTGTATCCATTTTAACAATAAGGAAACAGGTTGAGAGTGACTAAGTCACTTGCCCAAAGTCACCATCTAGTGAGTGGTAAGAGCTAAGACTCAAAATCAGGTCTATCTTCTCATTTTGCCACATTGGCAGTAAGGCATATCAGAGCTCTGTGTGCAGAAAAATCAGATGTTCAAAGGGGCCTCTTTTCATTTTCAAGAGGTTTAGGGTAATATTAAAGTCCATTAATTCAGCCAAACTCTGCTCAATGTTATGTGGCAGCCTGGATGGGAGGGAGGTTTGGAGGAGAACAGATACATGTATATATATGTCTGAGTCCCTTCACCTGAAGCTGTCACAACATTGTTAATTGGCTGTGCCCTAATACAAAATAAAAAGTAAAAAAAAAAAAAGTCTATGAATTCAAAAAATGTCTAAAAAAGAATTTGATGAAATGCATTATTTTGAAAGCTAGTAAATAGAGGACAGAAGTGTGTATTTATCCTACTTGTCCTTTATTTTAGAGTAACCAACCAGTTGATTAAAAATCATTCTTCATTACAGAATTCCCACTGAGCAATGCCAAAGGAACAAAGGAATTAAAACATCACCCTTTGGAAATGAAATAATAGAACAAGGCAGTGATCAACAGCGGCTGCTAAAATCTTTATGACAGTGGTTTTCAACCTTGGCTGCATATTGGAATCACTTAGGGAGCTTTTAAAATATATACACACCTGGGTCTCACCCCTCCCCCCCCACCAAGAGTTCAATTTAGATGGTTTGAAGTAAGGCCCAAACCTCAGTGGGTTTTACAAATCTCCCAGGAGACTGAAATGTGCTGCCAGGGCCACAAATCACTGCTCTTGGTGAAAGAACAATAAAGGGTGAATCAGGCTGATGATGCCTGGACCCCATAAACACTCACCATCACTAAGTTGGGAAGCACACAGCACTGCCCAACCCCTTGCCCTCCAACCCCATCCCAAACAAAAACAAAAACCAAATAAACCTAAATCTATTCAAGTTTCTATATTTAACCACCAATTTACAAGCAAGCATAGGAAACAAGACAAACTCTTCTATCAAATGACCAGGAAGGGGGCAGGCAAGGGGCTATTGTAGATTAAAAGCGCTATTGACTGAATGCAACACGTGGACAGTTTTTGGATCCTTATTCAAACTAACCAACAGTAAAAAAAATAAAATAAAAAAAGGCTTGTATGAGGCAATTGGGGAAATTTAATGGTATCAAAGAAGTACTTGTTTCTAGGTATGCTATTGGTATTGTGGTTACGTTAAAGTCATTCTTTTAGAAATACATACAAAGTGTTTACCAGTGAAATGACAAAATATCTGGGATTTGCTTTTGAATAATCTAGCGGGGCATGAAGTGGGGAGCGGGGATGTAGATGAAACAGGTTAGGTCCTGCTGATAATTGCTGGACCTGGGTGGCAAGTCCATGGGGGTTTGTTATAGTATTCTGTCTACTTTTGTCCACATCGGACAACCTTTATAGTAAAATATAAGAACGAAACAAACTATTTAACATACATAAATAGAAATCATAATCAAAAGAAGGCCTGAGAGGAGTAGCAGAAGAAACAGGAGACTTGTGGCTGGATGGATCAGGAGTCGTGGGACACACCCCAGGCTCAGAAGCAGGAGTCCACAACCTCAACATGTTGTTAAGGCCAAGAGGCTACCGTGGCTGTTACCGTGCCCAGAGAGCCACCCACGCTCAGCTTCTCACCTTGATCCCACTGAGAATCTCATTCATGATCTTTAAACGGCTGTCTTTATTCTTCATATTTTTAACCTGCCGGGAAAGAATAACAGAACAAACATCCATGTGAGTGGGTCCAGGTTTGCTTCAGATGCTAAATCTCAGTGGCACTTGCGGCTGTTGCTCGGTGAGAACTTGAGGTGCCCAGTGACGGGCTGTGTCTCTCGCGCTCTCCTGCTTGCTCTCCCTGCTCCTGCCACACTCACCACCCTTCTGGGCCTGAACAGTGTTGGCCTGACTGTGCCCTCGTCCCAGGTTTTACCCAAGTCTTCCTCCCTCACCCTCAGGTTCCAGAGTTCAGCTCAATGTCTCCTCCTCAGAGGCCTTTCCTGACCCCAGGACCTAAAACCACTCCCTACGATCACATCACCCTGTTTAATTCCCTGCATAGTACTACTGACATTTTCCTTCTTTGTTTTTACTTATTTATGGCCTGAATCTCCACCCCAAGCAGAATGTAAGTTTCATGAGAGCAAAAGCCTTGTCTAATTTGCTGCCTTGTCTAATTTGCTGCCATGTTCCCCCAGAAAGAGGGTGCACAATAAGCATTTTTAAAATATTGAGTTGGCCAAAAAGTTCATTCAGGTTTTTCCGCATTAGGAAAAACCCAAATGAATTTTTGGCCAATATTTGTAACTCAGTGAATGCAAAACGAATGAATGACTAAGTCACATATACCATCAAGTTCACCCATCCAGAATATGATTTCTGGCAGAGATAAGGACTGTCCACAGAGAGCTCTGCTAACTGGTGGGAACAAGGTCGATTGCCAGGATTTAGGCATAAAGTCTGGTTTGCTCTTGTGACGGCTCTGTGTGGCTGGTTTATAATGCTATGATAGAGAACCAGGGTCATAATTACTTTTTAAGAACAGCCCAGCATAGCAGGGTGTAAACGTTATATGCAGGGTCCCTGGGCAGCTCTTCTCTCTCCAATTAGGGACATGAATGACGACAGGAAATATGAACCCTAAAAGTGGTCAGAAGATGGAAGGGGAAGACAAAGCCAAGTTCGTTTGGGACAGTGGCAAGTCTCCTGTGAGCCTTGCCTTGCCCAAACTCCAATCACCAGTCAGAATTAAGTAAGAAAACTTTAGACTTTGAAGAACATGTACATATCCCCAGTGACTGTTTCTTTACCTGAATAGCCCTATTCCTGGTGGCGAGTACTCCATTAATTGGGATTAGGATCACCATCACCCCAACACCTGCTAAGACCGAGGGTCCCAACTCTGCCCACAGGAAGTAGATGGCCAAGGCAATCTGTAGGACATTTGACCACAGCAGGTGGATGAAGTTGGTCACATCCATGAGCTTCTGGGCGTCCACAGACATGAGGTTCACTGTTTCTCCAATGGTGTACTGCTTCCTGGCCCGGTTGGAGACAGTCAGCGCCTGAAAATAAAGATTGGAATTGAGACGCATGGACAAAGCCAAGGAGACTGGGAAGTGAGAGGGGATTCAGGAAGGCAGCGAGAGACAGTAGAAGGATGGGCTCCATATGGACATAACTTCCAAGGGGCTGTGATCTTCCAGCTGCTAAATCTTAACAGTGTTCTCTCATTCTTGACCAGTCTTTCCTGCTATATCTACCTTCCCCAACACCCGCTCCCCCCCACACACTTGTCTTACCCGGAAAACTCCTATTTATCCCTTAGTGTAAGCTTAGGTGGAACTGCTGAGAAGCCTTCCCTGACTCCCAAGTTTGGGTTAGATACCTCTGTGTATTCCCCAATGCTTATCTCTGCCGTTACATTCATCACACGGAACTCTAATTGTGTTTTCCTATTTCTCCACCAGTAGAAAACTCTAAGGACAAGGGCTGCCTCTGTCCAATTCACTACCTGCACACAGTGGGGAAATCACATACTGAAGGATGGGAGGAACAGAGGAATGAAGGGAGGGAGCCTGTACGGACTCTGGCCCTGCAGACTTTAATGGGGCAATGTCGGAGCCATACTGTGAGGAGGCTGCAGCCATTCCCAAGAAGGACAGAGACCTTAGAATGGAGGGGAAAACTATGGGGCTCACATACTGGAAGCAAAATGACTTGTTTATTGTCAGGAAATTTGAGGACACTATCTAAATGCCTGAATCTTGCATCATGAACCATCATTTCAGAGAGATGAGAAGACTGAGACCCACAGTCAATGACTTATGGCAGTGTCTTGTACAAATGCTCCCAGACAAGAGGCTGGGGGCCGAGGGGGTAGCTGCATGAAACCAGCTGGCACTATGCTCACCAAGCAACCCTTTGGTGTGGCCCACATCTTTCCAAAGGAAGGAAAGCTTAATTCCCACAAGGCAGTGTATGGGCTATGAGTGGCCCTAGATACCACCTTCAGTCTCCTCCTAAAAGCTCTACTGTCATCTTCATCCATTAATGCAGTCTTTAGAATATATCAGGATGCTTTGTTGTACAGTAAAAAGAAGTAAATTTCCCAAAACGTTGGGCCACCAAGGTGCTAGAGAAATCAGTCCACTGCTATGCCTCCCCTTTGGTATTGAAAAGTAAAAGAAAAAAGTATTATCTAACTACCCTACAAGGTAATTGCAATACTTTTCTTTTCTCAATAAATCTCAATAGAGTGAAAAAGTCAAGAATATAGTCCCAATAGCCCTTGTCAGGAGTCAGGGCCTATCTATGTGATTCTAGCCATTAAAGTGATCTAAGCCCTACTTCTCTCTAGAACAGGGATGATGCAGTTACTTCGCAGAGCTATGAACTGGTGATGGATGTAAAATATGTTTCATAACATTTCATAAATGAAGTATAATCTAAACATAAAAGTAGTCAATTTTAAATTCCACTTTAGGAGAATATTTATTTGAATGGGGGTCTCATTAAAGGCTCTATTTTACACATTTTGTATGAATTGTGACAATTGCAAAACCTGGACTATATTAAGAATCAAAGAGGCAGGAATGAATTGTCACAATTGTAAAAGTGTACATTCATAGATATATCTGAGACAGCCTGGGTAGTGACCTCATATCCTGCAAACCAACAGAAACAGTTACTCCACAAGGAATAAAGGGATTAAAAATTTTGTAGAAGACAAATTCCAGTGTGAGGCTATTTAGGGGTTCAAAGAACTTGACCAGACTTCTGATCTAAAGACATCTGAATCACCTCTCTGGGTCTCTCGTCTAGTCAGCATCTACTCAGGAAAGACAAAAGTCATCTTGGAGTTTTAGAAGAAGAAGGCAAAGGAGAAAGCCAGGAACTTTAACAGAGAAATCACCATGATGGAACACTTCAGTGGTGGATGAAAAAAGGAAGAGGAGGCAACTGTTTGATGTTCTGAGCTATCAAAAGTATCAACTCCTTCTGGATGAATTTTCTCCTCAGGCTTAGAGTCACTACTCTATTTCCATTTCTTTCTTTTCATTTATTTTTTAAGCTGAAGTTTACTTGATTAGTTTCAATTATTAAGGGAACTCAAGGGACTAGATCTGGTAGACAGAGTGCCTGAAGAACTATGGACAGAGATTTGTACCACTGTACAGGAGCTGGTGAACTGAAACCATCCGCAAGAAAGAAATGCAAGAAGGCAAAGTGGTTGTCTGAGGAGGCCTTACAAATATCTGAGAAAAGAAGGAAAGTGAAGGAGAAAGATATACCCAACTGAATGCAGAGTTCCAGAGAATAGCAAGGAGAGATAAGAAAGTCTTCTTAAGTGAACAATGTAAAGAAATAGAGGAAAACAATAGAATGGGAAAGACTAAAAGTCTCTTTAAGAAAATTAGATATACCAAGGGAACATTTCATGCAAAGATGAGCACAATAAAGGACAGAAATGGCAAGGACCTAATAGAAGTAGAAGAGATTAAAAAGAGGTGGCAAGAAGACACAGAAGAAAAAGGTCTTAATGAACTGGATAACCATGATGGTGTGGTCATTCACCTAGAGCCAGACATCCTGGAATATGAAATCAAGTGGACCTTAAGAAGCATTAGGTAGTGGAGGTGATGGAATTCCAGCTTAACTATTTCAAATCCTAAAATATGATGCTGTGAAAGTGCTACACTCAATATGCCAGCAAATTTGGAAAACTCAGCAGTGGCCACAAGACTGGAAAAGATCAGTTTTCAAAATCCTGAAGAAGGAAAACACCAAAGAATGTTCAAACTATAGCAAATTGCACTCATCTCACATGCTAGTAAGGTAATGCTCAAAATCTTCAAGCTAGGCATCAAAAATATGTGAACTGGGAAATTGCAGATGTACAAGCTGGATTTAGAAAAGGCAGAGGAACCAGAGATCAAATTGCCAACATCCACTGGATTATCAAAAAAGCAAGGGAATTAAAAAAAAAAAACCTACTTTTGCTTCATTGACTACACTAAAAAGCCTTGACTGTGGATCATAACAAACTGTGGGAAATTCTTAAAGAGATGGGAATACCAGACCACCTTACCTGCCTCCTGCAAAACCTGTTTGCAGGTCAAGAAGCTATAGTTAGAACTGGACATGGGACAATGAACTGGTTCCAAATTGGGAAAGGAGTACTTCAAGGCTGTATATTGTCACCCTGCTTATCTAACTTCTATGCAGAGTACATCATGTGAAATGCTGGGCTGGATGAAGCACAAGCTGAAATCTAGATTACTGGGAAAAATATCAGCAACCTCAGATATGCAAACGACTACACTAATGGCTGAAAGCGAAGAGGAACTAAAGAACCTCTCGGTGAAGGTGAAAAAGGACTGAAAAAACTGGCTTAAAACTCAATATTCAAAAAACAAAGACCATGGCATCTAGTCCCATCACTTCATAGCAAATAGATGGCGAAAAAGTGCAAACAGTGACAGATTTCATTTTCTTGGGCCCCAAAATCACTGCACATGGTGACTGCAGTCACAAAATTAAAAACACTTGCTCCTTGGAAGAAAAGCTATGAGAAACCTAGATAGCGTATTAAAAAGCAGAGATGTTACTTTGCCAACAAAGGTCCGTCTAGTCAAAGCTGTGGTTTTTCCAGTAGTTATGTACGGATATGAGAGTTGGATCATAAACAAGGCTGAGCACCAAAGAACTAATGGTTTTGAACTGTGGTGCTGGAAAAGACTCATGAGAGTCCCTTGAACAACAAGGAGATCAAACAAGTGAATCCTAAAGGAAATCAACCCTGAATATTCATTGGAAGGACTGATGCTGAAGTTGAAGCTCCAATACTTTGGCCACCTGATGTGAAGAACCGACTCAGTGGAAAAGACCCTGATGCTGGGAAAGATTGAGGGCAAGAGAAGAAGCGGGCAACAGAGGATGAGATGGTTGGATGCCATCATCAACTCAATGGACATGAGTTTGAGCAAACTCTGTGAGATGGTGAAGGACAGGGAAGCCTGGTATGCTGCTGTTCATGGAGTCGCATGACTTAGCAACTGAACAACAATATTTGGCTATTTTCAATTCTTAAGGGAAAAAATGAGACTCCACCTTGGTGTCTAGGACAGAGGGAAATAAAGTTGCTCTGAGAAAATTAAACACTAAAAGGAACGTGTCAGGGACTTCCCTGGCAGTCCAGTGGTTAAGACACCACATTCCCACTGAAGGGGCATAGGTTTGATCCCTGGTCAGGGAACTAAGATCCCACATGTCATGTGGCATGTATAAAAATAGGAAAAATAATAATAATAAAGCAACAAGTCAGAGGGAAGATGGGCAAAATCATCTTAAGGAAATGGAAAAGCTCCCAAGTCTGCAGAATTTAATCATTGGAGTGAGGGTGATGATATTTACAAATCCAAAAAAGGAATCAGGCAGATGAGGAGTTGGTTGCCACTCAAGACTGAAAAAGAAATCACTAGGGAAAAGACAGTCCAGGGAGATGGAGCCCTGGTCCACAGAGTATACTAGTCTATGGTAAAACTGTGATTTGAGATGGATACACCAGGTCTCATGAGCCCAGTTTCACGTAGTACTTGGTTTAAATGTTGGCAATTTTAAGAGTCTGCCCTTGGTCAGCTTCTTTTCTGACTTCACATTCTATCCTAAGGTGTTGTCAGCTTGTGGAGAGAAGAAAGAGAGAGATGGTATGCCAGCCTTCAAGACTGAAAGGCAGATCCTGGGCAGAGAAGAGTTTGCCAGCTTTTCCCTGCGGTAGGGTACACTCCACCACCACCACCCACCCCCCACCACACACACATATTCTATGTCTATATACACACTTTTCATTTTAATTTCCTAAGAAATGTCTAAAGAAGGCTGTATGGTTAGCCAAAATTCAGTGTTGCGGTCAGTTATCACCTCCATCAAGTTTTCCTCAATCGTGGAACAAAGGGTCATGTTTACTAAGGGGATTTTCTTTGGTGATCCCTGGCATACCCCACATACCTTCTTATATACAGAAGCCATGATGGTGGTCCGCACCTTCATGCCCAGCATAAAGCACAGCTGAAAGTAATACTGAAGGCAGAAAGACTGGATGAGGGCCACGACAAAGAGGAGAATTGAATAGAGATATCCAGTCCACAGATAGATTCCACGGTCATTTGCAAAGGCGATCAGCAACCTGCCAGAGCAAAACCAAGTAAGTGCTGACATCAAGCCTCCGAGGGCTCCTTACCCTCACTGTGCACAGCCAGCTACCCTGCCCTACCCTGGAGGTAACTGAAGTGACTACAGTTCAATGCTCTTGGAAGACTGAGCTCCACAGCCATGCCAGCACTCTCCCTTTGGAGATGAGCAGCAGGGCCTAAGGGTTGATGACCCACAGCTGTGAGACAGGATACTGTATGCCCCACAGAGCTGCCGCTGCCGTGCTTTCTCTGACCCTCTCTTTCCCTACCCCCTGGTAGAAGGAGCCATGTGTGGCAAGTTGATTTATTCCTGGAAAGGAATTAGGACACATATCCAGCATGAGTTAGAAGGGTTTCCCCTGGAGGACAGTGTATTCCATGGATCCTGGCAGACTGAAGTCATGTCATGATTAACTGGAACTGCCCACTTAATGCATGACTGGGGAGCAATGAGGCTACAAAGACTGCGTACAATCCTCTCCTCGGGTATGAGGCCCACCTCTTGGACACAGCTCAGCTCACAGCAATTCTGTTTAAGAAATGCCCCTAAGAAGTACTTGGCTTCCTATGAGGAAAAGGATATGGGAAAGAGGAAGGCTAAAGGACTTTATTTTAGACCTTGAAAAGTGCCTTGTGCTTTTCGTGAACACAATGCTGTAAGGTGCAAGAAAATTATGAGCATTTTTTTAAAATTAGGAACTTAATAATAGGCTCCTGCCTGCATATACAAGGAGCAAAAAGCAGAGTGGCAGAGGAGGTCCTAAAGAGACAGCCCAGGGTCTGGGGACTCACTTCAGCAACTGAGGATTCAGAAACGTGAGGATGTCATACACCACCTTCAGCAGGAATGATTTCAGGAGGATGACGTAGAAAGTTTTGAAGAGCGCCTTCACCAGCCAGGACTTGGGAAAGTCTTTTGTGGTCTCAGACTTCTTTTTTTTCTTTTTAGTTTCTTCCTAGGGACAAAACCAAACAAGCAGTGCTTGCAGAAGTGCATGGTGTAAGACTTTGTCTTCACTGACCAGCTCCCGAGCGTTAGCCCCTGATCCCTGTGGCCGTCACTGAACAGGTTTGAGTCTTCTCTTCACTGCCTGGTCCCATCCAACTTTTTAGCTGCTGTCACTGTTCCCCTCTCACCCCTTAACTGATGCTTAGAATCTATTTTGGATTAGGAAAACAGGCAACAAAGCAGATGAAAATAGCATGTAAAAACACAGAACAGACTCAGGGGGGCCTGTGGGGCACTGTGGGAGGGAAGGGCATGGACATGCTAACATATATATTAATATATATTTCAGATGCTTAGAAGACTTTTCGTTCTTCTTGCTTGAGGTTATTGTGGGATGTTACGGGTTGAATAGAATCCCCCTCAAAAGGAATGTTGGGGTCCTAAACCCCAGTGCCTTAGACTGTGCCCTTGTTTGGAAATAGGGCCTTGCAGATGTAATCAAGTTAGGATGAAGTCATCAGAGTGCATCATGGGTCCTACTCTAATATGACTGGTGTCCTTGTAAGAAGAGAGACAGACAGGGGGCAGGGGAAGAGGCCATGTGATGACAGAGGCGGAGAGTGGGGTAACACATCCAAAAGCCACAGAACACCAAGGACTGACTGCTGGCCAAACCCAGAAGGTGGAGAAGACAAAGAAGCTTTCTCCCATATAGGGTTTGAAGGGAGCGTGGTTCTCCTGATGATTTGACTTCAGACTCTTGGTCTCCTGAGCTGAGAGACAATACACTTCTGTTGTTTTAAGCCGTGCAGTTTGTGGTGCTTTGTCTCAGCAACCCTGGGAATCTACTGTGTGGGGTGTCACCACCACTCACCCACCACACTTCCTTTTCCTGTCCTGCCAGGCCCCCAGTTCCAGATTCTCAGGCTCAGTGGCATCCTCTTATAATGGCTGTCACGGAGCTCCCATCTTTTCGGTCTCTTTGCCTGAACAACTGCCTCAGCCTATATCTTAGCTTCCACTGCCCCTGCCCCGACCCCAATCATTCATTCTCCTGGCAGCTACCCAAGTGGACTTTTAAAAATGTAAATCTGATTGCATTACTCCTCTGCTCAAAACTTTCTCCTGGCTTTCCATCAGACTTAAAATCCAGACTCTTCACCATGGCCCATGAGGGTCCATACCACTTTGTACCCTCCCACTTTCCTGCACTCACCTCCCCGCACACTCAGCCTCTCTCTCCATGCTCCTGCACTCTCTTTCTCCTTTCCAAACAAACCAACCATGTTCCCCTCTCAGCCTCACAACCCACCCCCTGTGAGTGGAACACGCTTCCTTCTGATGGGCTCTTCTCATCGCTTGGATCTCTGCCCAAATATCACCTCCTCTGAAGCTTCTCCTGTTACTCTAAGGAAGCAGTTCACTCCAAATACATGAACATGTTTTCTTAAGAGCACCTCCTGCTCTGAAAGGGTAACGTATGTATTGGTTTATTAGTTATTTTCTAGCTCTGTAAAGATGAGGACTCCTTCAGGACTCTTTATATCTGTGCCCAGAATGGTCTCCAATGCATAGTGCTACTCAATAAATATTTTCAAGTGAATAAAAAAATTAATTAGCTAACACTAAATCCCACCAACATGCAAATTCTAGCAATGCTAAGGTATTGTTTTATTTTTCTGCTAAAAAAGACATTGAGAAAAATTTCATATATACCCCAAAGGAGAGAGAACAGTACTACATTACACCCCAAGCATCCATCTCTAAGGTACTGTGATAGTATTGTGAATATTACTAATATAAAATGTACTGCAAAGGGTAAAGTGCTATAAAAATGTAAGGACAGAATCACCATCACCAGGACACCAATGACGTGCAGGACGTTTGAACAGACACTCATGGCAGAGTTACCAGGACAAGGACATCTTGGCTTTGACTCTGGTTCTTGTCCAAGCCGTTCACGCTGGCTCCAGGGTTCCGCTTGGATTTCTTCTTCTGCCGTTTCTGGAACGCCCGCCTGGCCTTCTGTAGCTCTTCCGCCATGTACTTCTCAAACCTGCTGACTAGTGCCTTTGTTTTAGCCGCGTCTTCAATATCCCAGACATCTTCGAGTGTCAGAGGTTTCCTGAAGCCTTTCAGAACAATGCTGGAACAAGAGGGAGCCGCAGGCTGAGGCCCTGCAGAGGGGCCAGAGGTGGTCTCCTCTCTGCCTCTATCAAAACCATCCAGTTCCAGGATGGAGGGACAGAAGAATGGGGCTTCTCCCTTACCCTGCTACCCCAGCTCCTAGCCCTGGGAACTTGAAAGAGGAGTGGGGAGAGCAGAAAAGGGAGCAGGTAGGGGTGATTGAAGGTGGGAGAAAACAATAAGAGAAAGAGAAGGGATTCTACTGGATGAAGAGTCAAAAGAGCATCATCTACCCACATCCTGCTCCTTCCTCCTCAAATATTGGCTGCCTCTCTGCCGCCCTGGCATCCCTTGAGGGGACTCCAAGAGGCCCTTAAGGAAATGAGCAGATCCAGAGGCCGCCTCTATACTGTCTCTCTAGATCAGGGCTTCTCAACATGGGATTCAAGAACATGGATGGAAAACAAATTATATCTTTATTCCTATTCACTTCTAACTGAAACGCAGCCTTTCCTAGTTCTAATATGAAAGTAGTCAACCAACTACAGTTGTAAAACAGAGTACTTGAGCCTTTGTTATCAGGAGACACCACAGATGTTTTCA
>NW_011495018.1:30323928-30329959 GCF_000754665.1 Bison bison bison
CAGATGTTTTCACGGCTCATGTATACTCATCACTGCTGTGAAACTAAACCCCAGCACTGGGTCTTGTTATTTAATGCATTCACAAAGAGGCACAAGTGTTACTATATCACAGATTTGATTTTAAAAGACTATTTAGGTACTACATTTCAATTTAGTTTCCCTTTACAATTTCATGTCTTTTATTGTACACATTTAAAACATTATCTGAGAAGGGATTCATGGGTGTTACCAGGCTGCCCAAGGGGTCCATGCAACTACAAAGGCCAAGATGGCTGCTCTGGATCTCCTGGCAGCCCAGGACAGCTATTCATCCCTTACCCAAGTCTGTGCCACACTCCTTGCCCCCAAATTTCCATTTTCCTGTCCTCCTGCCTCCTTTTCCTTGTCTTTTTTTTTTAGTGTGCGTGGAATTCCCCCACTCCAGGCTACCAAAAAAAAAAAAAAAAAGAAATTGCCTCCTTCCTCTCAGTTTCCCCATCTGCCCCGTGAAGGGAATGCAGTAAACTGATCTATATATTTCAATATTCTCTAAGTAGAGGAGAAATGGAGGTCACGGCAGGTACTTTTAAAACGAAGATTTGAGGGATGAAGGATAGAGACAAGCCACACTCCAGGCATTTCCTACCTGTCATACCAACTAAAGGTGATACTACTCAAAAATGAAGCTGTGGTTGAAGGATTCTGCAAGACACACAAAAAATCAGAAAGTAAATCAATTAGAAACAGGAATTCAATGGGACTCTGAAATAAGAAATTGATGTTTCTAAATGGATGCTGTGCTAGAAACTAGATATGACACTGAAGTGGCCTGTTTAACATGTTTTTTTGGACACGCTAAGGTCACCAGTAGGATGATAACCAGACTTTTTGGCATAGATACATGAATTAACTGTCTGTGCTGAAGCTTGGTGGGTCAACATAAAAGTTAATGTTTCCAAATTCTAGTCACTTTGTGTTCTTATGTCACAAAATCGTCTGTATTACTGTATTCTGGGCTTGTGGGACCTTCATGAGACCTTGACATCTCAAAGTTACATTTGTCAAGATACCATCCAATTAAACAACATATGAGGTGGTCATATGTCAAGTCTCACTTTTGATGAGTCATCTTTTTCTGAAAATGCTGAAAGGATCAGGACCAGGATCTGGAATGCGTAGAAGATGAAGTACACGCAGGAGTAGGCCAGATTAGAACTGCTGTCCTATGCGGGAGAAAAACAAAGAAAATAAGCCTTTTATCTGAATTAGGTGATGGCATCCCACTCCAGTACTATTGCCTGGAAAATCCCATGGGCGAGGAGCCTGGTAGGTTGCAGTCCATGGGGTCGCTAAGAGTCTGACACAACTGAGCGACTTCCCTTTCACTTTTCACTTTCATGCATTGGAGAAGGAAATGGCAACCCGCTCCAGTGTTCTTGTCTGGAGAATCCCAGGGACAGGGGAGCCTGGTGGGCTGTCATCTATGGGGTAGCACAGAGTCGGACACGAATGAAGTGACTTAGCAGCAGCAGCAGCCGCCCCTATGTATCAATGCTCATGATTAAAGTCTGTTATCAAACCCCCTAAATACAATTTTACCCTGGAACTCAATTTGCCTGATGTCATTTACTACAACTTAGAAGCTGCCCAGGAGTACCCTCTAATGGCACCATCCCTCTCCTCCTTACCTTTAAGAGTGCCCGGATCAGAGTCTGAAATTGGAAAGTGCCACAGAGTATTGAGAGAATCCAGAATAAGGACAGGTACCAAGAGTCCTTCTGCACACACCATCGCCTGCTGTGTTGGATCAGTAAAACCAGGACCTAGAGAGAAATTTACATCATGTTTCGAAAAACAGTGTCACCATCCAAGGACAAGAGGCAAGAGAGATGTCAGAGAACAGGGGGAGAAATGGAGGCTGAAGGGGGAGACTGTTGTAACTAATCTGATGCCAACTAGTCCATTTCCTCCCTGATACCACCCAACTTTCTCTTTCAGGACCCGGGTGCTTTCTCTGGAATCCCCTTTCCCTATCCCATCTCTGATGCAAAGAACTGACTAGTTGGAAAAGACCCTGATGCTGGGAAAGATTGAAGGTGGGGGGAGAAGGGGACGACAGAGGATGAGCTGGTTGGATGGCATCACTGACTCAGTGGACATGAGTTTGAGTAAACTCTGGGAGTTGGTGATGGACAGGGAGGCCTGGCATGCTGCAGTCTATGGGGTCGCAAAGAGTCAGACACGACTGAGCGACTGAACTGAACTGAATCCCATCTCTATTCACCACATTTGGGTGGGGAGTCAGCCAAAAACACAGAGGGTCACCCCCTAAATGGAGTAACTGTGGGAGCCAGAAAAATCTTTCCAAAGACCAAGAAAATAATTTTAGGCACTACAGCAATCAGATGGGGGAGGAACATTCTGAATAGGTGCAGGGTATCTATATCATGATATTTTCTAATAATACTAGACTAAGCAATTAGCAACAACAACAAAAAAACTTTGCCTCACATTATTTCACTTAACAATAACGAATTAAATGTTGTTTTCCTAGACCCAGTGCTGTGCTAATAAACTGGCATTCTGAAAACAAGAGGCATGAATTTGAGGCATGTGTGAATTTCCATGGTACAAATACAAGTGTCATGGTGGATTTCAATCTCCAGCCTCACGTCACCAGACTTGGGGTTGGGAAGAGAGGCACAGTCAGCTCTGTCCGTTCCAGTACACTGCTGCCTAGACCTTTCTCTGTTTCATAACAAAACAAAGTACCTACAGGGACCAGGCGCACCATGTTACCAAGTGAAGTGAGGTTGAAGGATCGTACTGAGCCTGGTCTAAAGTGACCGGCTGCTTCAGTCCTGGCTGACTTGCCCTGTGGGAATGTCAGCCCACAGTTGCCAGGCATTCTGATTTTTCAAGATAGTTTAGGAATCTGAACAATTATGTTATATCTTCCTCTTTTAAAATGATGATAATGGGAATTTCCTGGTGGTCCAGTGGTTAGGACTCAGCACTTTCACTGCTAGGGATCTGGGTTCCATCACTGGTTGGGGAACTAGAATCCCACAAGGCACATGGTGTGGCCAAATAAATAAATAAAACAAAATGATGGTAGTAAATTTAACAGTTTTCTCCAACACTGTACAGCTCTCCCTCTTCCCACCTCCAAAACCATGCCTGTAGAAAAGACATAAGTTTGTCAAATCTATACAAACAGCTCTAGACTCAGCAATCTGTTGATTAAGAGTCACCAATCAATTTAAAAATAATGTTTACAACATTTAGGAAATTATTTTAGATCAAGAAACTTGGATTTCATCTGTGATCCTTAGATGGCAAGAAATGAAGCCATAACATACATATCTTAGTCATTAAAGCTAGTACTTACTCTAAGAAGAAAGCATTATAAACTCATGTTTAAAAGCAAATGAAAAGCTAAAATTTGTCTTACCCTATTACATAGGTCCTTTGAAAAACGTAGATGAAATTGAACTTAATCTCATTCCACAAGAGCAGATTTCAGCTAGATGGCTATGAGAAGATAAACAGGGTAGAACTGATGATTAGCCTTACCCATGTGACCAGATACAGGATTGGATTGGTGTATCTAACAGCAGGAACCGCGGCTTGTCCAGTGTCTTCTGTGAGCGCAAGAGCCAGATCTATGGCTGCCAGGATAAGAAGAAAGCCCACAATCACCTGAGAAGGCAAAAGACCACTGTTAGGAGGATATTCTTTAGAACACAATGGTTCCCAGTAACGGATGGCAAAAATGGTAAACAGTGCAAGATATGGAAGCAACCTAAGTGTCCATCATCAGATGAACGCATAAAGAAGTTGTGACTGATACACACACACACACACACACACACACACACTAGAATACTACTCAGCCATCAAAAGAATGAAAATTTGCCCTTTTCAGCAATGTGGATAGACTTGGCAAGGACCATGCTTAGTGAAATAAGTTAAAGAAATAGCTATATGGTATCACTTATATGTAGAATCTAAAAAATACATCAAACTAGTGAATTTTTATATTACATTCTTTTCTGTTATCAAAAAAGGAGCAGACTCACAGATATAGAGAACAAATTATTGGTTACCAGTGGGGAGAGAGAAGAGGGGTAGGGAATTAAGAGGTACAAACTCTTAGGTATAAAGTAAGCTACAAGGATATATTATATAACACAGGGAATATGCCAATGTTTTATAACAATAAATGGGGTATAACCTTTAAAACTGTGAATCATATTGTACATCTATAATTTATATAACATTGTATATCAACTATAGCTCAATAAAAATGATAAACAGTGATTAAGATAACAAATATTTCTGCAATTAATATACAGAGTTCAAGCAAAGGGATAAAGTTCAAAGTACGCTATGATAAGTTAAGGAATGTTGAGTGTGACTTTTTTAAGATTCATTTTTGGATGTGTCAGGTCTTAGTTGCAGTATTAGATCTTCATTGCGGTGTGAGGGCTTCTCTCTAGTTGAGGTGTGTGGGCTCAGTAGTAGCAGCTCACAGGCTTAGTCGCCCTGCTGTATGTGGGATCTTAGTTCCCTGACCAGGGATCAAACCCACGTTCCATATATTGGAAGGAGGACTTTTATTATTTTATTTCTGGCTGTACTGGGTTTTCCTTACTGCAGGCTTTCTCCAGTTGTGGTGCGGGGGCTTCTCATTGCAGTGGCTTCTCTAGCAGTGGAGCATGAGCTCTAGGGGCACAAGCTTCAGTGGTTACAGCACATGGGCTCAGTAGCTGTGATGCACAGGCTTGGAAACTGTGGTGCACGGACTTAGTTGCTCCTCAGCGTATAGAATCTCCCCAGACCAGGGATTGAGCCCATGTCTCTTGCCTTGGCAGGCAGATTATTTACCATTGAGTCACCAGGGAGGCCCCTGGAAGGAGAATTCTTAACCACCAGGGAAGTCTCAAGTGTGATGATTTTAAAATATGTCCACAAATTCCCTGGTACTTCTTCCTTCAAAAATAGAGATTAGTTCCCCCTTCTCAGAGTTCAGAGTATGGGCTGAACTCTGGCTTGCTTGTAATGAACCGAATATGGCAGAAGTGACAGTGTGTGACTTCCAAGACTAGGGCGTAGAAAACAATGTGGCTTCCTCTTTGTTTTCTTGCTCAGATCACTCGCCACAAAGGAAACTTCCAGCCCCATCGTGAGGACACTCAAGTAGCTCTTTGGAGAGCTCTACTTGGATAGGAACTGAGACCTCCTGCCAAAAGCCATGTGGGTGTGTCAATTCAGAAGCAGATCTTTCTAGCTCCAATCAAGCCTTCAGATGACCTTAGTCCCAGCCTGTGTATTAACTGCAGCCTCAAGACAGACACTGAACTCAGATAAGTGAAGTGAAGTCGCTCAGTCGTGTCCGACTCTTTGCAACCCCATGGACTGTAATCTACCGGGCTCCTCCATCCATGGGATTTTTCAGGCAAGAATACTGGAGTTGGTTGCCATTTCCTTCTCCAGGAGATCTTCCCCACCCAGGGATCAAACCCGGGTCTCCCACATTGTAGACAGACGCTTTACCATCTGAGCCACTCCCAAATCCTTGACCCATGAATATTGTGAAGTTAAAAAAAAGGTGTTTATTCTTAAGCTGCTTAGTTTGGGGGTAATTTATCGCATAGTAATAGGTAACTAATAAAATAGATTTAAAAAGGGAATTCCTCCACCCCAACTGGGATGGCACTATTCCCTCTCTTAGGTCAGTATCCCCAGCTTTCTCATATAAACTTTGAAGTTCATGATTGCAACCATGTCAATATTTGTCTTATGAGGTCATAAGACATGATACATGTTGTTCTAAAGAACTACGGCTCACCCATCAGAAGGGAAAATTATTACCTCCATTGAGGAGGTCCACCAGTATCTTACTCCTCAAAATGAACTTCTTCAGTATCAGCTCCCCATCTTCACCACTTCCTTTTCCCACCCAGCTGTGCATACTCATTCCATAAGCCTCATTCATCCAGAACAGTTCAGCTCAGGCAACGGTATCAGCCCCCACCTCTCCCCCCCC
>NW_011495018.1:30330059-30338402 GCF_000754665.1 Bison bison bison
TTTTTTTTTTTTTTTTGAGCTGCTCTGCACAGCAAGCAAGATCTTAGCTCCCAGACCAGGGATCCAATCCACACCCGCCCCTGCAGGGCTAGCGCAGAATTCTGACCACTGGACCAAGAAGTCCCTGGGCCCTTTATAATCAAACCAAGCCAAGAAGGAAGACAAAAGCACCTTTAATAGGACAAGTGCTACTACTTAGCAAGGTACAGAGTCAAAGACATGTTTATAAGGGGAATACATCTTTCTTAAGCATATTCTGCTTTCCTCACTGGAGACTGTAAAGATTTTGGTGGGAAAAATCATAGCTTTTTAAACAATAATTTATGTTTGCCTTTAGGTAAATTAGGAGATAAAAAAGTGTAAGCTAGAGCTAAAGCACTCACCCTTGAGGATGCCTGGATAAAGAGACTACAAACCAGCAGACCACTCCCCAGGCTAAGGAAAAGGAAGAAACCTTTGCCACAGGCTTACATATATTAAACTCATACAAATTGATTAGAAAGACACCGAGCAGTCCATATCAAAAATGACCGATTTACATTATCAAACATTCCTATAGGACTTCCCTGGTGGCTCAGTGGATAAAAATGCAGGGGACATGGGTTTGATCCATGATCTGGGAAGATTGCACATGCCAGGGAGCAACTAAGTCACAACTTCTGAGCCCACGTTCTATATCCCGAGAGCTGCAACATCTGCACCCAAATGCCTAGAGCCCATGCCTTGCACCAAGAGGAGCCACCACAACGAGAAACCCACGCACCACAACGAGAGAAAGCCCACACACAGTAACCAAGACTCAACACAACCAAAAGAAAAATTCTACAAAGCAATTGAGTCCACGTACTTTTTTTAAGTCCACATACTTTTAACCCAGTAATTTTTATTTCTAGGAGTTTATCCTATAGACACACTCATTGCAGCATTGCTTTTGATGGCAGATGGTTAGAAACCGCCTGGATTTCTATCAAGCAGAGGATGTAAATTATGCTATATCCAAATAACAGCATCTCAAGTGATCATTAAAAAGAAAGAAGCAGGAGCTTCCCTGCTGCCTCAGTAGTAAAGAATCCCCTTTCCAATGCAGGAGACATGGGTTAGATCCAGGAAGATCCCATTTGCCGTGGAACAAAGTCCATGCACCACAACTATTGAGTCTGTGCTCTATAGTTTGGGAACTGTAACTACTGAGCCCATGTGCTGCAGCTGCTGAAGTCTGTGCATCTAGAGCCCATGCTCCGCAGCGAGAGAAGCCACTGCAATGAGAAGCCCGTGCACAACAATGGAGAGTAGCCTGGCTCTCTGCAACTAGAGAAAAGCCCACGCAGCAGCAAAGATCCAACAGAGCCAAAGAGAAAAGAAAGAAGCAGATCTTAAGTGCTAAAATGGGAGGACCTCCAAGACACAGAAGGAGGTATATAAGACTAGTACTAACATTTGTGTAGAAAAGTATACATCGGCAGGTATTTATAAAAGCATAGGTTATCTCTGAGAGTATACAAGGAACCAGTATCAATGGTTGCCACCTCAGACAGAAATGAATGACAAGGAGTATCATATATCCTTGTGCAGCTTTTGAATTTTATAACCCTCTGCAAATTATCTGTTCAAAAGATAAAAAGTAAATGAATACTCTCATTTTTTAAAAAATGAGCAAGTGACCTCAACTGACGTGAACAGACAATTTAAAAATAAAGTACAACTACAAACTGACACTTGCCATCTACCTTTGCAAGGATTAAATCATATACTGCTTCAGCTGCTGACTTTTAACACACCCTGAAAGGAGTTCTTGGTGGAGAGCAGAAATGAGGCACTCTGTGCTCAGGGTGGTGGTGGTGGTGATGGGGAACCAGTGGAAACTATCTTCAGATACATATTTTTAGGAGCTGAATTTTATGAACCCTAATTCTTGTATCTTCTCATATCTAGAAAAGCACTAAAATCTTCATGGAGACATCTGCTCCTCATGACTAGAATAAACCTTCTGCAAAAAATATGTGCTTGACTGCATGCACTCCCACTTCACCAGAGTCACATATATACTGACATTCCCCCTGAATTCTTTGGAGCAGTTTCTCAGAGATATCTGAGACGTTGTCTTCCAGGCTATAGTCCTCATTTTGCCCCAAATAAAACAACTCACAACTCTCACATTATGCATTTTTAAAAAGTTGTATTCTTAACCATTTAAAAAAAATCAGTCACATTATTACAGCAATGCAAAATAAAATAATAGGATGTCATTTTTGCTTATAAAATTAAAAATGTTACTCAGTGCTAGCAAAAGTACAGAGCTAAGCACTTTAACACACTTCCATGGTGAGATTATAATGTGATAAAAAACCTTCCTAAATTAAAAAAATTTTCCATTATGTTTCAAAAGTTTTAAGTTGCTTGTATATGTTGATATAGTAGTTCTATTTCTGGGACTCTATTCTGAGGAAATAATCTGAATTGCAGGCAAATATTTAAGTGCAAGAATGTTAACTGAAGTCTCTTTCTTTATAGTGAAGAATTTATAAAACCTGAAATAACCCAAAACAGTGGTGGAGGGGTTTGTTGTATTGATCTGAAAGAAGTGCCAGATAATTCTCCAGCAAAAATCAATTTATTCAACAGAGGATTGCATTTTGGAGTCTGAAACCATGGCAAGCCACATGCCCCTCTGACATGGGAAGGAGAACACTTTCATAAAGAGGAAAAGGAAACTGGGAGGGCTACAGTACACAAGGAAGCCATGGTTTTTCTTTGGCCGAGTCCTTGCCTACGAAGAAGAGGCTTTCTTCTTCCTTGCTGGGCTCTGCTACAGTTATAGTGGGTGAGAACTCAGCTCTTCTGGTTTTCCACCTACTTAACTGAGGCTTGTGATTATTATTTCTTTTTTACAGATGAAAGAAGACACTACTATGAAGAGTTGTTAAAATAAGTTATGGAATACTCATGTGATAAGCTATTTTTTAGTCATCAAAACTATGTTGAAAAATTATGTTTTAAGAATAATGTTGATAACACTAGGCAATGCTTTCAGGGAAGAATCTGTCTCAATACAGGAGACCTGGGTTCAATCCCTGGGTTGGGAAGATTCCCCTAGAGAAGGAAATGCCCACCCACACCAGTATTCTGGTCTGGAGAATTCCATGGACAGAGGAGCATGGCGAGCCCCATGGGGTTGCAAAGGAGTTGGACACGACTGAAGTGATTTAACACTCAGGTGCAAAAAAGTAGACCATAACATTGCATTCAATGAATTCAATTATGTTTTTTAAGTACGCACAGAAAAAGACAGGAGTTTCCAGTTCAAGATATCAGGTTTATAAAAATACATTTCACTATACAGTGAAGCGAAGTCGCTCAGTTGTGTCCGACTCTTTGCGACCCCATGGACTGTAGCCTATCAGGCTCCTCCATCCATGGGATTTTCCAGGCAAGAGTTCTGGAGTGGATTGCCCATTTCTTTCTCCAGGGGATCTTCTTGACTCAGGAATCGAACCCGGGTCTCCCGCATCGTGGGCAGACGCTTTACCGTCTGAGCCACCAGGGAAGCCTCACTGTACAGCAGGTGCAGACAAATACTGTTTGATTCCACTTATATGAAGTACCTAGAATAGTCAGATTCATAGAGTCAGAAAGTATTTGGCCAACGCAACACATTGGTAGGTGCCAGGGCAGGAGGGAGTATGAGGAGAGGTCATGGGAACTTAGTGTTTAGTGGGGACAGAGTCTCAGTTTAGGAAAGTGAAAAATGCTGGAGATGGATGATGGTAAGAGTCGCACTTAGTACCACCATATAGTTAACTCTGGTTAAAATAGTATGTTTTATAGTATGTGAATTTTACCACAATAAAAAGCATTTAAAAAATATCCGGTTTAGTATACTTGTTTCCCAGCCTTTCCTATCCCACTGATTTGATAGAAGAGAAGTACCTGAGAAATAAACCCATAGTAGTGCTGAGTCTATGAATGGAAGAGGGTGAGTGAGCTTGGTAAACCAGGCAGTTTTAGAAAACAAAACACAAACGTGTCAATAGCATCAGGTAAAAGAGCAGAGAAAACTGTGGTCTAAAATATACACAAGAAAAAGCAGTGGAAGGGGGCCTGAGATAGACATCGCTGGTTGCTACGCTTGTGTCTTCCGTCTGCCCCACCAGATTCACTCTCCACCACTGTCCGTTAGAGCCTGGAGTGGTAACAGCTCACTGCTAAGCCCCAGGTCTCTTTGTAAATACAACCTCCTCTCACCACTTTACTTTGCCTCAGCCATCTGCCTCCTGTGAGGACCCTGACTGGTAGAGTTGCCTCCTCAAAGCCATTTTCTTCCTAATAGAACCCCCACTTTTGTAAAATATGAACCCTACTCAGCTCAGTCATAGGCTTGGGTAGAAACTGCACCTATCTCCAACCCTATGAAGTGAATTAAAACCAATCCTGGTGATCCCGTTCCTCTGGCCTGGGACTGCTTTTGCCACAAACATGTGACACAATTCTGGCCAAAGAGAAGTTGAGGGGCAGCTTGTGGGGACTGTCTTGTGTGAGCTTCTGAAAAAGGTTCCCTTCACTGATCAAAGTGATACATATATCCCGAATATGTAAAGAACTTTTTATAACAGCAAAAAGATACAAATAACCCAATTTAAAAATGCGTAAAGGGTTATGCAAAGAATAAATTTTTCCGAAGACAGTATACAAATGGCCAAAAAGCAGATGAAAAAAAATGCTCAACGTCATTACTCACTTGGGAGATACAAATCAAAACCACAATGAGATACCACTTCATACCTACTAGGATAGTAGATATATTATATTCTCCATCAAAAAGATGAATAGCAAGTACTGGTGTGGACGAGTGTTAGAGCCCATATTGTACACCTGAAAATAATACAACATTATAAATCAGCTATGCTCCAGATTTTTTTTTTTTTTTTTTTTTGCTGGCAGGAATGTAAAAGGGTATAGCCACTTTGAAAACATTTGTCAGTTCCTCAAGATATTAGATATGGATTTACCATATGACTCAGCAATTCTATTGCTAAGCATATACATACTCAAGAAAACTGAAAACCTATGTCCACCCAAAAACTGGTACACAAATGTTCCTAACAGCATTTTTCAAATAGACAAAAACTAAAAACTCAAATACCCATCAACTGATAAGTGGATAAGCAAGATATCGAACCTGTACAATCGTGAGACCTATAGCCATAAAAAGGAATGAAATACTGATACATGCTACAACATGAACGAGCCCCTTGAAAACATGATGCTAAGTGAAAGAAGCCAGACACAAAAGGGCAAATATTGTATGACTGCATTTGTATGTGAAAGCTGCTACAGTCATCCTGCAATCACGTGCTGGCTTGGTAAGTGGCTTGATGTGCTGAGGTTATCAGAAAAAAAGATGAAAATAATCAACCTGTTGATACTGTTGAATTGCTATATTACCAAATCCAGGAGGTGCACTGGACTTCCTGTTTTATAAGATAATAAAATGTGTCACTTAAGCCAATAGGTATAACTTGCAAGAGAGAGTCTTGACTTACTATAAATCTATTCTTTCTAGTCCACCCTGGCAGAGAGTTAGAATGGAAAACAGGACAGAAGTGAGTTTCCATTGATGTTGTGTGAACTGGTACAGTTATATCAGTCCCTTTATGCTCTCACCCACCCCCAAACCATCAGGCAAATCCATAGACAACTATAATCCACCAGCATCCTTAAACTGGCTAAAACAGAAGTATTTGCTAAAGAAATTGAATCCTTCTGGGAGGAGGACAGGGCAGGTAATGGTGCTCCAGGGTAAATGCATCTTCACTCTGCAGTCAGAGGTGGAGAGGCACCGCCTAGCATCCTGCTCTGGAGGGAAGCCAGTGAGTACAGACAGTGGTCCAGGACTCAGAGCTCACAGGCAGTCCTCCCATCAAGAAGAGGCCACCTGGGGAAGTGGATCTAGATACTGCCAGGAAACCTACTGCAGCCACACGTTCATTGACTTAGTCCCCTATTTATAAGTGCAAACAGAACACCAATAACCACCGAAAGTTGAGAAAAATCAGTACTAGTGAAGAAGATAGCCAAGATACTGAAACAGAACAACTGATTCTGAGATGGAACAAACAGAAATTAAGTGAAGAGAATTTCAAATTATTTTAAAATTAATGTCCTGTAAGAGACTTGAGAAGATGTTGCATCCACAAATTTGTTGCTGTCAGGAAAAGGTATATTCAGGGGACTTTCCCAGTGGTCCAGTGATTAGGACTCTGTGCTTCCACTACAGGGAGCACAGGGTCAATCCCTACTCAAGGAGCTAAGAACTCACAGGCCACCCTGCTTGGCCAAACTTTTTTTTTCTTGTTCAGGAATTAAGAATGTGATTCTCAGGAATCAAACCCATTATTGCTAAAATAAAGGCACTTTAGGATGATTAAAAGAAAAAATTTAGGAAAATCTCTCAGAACACAGGGGAAAAGAGAAAAAGAAATTCTGGAAAGAAGTTGAGGACTTCCCTGGTCGTCCAGCGGTTGGGAGTCTGCCTGCTAATGCAAGGGACATGGGTTTGATCCCTGGTCTGGGAAGATTCCACATACCATGGGGCAGTTAAGCCCACACACTGCAACTACTGAAGCCCAGACGTCCTAGAGCCTGTGCTCTGCAACAAGAGAAGCCACAGCAGTGAGAAGCCCAGCACTGCAACTAGACAATAGCCCCCTCCTCGCTGCAACAGAGAAAGCCCATGAACAGCAACGAAAACCCAGAGCAGCCAAAAATAAGAATTTTTTAAAGTATCTTAAAAAAAAAGTTGAGAAGGAGGATCAATTCGAAGAGTCCAATATCTAAAAGAAGTTCTAAACTTCTTTAAAATTATAAAATTAGAGGAAAAAAATGAAAAGATTAATATATAAAAATTTCCCAGATATAAGAAAGACATGAGTCTTTAGATTAACAATGTAGAATCCATTGAATGAAAAAAGACCCATGTAAACACGCTCATGAAATTTCAGGACATCAAGAACAAAGAGGATAAAACTTTCTAGAGAGGATAACAAGAAATGAGAAGAATTCTAACTTGGTAGCACAAGATTTGAGGAATGACACAGCAACATCTTTAGAGTTGAAAAAAAATGTTTCAACCTAGCATTCCATATCCAGATCAACATTTTCAGAAAGCAGGGACCCAAAGACTTTATTTACTATTGTTTTTTTCTGAAAATTTTATATGAGGCTGTTCTCCAAGAAATTTGGAGGCACTAATTTTCTTGTCTTACACAAAGGGGCTCAAGTGGAAAACACAATGAAACATGGTGACTATAGGTAAACAATACTGTACTGCATATTTGAAGTTGCTAAGAAAGTAGATTCTGAAAGTTCTCATTGCAAGAAAAAAATTTTTGCAACTATATATGGTGATGGATGTTAACTAGACTTACTAGATCATTTCAAACTTATGCTGTACACCTAAAACTAATAATGTTATATGTCAATTGTGCCTCAGTTTTTAAAAATACTATAAACTGAAAAAAAAAATCTCATTTGATCTCCAGAATTTATCTTCTAACCGCAAGTTTGTTATACACAGCACTGCAATTATGGTCAAAACATTGTATTACATACTTCAAAGTTGCTAAGAGACTGGATCTTAAATGTTCTCTGTCTCTCACACATACACACAAAAGATAATTTTGTGACATGATAGAAGTGTTAGTTAGCCAAGGATATGGTGGTAATCATATTGCAAAATATATAAACGTATCAAATCAATACACTGTGCACCTTCAACTTATATAATGTTATGCCTCAATTAAGAAAGAAGAAAGGAAGAACTAGAGTCTAAAATTAAAGGGGGAAAAAGGGCATGGGGAGGGGAGTTCCTTGGCAGTCCAGTGGTTAGGATTCTGGGCTTTCACTACCATGGCCCCGATTCAATCCCCAGTTGGGAAACCAAGATCCTACAGGCTGCATGGCATGGCCAATTAAATTGACGGCAGATTTTTAGGTATAACCTACAGAAGAACAGAAAGCTGGTTTTAGAAAAGGCAGAGGAACCAGAGATCAAATTGCCAACATCCGCTGGATCATGGAAAAAGCAAGAGAGTTCCAGAAAAACATCTATTTCTGCTTTATTGACTATGCCAAAGCCTTTGACTGTGTGGATTACAATAAACTGTGGAAAATTCTGAAAGAAATGGAAATACCAGACCACCTGATCTGCCTCTTGAGAAATTTGTATGCAGGTCAGGAAGCAACAGTTAGAACTGGACATGGAACAACAGCTTGGTTCCAAATAGGAAAAGGAGTTCGTCAAGGCTGTATATTGTTACCCTGTTTATTTAACTTATATGCAGAGTA
>NW_011495018.1:30338617-30364199 GCF_000754665.1 Bison bison bison
ATGGGAAGAGTTGACTCATTGGAAAAGACTCTGATGCTGGGAGGGATTGGGGGCAAGAGGAGAAGGGGACAACAGAAGATGAGATGGCTGGATGGTATCACTGACTCGATAGACGTGAGTCTGAGTGAACTCCGGGAGTGGGTGATGGACAGGGAGGCCTGGTGTGCTGCGATTCATCGGGTCTCAAAGAGTCGGACACGACTGAGTGACTGATCTAATCTGATCTGATATGAGAGAGAGAGGAAGAGAGGCAAAGGAAGCTAGGGAGTTGGGTCAATGAATAAATTCCTTGTCTTTTATAGAGGACATAAATAGATCTTTATTGAAGTTGATGGATCAAGGAACACAGAATGAAAACATTATTTGAAGATACAGAGGTAGCCATCAAAATACTTTGAAATGGCAGCCTCTGGAGAATAAAACTAGAAGGTAGAGGGTTGAGGGAAGTGATTTTTTCATTTGTATTTATTTAGTTTTTTAAAGAGAGTAAAAGGAAACATCCAAAAACGTTAAAAACAGAAGTACAGAGTGATAACAATTATCAATGATTTCATCCTCTCTTTCCCTAGAGTCAACAAAATTTCTACAATAATCACATACTCAAGCTTTCTACAGAAATGCATTGTTTATAATCAGAAATAATTTTTAATCCCATTCAAGGGAACATTATGGTTGTTTAATTATTGCTGTGGTTGTTCAGTCGCTGAACTGTATCTGACTCTGTGACCCCATGGACTGTAGCCCACCAGGCTCCTGTGTCCATGGGATTTCCCAGGCAAGAACACTGGAGTGAGTTGCCATTTCCTTCTCCAGGGGATCCTTCCAACCCAGGGATCGAACCTGCGTCTTTGCATTGCAGGCAGATTCTTTACTGCTGAGCCACGAGAGAAGCCCTGTTTAATGATTACCAAGTCCTTAAATAGGCTTTGCACTCGATCTCTGAATCACTGGAGGAGCTTCAAGTGCACGTGGAGTTTACTGAACTCAACTTCCTAAGGGGACACAACCTCATTGGTATTATAAAAAAAAAAAAGTGGTTTGGCTATATTTAATATCTTTCCGCCGCTGCACAGTCTTCCTTTCCCCAGGGCTTTATGAAAGCACTCTGACTGAACTTCTGACCCATTACATAGGGTGTCTATTTTCATCACTTCTCTGGAAGACAAATGTGTAACTTCAGTTTCAACATTTTCAGGAACTATATCCCCCAGCAGACCATTCTACTATCAGACCGTTATTACTATTAGAAAGTTCTTCCACCTTTGTAATGGTCTTTCCAACTGAACTTATTTAAAACCCTCTCAAAGAAAAGTCAACTGATAAAGCTGTCTCAAATTTAAGTTCTTAACTTTTGATACAGCTGAATGGAAAATAATTTCTATATCTTTGATTTTCTTTAAACTTATATAAGAATAAAGGATAAAAAGCTAAATCATCCACACACAAAAAGAAAAAGTTCTGTATGTTTAGCTAAAGTTAGCTCCCTTGGAACAACCTACACCAACTTAATCTTACTGACTGACACTTTCAGAATGAGCTAGACAATCTCCTATGTTAAACTGCTACAAATACTTGAAGATGACTTCCATATCTCACTGACTCAACAATAAGCCCATTTTTGCTGTATATCTGACCTCAGCCTACTTCATAACCTCTAGAACAAAACTCCTTTTTTGTTCCCCTAGGACTTAATATGAGCTCATTCACTCATTCATTTTTTTTTTAATTTTATTTTATTTTTAAACTTTACATAATTGTATTAGTTTTGCCAAATATCAAAATGAATCCGCCACAGGTATACATGTGTGCTGGGCACAGGTCCCTTTAGCAAAGGGTGCACCTTTGAACAAACTGGTAGTCTCTCATCAGGTTAGTCAAACAAATTGACTTAGTCCAGATAAGATAAACCCTGCACTAATGACCAAACAACAATAACAATTGAAGAGAGTCAGAGGGGACTTCCCTGGCAGTCTAGTGGTTAAGATTCCATGTTTCCAATGAAAGAGATGTGGGTTCAATTCCTGGTTGGGGAACTAACATCCCTCAATCCCTGGTTAGGGAACAAGATCCCACATACCAAGAAATGCAGTGAAATACTTTTTAAAAAAAAAGAGAGTCAGAGAGGAACAGCCCAAAGGCAAGTAGAATAGGAAGTGAAGATATGAAATCAAGCTGAGGATTGAGCCAAGAAGAAGGTGAATTTCATAGAAGTAGTGAATTTTTATTTTCTGAGGAGTTATACTTTGGACTGTTTCAGAGGAATCTTGAAATTTTTAACAGGAAGCTAATCTGTACCTTTCACTCAGGGTGGAGGACAAAAAAAGCATAAATTATAAGCTATGAGCAAGGGTGAGTGGATCATTAGTTATAGAAATAAAAAAAAAAACAAATACACTGCTTTTATTTTTATCTATTGAGTTTTATCTAGAGGTTTGTGTTATGAAAGTTAAACAAAATGTGATATAGTCATATAATGGAATATCATGGTTAAGCCTTGAACAACATGTGTGAACCTTGAAAACCTTATAACAAGTAAAAGAAGCCACTCAATCATATATTATAGGATTTCAATCATATGAAATGTTTAGAACAGGGAAACTGCAGAGACAAAGAGTAGATTATTGGTTCCTTAGGTCTAGGGGAGGTGGGGAGATATGGGTTAATGAATAAAGGATTTGTTTTTGAGGAGGAAAATGTTCTAAAATTGACTGTGGTGATGGCTTACACAGATCATGAAAATACTAAAAAAAAAATTGTATTTAAATGGGTAAAATTGTATTATAAGATATGTGAGTTATTTCTCAATAAAGTTTTTTAAAGTTAATAGCTATAAGAAATGGGATACTGATTTACTGATTATCCAACCTTTGCTTAGAAGCTCCAGAAAATGATAGCTCTCTAACTTGACTGACTAGCCAGAAGATCTGTCTCATCCCCAAGGTACTGAAGTGTGATGTTTGATGTTCAGAATGACCCACTCTTGATCCCATTCCTATTCCTAGAATGGATTTATCAGCATTCAGCAAATGCCATGCCAAGTGCTTGGCCCTGTGCCAGGCACTCAGCTCTATGAGGGAGACAGCGGCCCTGCTCCAAGCCCTCCCAGGCTGTTCTTCTATCCAGAGTAGACGAGGCCCGCCACCACCTCAGAGTGTCTGTGCAAAGTCAACTTCCTCTGGACAAATTTCTTCCTGCCTTCTTTTTAGGCTGCAACAACCTGGGTTCATTGATCTGTATGCTCATAGAACACCAAATCTAATTTGTCTGTCTAAAATCCTATTTAATAATCAGGACAAGATAGGAAAAACCCTAGTGAAAAGCAGCAGGTGATAGTTACTAAGAGGGAGCTTTACAAGCTCAATTGAAGATCTCCCCGTTCCCACAAGTTCTTCTCTGCATTAATCAGTGCAGTCGGCTGGGAGGCACCTACACTCATTCCTCCTGGGCTTTCTCCTGCAGCCCTTTCCATTATTTCCCTGCTCAGGCAGGTCACAGTGAGCACATATCCATCCTTCCTCTACGGTGAGTGACCACCCAGACCCAGGGTTGACTCTGGGGGGAACGGAAGCCCTATTTCAGATCCAAGTCTGTGGAGAAGAATGATATTCGGATTGCCTGAGTGGTGCAGACACTTTTCTTAGTTCATTTTTACCTCATGGTAGATGCCAACTGAATTACAGTCTCCTGATTAATTAGAACAGCTTGAAGATACATTCATGCACTTCCCAGGTGGCGCTAGTGGTAAAGAATCTGCCTGCCAATTCAGGAGACACTAGAGATGTGGGTTCAATCCCTGGGTCAGGAGGATCAACTGGAGGAGGAAATGGCAACCCACTCCAGTGATCTTGCCTGGAAAATTCCATGGACAGAGGAGCCTGGCGGGCTACAGTCCGTGGGGTCACAAAGAATTGGATACAACTGAGCACACACACATGCAGCAAAAAGATAATCCAGTGTCTGCTTCTCAAAGGCTGAAAAGACAGCTATTCAACTGACTGATTACTCATCATTGGTGTTTCTGGCGTCCAATATCCATAAGACTTCAGAGTCATTCTTATGCAAAAATCAAAGTAATCTTAACTAGGGAATATGGCAGGGGTCAGTGAGGCACAGGGCAGGTGGAAGCAGAGGCCTCCAGAGCACGGCTCTACCTGAGACAGCAGAACCTGGGAAAACTGGCCCAGACAGGGAAGAAGACACTTGAACCACCGAGAAATGTTCTCTACTGCATACTACAAAATTCGGTTGAAAACAGTAGAGTTCCCTTACCTGCTTGGCAAGGTAGAGTTTGGTGATAGAAGATTTCTTGGTTCTGGATCTATATACATGGAGAAGCTGCCAAGGGGCCAGGAGCCAAAGGAAGCCCAAGGGAATCCACACCAGAACAGTCTGCTCAAAACAAAGCGGCAGGTCCACCTCCGGGCTATCCAACAACGAGGAATTCTGGGGGAGCAAAATGGAGTGACTGTTGGATATATGCATTTTTGAAGAGAGAATACCAACCCCCAGCCCACTACCACCCCTACCCTCACTTCCAAACAGTTCTAACTCAGTTCTATATCCCTATTTAGCCTGACCCTTCAACCAGCTGTATTTTCCTATCCAACTCCATTGATATAAACATCACCATTTAATGCCGGTTGGCGACTTTTCTGACCAAATGATACAAACCTCTAAAAACCGTTCTTTCTGCGATTCTAAGTGAATTTCTCCACCAGCTGTACAGATTTAATTTCACTACATCTGCCAAGTTGTGGGAAGAAGAGGGACCCTTCCACAATCCAAAGAGGAGAATAATCCTAGGATATAAAAACGTATTCTAGTTCTTAGCACTGACCAAACTCACAGGCAAACACCAAACCTGCAGGCAGCAGAGTGCTTACTTACACTAGGGCAATTAATCTCCTACGGCCCCAAGGGCTTAAGTTGGAACCTGAAGGGGCCTTAGGCTAAGCAGCAGCAGCAGCACATTGGAGGGAAGGCTTATTCCCACCAAGTTTCCTACTAGACTTTGCATCCTGCAATAAACAGAAGTATCTTGGGAGGTGAAGGTGGGGGCACCAGTTCTTGTATCTGAGTCATGTGAGGGTAGATCTTTCTCTTCTTGCAAACATTTTTTGCTTTGTACAGCTGTTTGCACACTCTTTAAGACTGAGGTTCCCTGACCAAGATGATCTGTCAAATGATTCTCAGAACTCTCTTGAGATGACTTGGTGAGATCCTGGGGCATGGTAAGCCCCCCTTTCCTGTGCTGTATACGATACTGTGCAGGGCCCGGTGGGGTTCCTGGGCACAAAGCCTTATAGGAAACAGCCTTCATTCAGCCTCCAGAAACTTCCTTGAGTTCCAATGGGCAGATTCAAGCAGTTTTTAATTAGGGAAGGAAGGGGATGTGAGATAAGAGGGAAAACAAACTGGTCAAGCTCAGCCTAGGGACAAGGTCCTTGCTTCCCCATCAACAGATACACACAACAATATCTTTGAGCTATTTTGCAGATACTGAAACCCCCTCCAGGTGGGAGAAGTTAATGATTAAAGATAGCAAGCTGGCCACAAGCACGCAGACCCCAGGCCAGCTGGAAACAATGCTTTTCCTACTTTCCTCACTACTCACCCATCAGGAGAATGTCCAGGAGCTGGTCACATCCTCTTTGAACAATTACTATAAAACTTCTCACTATCTTCTGCAAGGTGGGACGCACGGTTTTGAGAGCAAGAGCCCACTGTGGCCCCCTCTGCCTGGCAAAGAAATAAAGCTATTCTTTTCTACTTCACCCAGAACTCTGTCTCTGAGATTCAGTTTGGCACTGGTTGACAGAGAAGCTGAGCTTTCAGCATCATCCACGTCTGGGCCTCGAGCACCTTGGGGCCCAGTTTCTTTCTAGGATGGGAAGTGCTGTCCATGTGCTCCGCTATCTCATTCCGCTCTCCTTGTAAAATTATCTAACTTTAGAATGTGAAAGAATTACCAAGATGGTTAAGCTAATTTAACGAGCACTCCAGTTGATTCTGATGCTACGAGTCTGCCAACCAGGATTTCTCAAAATCCCTAAATTTCTGTTTCACTAAACCATGTGGTACTGTTGCTCACCCTGTCTTATTCTCTGCTCTAACGGTTCGAAAATTGTCTCAGTGCTCTTCATGCCCAAATTTGCATCCCTAGCCTCAACTTGTAGTCCATCTCACTAATTGGCAGAACATATCAGTATCATTTCAACATCAACATTTCTCAATAAAACTCAAACATAGATAATCTCTTCTTCCTCCTATTCCACAAACAATTCCTCCTAAGATTAATGAAATTGGAAGCTTTTCCCATATTTCTCTTTAGAGAAGGCAATTTTGCAGCTACCTATTCTGAGAAAAGAGTTTGGGATGCGATAAACGTATCTTAGAAAAATAAATACATTATCTCACCCACATAGAATATGATTTATCTTTAAACAAACAAACAAAACCCCTGAGCTTTAGACAAACTGCATATCTAACTTTTCTAGTTCTTATTAGTGGTCACTCTAAGCTAATCTGCTACTTATCCTGAGCTGAAAAGAGTCAGTGAGAATAAGTGTGATTTACTTACCCAAAAAGTAGAGTTGCAGAAAGTATCCAGCATGATTCCTGGATCACTTCTGGGATGAAGACTCTTGTATGACTGTGCTGTTTCTTATTTATTCTTTTCCTCAGAGAAGGTAGAAGGCCAGTTTCAAGAGGTTCTTTATCTCCTATTCTGATGTTCCAACAAACAGCAGGTCTTCTGACCTTTTAACTCAACAATTTAATCGTTAACCTTGCTCAGATGAGTATTCACATTACCCAGTAGATAGACATGTGACTAAAAAGCCCCAGGGAAAGGTAGACACACCTGTTTCCAAAGTACCAGAAGCCTCTATAGATGGGTTTATACCTGAAAGGAACCACTGAAAGACGTCAGTAGAGCTGGCTGACAAATCAGGAGTGGAGGAGACTTTCCTTCTCCTGAGGACACATGACCTAAAAAAAGAAGCATTGACAGAAAGGCATGTACCCCTAAATGTGCCGTTGCACTTCTGCCTTGAGGTCTTAGAGTTTATAGAAGTGTGAAATATCCTACTTCTCTGTATTTTCAATTAAGAACATAGAATTTAAAACATGGTTAAAAATAGTGTAAGGGCTTGCCTGGTGGTCCATGGTTAAGAGTCACCTTGCAATGTAGGGGATGCCAGTTCGATCCCTGGTCTGGGAAGATCCCAGAGCTACAGAGCAACTGAGCCCATGTGCCACAACTACTGAGCCCAAGTTCCAGAGCCTGGGAGCTGCAACTGCTGAGCCTGTGCACTGCAGCTACTGAAGGCCACATGCCTGGAGTCCATGCTCCACTAGAGAAGCCACCGTAATGAGAAGCCCACCCACCGCAAGGAAGAACAGCCCCTGCTAACTGCAACTATATATAGCCCCTGCGCAGCTACTAAGACCCAACGTAGCCAGAAAAAAACAACTAAAAAAGTGTAAACTTTGCTTGAAAAGTCAGGTTATAAAATAGCAAATCCAACTGTGAATCTACATATGATTTATCCATCCATGCAATACAATGTTCTGGGTGATTTTATTTTCCTTTTTGCTTGTATTTTCTGATGTTTACATAATTGTCAGGATTTATTTATGTAATAATATCTTTAAAGCAAATTTTTTTGTGTTGTGGTAAAAAACGTGTAATGTAAAATTTACCATCTTACCCATTTCTATGTTGAAGCTGAAATTCCAATACTTTGGCCACTTGATGTGAAAGAGCTGACTCATTTGAAAAGACCCTGATGCTGGGAAAGATTGAGGGCAGGAGGAGAAGGGGATGACAGAGGATGAGATGGTTGAATGGCATCACCGACTCAATGGACATGAGTTTGGGTAAACTCCGGGAGTTGGTGATGGACAGGGAGGCCTGGCGTGCTGCAGTCCATGGGGTCGCAAAGAGTCAGACGTGACTGAGCGACTGAACTGAACTGAACCATTTCTAAGTGTTTCTAGATTGAAACTTCTTGGACATTCCCCATTATCTGCTTCCCCTAGTAAGGCAAATGTTCTTTCAAAAATTAGGGCATTCTACAATAATGGCAACCAGACATGCTTACCAACATATTAAAGTGCAAACACCATCATTGGGAGGATTAAGTGGAACCATTTTGGTTGTGAACACAAGAAAGCCCTTTGTTCTGTGGTTATATACAGACTATCAACAGAGACTAACAAAAGAATAATGTCTACTTTAATGTACACATACATATGTGTATAATTTATACTATATTTTAATGATTGGCCTAAGGTTAAATATAATTTGGTTATTCAAATTCACAAATGATAAAAATATTTGCCACTAGTACCAGTGGATATGTTCTGGACTATTAACACCTGAATGATATATATATTTTATTCAAAGTCATTTAGTTATCTTCTGAGAAGATAGCTGTGAGATGAACTTCCACACTTTTCTATGTGTCTATAACAAAAGAAAATGATTTAGGTCTTGGAATGAGATCAGATCCAGGATCAGATAAAGGCATGACATTAGCATAGTGGTTTTTGGCACAGCCCTCTGACCATACTAACAGAAACAAGCTGGAAAGATGACATCGTTATATAGATTTTTTAAAAACTCACCAGTGAGGATACAAAGAAATCTACATGAACTAAACAAGAGATTGCTTTCACCCATGGGACAAATCAATCTGACCCCTATATTTTTGTCTGGCCCTGGAGCTGAGACTGATTTTTACATTTTTAATTATAAAATGTGAAAAAGACTCTTCAATATGAGCAGCTCTTCAATATGAGCAGCCTTTCAATAAGAGCTACTTAATTTGGGGATTTCCTTGGTGGTCCAGTGATTAAGACTCTGCTCCCAGTGCAGGGAACCTGGGTTCCATCCCCGGTCAGGCAACTAGATTGATCCTACATGCCACAACTGAGATTTCTCATGCCAAAGCTAAAAGAATCCCTCATGCAGCAGCAAAGATCCTGTGTGCTGCAACTAAGACCCAGCACAGCCAAATTAAAGAAGAAAAAAAAAAAGACTGCTCAGTTTTGCCTCTTGGGTCACAAAGCCCCAAATAGTTACTATTTGACCCTTTAATGAAAAGTTTGCCAACAAAACCTCGGAAACAAGACCTTTATAACACAGAAGAGAGCCACAGCAGCTTTCATCTCTGCTGAAATGCAGCAGGGAGGCGAAGTCTACCACAAAGGGGGTTGAGGATAAATCAGTCTATTTTCTAACAGACTTTTCTAGGTCTTTCGTGGGGCTGACAGAGGAGCCCAAGAAAGAGTGAAACAGGAGAGGAGGCAGGGCACAGCCCTTCAAGAATGACACAGTTGAACATAAACTAGTTAGAACTGATCAGGTCCAAGATGGCACAAGATTCAATTTCCATTAGACCTTAAGCCTCATTATACCCTCACTGTAATATATTAGCATGCTAAATAACATGCCCACAGGTGCCATGACAGTACAAAGGCCAACCATAAAAGCCCAAAAGCGTTTTCCCAGTTCCTGGAAATCCCTGCCCCTTCCCCAAAATAGTTGGAAAAATCTTCCCACTCATTAACCTATGAAATTACCCAGTCTGTAAAAACTAACCACCCCATATTTCAGGGTCTCTCACCTTTTGAGATGAACAGCATTCTGTCTGTGGAGTATGTATCTCTAAGTAAACCCACATTTTACCTATCACTTTGCCTCTCACTGAATTCCTCCGTGCTGAAACAAAGAGAACCTGAGCTTCATTAAGTCCTGAGACCAGGTGTGCTATATCAATTAAAAGACAGTGGATTCGAGTCCTAGCCCATGGGTTCAAGTCCCAACCTCGGTTTTGGCTGGGTCTGAGTCCCATCTGAGTTGGGCGGTTTCAAGACTGCACAGTCCCAAACTCTTTGCCACACCAGTTTTACCAAGTGCCGAGAACAGTACAACAAAATGGAAGGAGGCAGTTAGGAGAGCTGAGAGTGAACACTGAGGTTTTCTAAGCTTTCACCTACAGAAAGTTAAGGCAGATGCAGAAGAGCTGAGAGAACCCCTCTAGTGCAATTCCACCTTCATGGGATGTAAGATCACCCAGCCATCCTTGGAAAGGGCAAGTTGGGGGCTGGAGGGGTAGGAGCAGGCAGCAGGGCAGAATATGTTCTAAGAAAATAGAAAGTAGGAAGCAGCGATGAGAGTAAATCACCCAGAAAGCCTTATCGACTTTCCCACCTGAGTTCTATTATCAGAGCCCAAGAGAAGTACATGCCTGAAAACAAACCTCATTCCAACGGAGCAGGGTCCACAGCTTACCTTTCCTGGCTCTTCGGGTGAGTGGTATAAACAGTATTGAGCTTTTTGGCTCTCACTAGCCAAGTGGCTTTTCGGATTTTTGTTTATCAAATTAGTCTTCTCCTCTGGTACCAGCAATGTGGGATTTTGGATGTCTGACCATTCATCAGTGGCAATTTCTGCCAAGTGGCATTTGACAGGAATCCATTTTGTGGCTGTTACCAGACAACAGGAAATCTGTGTTTGTTAGCCTTGTGTATTTGCTTTTGTCTGTTATAATTCTGGCATTTCTGCTACCGAACCAAACTTGGGTCCACTGGCCTGTGCACAGTAAAGCCAGTCTACTGAGCTGGTTGTGCTGAAGAAAGGTGCAGCACTTACTACAGGCCGTCAAGCAAGGAGCCCAGGGGAGGTACCACTCAAAACAACAGAACTCATCCCTAGGCTCCAGCAAAGCATTTTGAAAAGTGACCCGAGGGAGGGGAATCCTGCGTAGGCAATCAGCTCATGCACGACTCTCTGATTGGTTGATGGTGAGGTAACAGGGCAGTGTTAAGACTTCAGGAGGTTTGGGAGCTATGTGCTCATGATTATCAAGTAGTTAATCTCTTCCATGTTGTGATTTTCAGTTCAGTTGCTCAGTCGTGTCTGACTCTTTGTGACCCCATGGGCTGCAGCACGCCAGGCTTCCCTGTCCATCACCAACTCCCAAAGCTTGCTCAAACTCATGTCCATCGAGTCAGTGATGCCATCCAACCATCTCATCTTCTGTCGTCCCTTTCTTCTCCTGCCTTCAATCTTTCCCAGCATCACGGTCTTTTCCAATGAGTCAGTTCTTCACATCAGGTGGCCAAAGTATTGGAGTTTCAGCATCAGTCGTTCCAATGAATATTCAGGACTGATTTCCTTTAGGATTGACTGGTTTGATCTCCTTGCAGTCCAAGGAACTCTCGAGTCTTCTCCAACTTGGCATCTGTGAAACGACTCAGGAAACGTGCATCAGATACTATTATCTGGGTACTTCAGCAGAGGATACGAGGGAGGGGTCTGTTCCAGAAAGGCCCTATACGGTCCTGCTGGGTTACATTTCCTGGCATTTAAAACTGTATGTTTCAGAAGTTGTTATCATCATGTGCTTCTGATCAGAGTTATAGTACATTGTGTATACTGCACATATACCAATGTGCAATTCTAAGGCTCAGAGCCTTCTTCCTCCCTCTAAACCATTAGTTTTTTTCATGTTTACCCATTAGTTGTCAACATTTGCAAAATCAAATTCCTTTACCAGGGATGATAAAAAAATGCATAAACCTCTGTAGGAAATTCTGGCTTTAATAAAGGATAGTATCTGCTTCCCTGGTGGTCCAGTGGTAAAGAATCTGCCTGTGAATGAAGGAGATGCAGCTTTGATCCCTGGGTCAGAAAGACCACCTGCAGAAGGAAATAGCAACCCACTCCAGTAATGCTTGCCTGGGAAATCCCATGGACAGAGGAATCTGGAGGGCTAGGGTCCATGGGATTGCAAAAGAGTGGGACACGACTGAGTGACTAAACGACAATGAAGGACAACATCCAAGGAGCTTTAAAACGGAAAGCAAAAACCTCCAGCATACAGGGGTCAGCTTTCCTTGGCTAGCATACTAAAGCTTCTAAATTAACACAGAATTCCACTTTGCACCCCTTCAGAACTCTAAGGCAAAAGAAGAAACTGTTATTAAAAGTTAGACAATTAAAACATTTAAATGATCCATTACATAAATCAAGATTTATAAGTTGCCAAACTCTAAGCAAGTTTTATTCTTTTAAAAATTTGATTGAAAAGCAACACCATTGTTGCAGATCTAACAAAAGACCTAAGTTATTCTCTGATAATGATGTTAGACCTCTATTTCTCAAGTGAATGGAGGAGGATTTATTCACTGAGTTTGGCTAGCAAGTAAGTTGTGACAGCAAATTAGCTATGCTTGGTAATATTCATCGGGCTTTAAAAGAAGACTGGATGAGTGGTATGGTGTGAACAGGATCATTTTCTAAAAATAAAATGAAAACTTTCATGCTGTCTATTGCAAGTAAGAGGAATCAAAGGTGACTAACATAAATTATAATCATGCTTTAAAATGTCGACTTAAAAAAACGCACAATGCGAGGGTTACAAGTTAAGTTTTATTTGGGGCAATGTGAGAACTGCAGCCCAGGGAACAGCACCTCAGATAGCTCTGAGAAACTGTTCCAAAGAGGTAGGGGAAAAGACAGTATATATGCGATGCTGGCAAAAGGAGAGTACATACACTCAAGCACATATTTTTTGTAGAAAGTTTCTGCTGGTCTCGTGAAGTTTCTGCTAGTCATGAGAAACTATCGTCACTGTGAAGAACTTTTGAGCTTTTTAGATATGAGGAGATACAAGAATTGGGCTCATAAAATCAGCTCCTGAGAATATCTATCTAAAGACCTGTCCTGCCAGTTTCCTGGAGTAGAATGCCTCATTTTTGCTCTCCACCCTAAACTCCTTCGGGGTGTTGGAGGTCAGCAGCTGCCGCAGCATGTAACTTAATTCTTATAGAGGTAGATGGCAAGCACCCATGGCAGGTGTCAATTTGTGGTTGACCAAGACAAGCAGGATTTTTACTTGTTTGTACTTACATATTTTGCATAGCCAAAAGAAGAGAGTAGAGGATCTAAATTTCATCAGAACAAATGCTTAGATTATAGAATATGTACTGACGCAGATGGAATATACATATAATATTAAATGAGAAAAGAAGTGGGTGGTTCTGGCATGTGAGTGGCTTGAAGTTACCATTCCATTTTAACAAATATCAAGCTAAACAAACTGAAAAGTCAGCAACTTTTCTAAGAAGGATAAGAGAAGTGAGATCACAGGGCAAACTGCTGTCCCCTAAACTGGGGAGCCAGGTGAGTACAGGGAATCATGATTTACTAGAACAAAAATCCATGAACTACAATTTCTGCAGAATCAGTGCCAAGGTAGAGAAAACTGAACTATAATTGACTAATTGATAGAGGTTCAGTTTTTGAGAGTCAGGGTCACTGAGAGGGTTTTTTTTTTTAAAGTATATAAAATATTAAGGGCCTTGCCTACAGCGGCATAACATCAGTAGAATAAATCCTCCTGAAACGTAATTAGTGTATTCAGTGGATATTACCCTGTTGATAATTTGTGGTAGAAAATGCGAGAATGTGACCTGGGACTGAGATCCCATATCTGAACTTGGGCAAGTGCACAAGCGAAAGCTCTGCTCCAAGAGTCACTCACTCCCTGAGACTGCTCTTCTGCCACCGCCACTGTTAAGTCTGTTAGGCAAATACAAACGTGCGAGCAGGACTCACTCCACAACCAACCAACCATCCCAAGGCAGGGGGCGCTTAATCCACCTTCGAATCCCGGAGGATCCTCCACAGCCCTGAGAAATTTCTCTCGAAAATTTCCAAAGGGTTCATTTGGAGGTAATTCAAGGCATGTGTGCGCTCTGGGCAGTTTTTCAGGACTCCATCATGGTTCTATTGTGAATACCTGAGGACCACTGGAACCATAAAGTTAGGCAAATCCATTCATAGGTACTCAGGATGTTCCTGTGACAAACTGCAGTAACTGGATATGCTTCTCAGCATCCATCAGCAGAACAGCCTTCCAGAACCACTGAATGATAGGGTGGTCTGGGGAGTAGCCCATCTTGTAAATAAATACTATCTTCAGTCATTCATGTCCACATTGTTAAGGTTGAACATCAGCAACTCCAGCTTACTTTCATCAAAATTTTTAATCAAATCAGTAAAAAGCAGTTCTGTGAATCCCTCCAAGACAGCATTCATTTGCTTCTGGATCTTAACAAATCTCCTCTGGATGACTGAGTCTCAGTCAAGTCTGAGACATCAAAAAGATTCAAGAGGATTGGAATTTCCTTGGCAGTCCCAGGGTTAAGACTACATGTTTCCAATATAGGGGACATAGTCTCAATCCTTGGTTAGGCACTAAAATTCCCACATGCTGTGAGGAGTGGCCAAAGAACAAAAAACAAAAACAGATCCAAGGCCCTCAAGTTATAGGGGAACCCCACACACCTTTGAGTTTTACCTTGAGGAGGTTCTCACAGTGAATATCAGAGAAAAATCTCCTAATGTTTTTGGCAAGGGGAAGGGAAAAGTAATCATTTGAAATATACCAGAGAATTCTTTCTTAACAGTCTGCCTTCAGAGCTTAACCTGCTGGGTTAAGCCAAACCAACCTAGGGGCAAGAGAAATACCCAACTCCAGCCCACTCTAGCCTTCTTGTCTCACCTAAGAGAGGAAGCTGAAAAACACTTGTGAAGTTCACAGTCCAAAGGCACAGTCTCACCAAAAAGGCTGAGACATAATCATTGAATCATAGAACACTTCCTCTCCCTTCACTCCTACTCCACATTACTAAAGGCTTATCTTCAGCAGTCCCTTTTACCCAGTACACCGTGCCCAGCTATCAAGAAAATATTACAGAGTGTATGGGACTTCCCTGGTGGCCCAGTGGTTAAGACGCTGAGCTTCTACTGCAGAGGGCAGGGCACAGGTTTCTGGGAAGTTCCACATGCCTCACAGAGTGGCCAGAAAGAAAGAAAAAACTGCAGGACATTCCTAAAGGCAAAAAAACACAGCTTGAAGAGACGAAGCAGGCTTCAGATATGGCAGGAATGTTGGGATTATCATACTAGGAATTTTAAGCAACTATGATTAATATGTCAGGGGCTTTAGGAACTTCCCTGGTGGCTCAGATGTGGGAGACCTGGGTTCAATCCCTGGGTCAGGAAGATCCCCTGGAGAAGGAAATGGCAACCCACTCCAGTACTCTTGCCTGGAAAATCCCATGGATGGAGGAGCCTGGTAGGCTACAGTCCATGGGGTCGCAAAGGGTCGGACACGACTGAGCGAATTCACTTCACTTCACTTTAGTGGATAAAGTAGACAGCATGCAAGAGTAGATGGACCATGTAAGCAAAGAGACAGAAATTCTAAAAAAGAATCAAAATAAAATGCTGGTAGTCAAAAGCACTTAATAGAAATAAGAACAGAAATAAAGAATGTATGTGATCAGCTTATTAGTAGAATGAACACAGCTTAGGAAAAAAAATCTCAATGTGAGAATATCTCAATACAAAATGCTGAAACTGAAAAGCAAAGAGAAATGAAACTGGAAAAAAGCAACAACAACAGACTACTCAGGAACTATGGGGTAACTGCAAAATGTATAACATACACATAATGGGACTGTCAGAAGAAAAAAGAGAAAGAAACAAAATAAATATGTGAAGTAGTAATGACTGAGAACTTCCCCCAAATAATACCAGATACCAAGGCACAGATTCAGGAGCCTCAGAGAACATCAAGCAAGATATATGTTAAAACAAACAAAAACAAAACTACAGCTAGTCATATGTACTTAAATTGCAGAAAATAAAAGATAAAGAAGAAATCCTAATAATAATAATATAATCCTAATAATTCAGAGGAAAAAACATTAACCTAGTGAGAAGTAAAGAATTACATCTGACTTTTCTAAGATAATGCAAGTAAGTAGAAAGTAAAGTTTTGAGAGAAAAAAAAAAAAATAAAAACAAACCCCAGAATACTCTACCTTGCAAAGGTATCCTTCAAAAAATGAAGGAGAGGGACTTTCCTGGTGGTCCTGTGGTTAAGACTTCACCTTCCAATGCAAGGATGCAGGTGTGATCCCTGATTGGGGATGCCTCAGGGCCAAAAACCCAAAACATACAACAGAAGTAACATTGTAACAAATTCAATAAAGACTTTTAAAATGGTCCACATTTAAAAAAAAAAAATCTTTAAAAAAAATGAAGGAGAAATACTTTCTCAGACAAACAAAAACAAAAATTGAGGGAATTTGAGGCCAATGGTCTTCCCTGGGGGCTCAGATTGTAAAGAATCTGCCTACAATGCAGGAGACCTGGGTTTTGCCCCTGGGTTGGGAAGATCCCCTGGAGAAGAGAATGTCTACCCGCTCCAGTATTTGTGCCTGGAGAATTCCGTGGACAGAGGAGCCTGGCAGGCTACAGTCCATGGGGTCGCAAAGAGTTGGACATGACTGAGCTACTTTCACTTTGAGGCCAATAGACCTACCATGCAAGAATTGTTTTTAAAAGATTCTTTAGAGAAAAGGAAAATGATACAGGCTGGAAACCTGGATATACATAAAGAAGGAGAGAAGGAATTGGTGAAGGAATGTTATGCAGTTGTTTGGTCACTAAGTCATGTCTGGCTCTTTTGCATCCTCATGGACTATAGCTCTCCAGGCTCTTCTGTCCATGGGATTTCCCAGGCAAGAATACTGGAGTGGGTTGCCACTTCCTTCTCCAGGGAGACCCAGGGGTCAAATCCTGCAGGCAGATTCTTTACCACTGAGCCCCCAGGGAAGCCCCTGGAGAAGGAATAAGTGAAGGTAAAATAAAAATCTTTTTTCGCATTCTTAATTGATTTAACATAAAACAATAGATGTAGAAATGTTCAACAAAATATTAGCAAGTCAAATCCAACAATGTATAAAAAGAGTTACAGATCAGAAACAAGTGAGACTTATCCCAGGTATGCAAGGTTGGTTCAACATTCAAAAATCAATTAATGTAATCCATTATGTCAGACTAAAGAAGAAAAATCACATGATCATATCCATAGATAGATGTAGAAAAATAATTTGATAAAACCCAACACACACTCATGATAAAAACTTTCAGAAACTAGGAACAACGAGGAAGGGAATTTCCTTACTTGATAAAGATGGTCTATAAAAGACCTATAGTTAACATCATACCTACGATGAGAAATTAGAAACTTTCCCACTAAGATCAGGAACAAGGCAAGGATGTCCCTCTCACCTCATTTTTTCAACATTAAACTAGAATTCATAGCTAATCAAAAAACAAGCACGCAAACAAACAACAACAACAAGAAAAGGAAAGAAAAGATACACTAACTGGGAAGGAAGATGATCTCAGGTAACATGACTGTCTATGTAAAAATCCAAAAATCTTTCTAGAACTCATAAGTGATTACAGCAATGTAGCACAATACAAAGCTAACATACTAAAATCAATCACTTTCCTATATACCAGCAATGAACAAATCAAAATTTAATTCAAAATTAAAACCACAACACCATTTATATTAGCACCTCAAAAAATAAATACCTTGGAATAAATCTAACAAAATATGTATGAGGAAAATTACAAAACCCTGATGAAAAATGCAAAGAAGGGGCAATATCCCATGTTCATGGTTAGGAAGACTCACTGTTGTCAAGATGTCAATTCTTTGCAATTTGATAAAATCCCAACAAGTTATTTTCTGGATATCAACAAACTGATTCTAAAGTTTATATGGAGAGGCAAAAGACCCAGAACATCCAACACAATATTGAAGGAGAAAAACCAAGTTGGAGGACTAACACCACCAGACTTTAAGAGTATGACAGATAAAATTGACAAATAGATCAATGAAACAGAAAGAGGGCCCAGTATCAGAGCCTTATAAATATAGTTAACTGATCTTTTACAAAGGAAGAAAGGCAATACAATGAAGAAAATACAATATTTTCGATAATGTTGGAAAAACTAGAAATCCAAATGCAAAAAAAAATCTAGATACATACCTTACACCATTCCCCAAAATATAACTCAAAATTGATCATACACCTAAATGTAAAATGCAAAACCATAAAACCCCTAAAAGACAACAGAGGAGAAAAATCTAGATGACTTTGGGTTTGGAAATGACATTTTAGATGCAACACCAAAGGCATGACCCATGAAAGAAAACAAAAATTAACAAGCTGGACTCTATTGAAATTTAAAATTTCTGCTCTGTAAAAGACACTGTCAGCTGGAGAAATCAGGCTCTTTGACTTTAGACTATACCATAAAATTACAGTGATCAAAACAGTATGGTATTGGCACAAATCAGAAACATAAATCAATGGAACAAGATAGAAAGCCCAGAAATAAACCCACACACCTATGGTCAATTAGTCTGCAACAAAGGAGGCAAGAGTATACAATGGAGAAAAGACAGTCTCTTCAATAAATGGTGCTAGAAAAATCAGGCAGCTACATGAAAAGAGTGAAATTAGAACATTCTCTAATACCATGCACAAAAATAAACTAAAAATGGACTAATACCTAAGTGTAAGACTGGATAGAGTAAAACTCCTAGAAGAAAACATAGGCAGGACACTCTTTGTAATTTAATTTCCTTTTTTTGATGTGATTATTACATTGGCAGTAGGTAGAGTATATCTTGAACTCAGCAAGGCACCTGACAAGACACATCATGTTTTCTATGGACAGAATGCGAGTATATTTACATGGACCTTTAATTGCTTGAAACACTATATAGTCAAAGAAATTAACAAAATGATATTAATGATATAACCTGAGGAAGATCTCTATTAGCATTGCAAAAGAGTCTGTGGTGGCTTCAGACATTTTTATCAATGATCTACAAGCATTAAGAGAACACTCATTTAATGAACATCTTACATGTCAACCTCACATGGGTTTCTTAAGTAACAAATATATTTCTATGTAGGCACTCTAAAATTTTATCTAATTTAATCCTCACAATAATCCTATGAGGTAGGCATTTTTATTCCAGTTTTACCAATCAGGAAACTGAGGTTCAGAAAACAGTCCTACATCCCACAATTTACAAAGAATAATGTTCCTTATCTGTTTAGCGAAAACATCAACAGATGTCATCCCACTTCTTACAGTGTAGAAAGGACTGGAGAAAGTATGCTCTGGGGAGAAAGTCTGACCAGAAGACCTCCAAGATGTTACAATTTAATGTAAATAAAATTTTACACAAAAGACAAAAATAGTGTGGTGATTCCCTTTACCAAAGGATATACCACAGGATTTCTCTAAATCACAAACTCTCCTACTGCCCTGAAGATGTACTCTGAATATCTCAAAAACATACACATTTTCAGGGATGCTTCTGTTTTATCAGATAGGGTGTTCTGTGAATTCTCTCTTTTAAAGTGTAATAATTGATATTTAAAGTAGGTACTAAGAAAGACTGAAACATGTAAAGGTGTCAGGAAAGCTGGCTGGATTCTGGTGTTAGCTCTGATGGTCTTAAGTAAAATAATTTCTCCCAGATCTCTTCTAAATGGCTTCCAAAAATCTCTTCTTAATGACTCAATGTGTGTGTCCTGTAAATAATTGATTGCATAGAGATAATCCAGTAGAAGGAAATATTTGATCATAATGACTTGGGGGAAAAATATGCTGGATCATTTCTACTTAGTAAGCAAATGTTGATTAATAAGTGGTTGCACTTAAGTAACTTTGAAGAATCTACAAAAGTTCAATGTTCAAGATAACCAAAGAATTGCATACTTTTAGTTAATGATTACACATGAACTTAAAAAAGGTTTTCTTTCTTGTGCAATATCTTAAAATAGATATCCAGTGGTAACAGTAAAAATATTGCTTTTCCCTTTGTATTTTTTAATTGAGTCTAATATTCATGTTCCTATAGTATAAGCTAAAAACAGTAATATGAATTAATCAAATAATTACTTCCAAACTCTTCACCAAGATAATCTGCACATTTTTGTGCTGTAAAACAAACAGGAGTATTTAGAATAACCAGACCAAAAAGGACATACAAGTAATTAAACAATAACTTAAAAATACTTTTACTAATTATAAATTTATTTTTTAATATTAAAACCTGAAATATAGTGAAATTTTTCTGGTTGAATAAACAAATTTCAAAGAACAAATTTAAATAATTAATGAACTCATTGAACTAGACCTAAAGCCTAACAAAATAGTCAACTAATAAAATATTTATGTAGATTTAAAAAAAAAATGAAGATGGTGGAACACATGTATAACTGTGGCTGATTCATGTTGGTTGATACAAGGCAAAAACCATCAAAATATTGTAAAGTAATTATCCTCCAATTAAAATAATTAATTAAAAAAATTTAAAAACATATACTTTAAAAAATAGTAAAAGTTAGTTATTGATGGTACAGAATAATGTCCCTAGTAAAGTCAAAGAATAAAATTTTAACAGTGGACAAACTAGAGAGAATTGGATGAGCAGTTCAATGTTTTTTAGACAGAAGCATTTTAGTATAAAAAAGAAGTAACTGGGAACTCCCTGGTGGTCCTGTGGCTAGGACTCGGCACTTGCACCGCCATGTCCCACATTCAGTCCACAGTTGGGGAAATAAGATCCTGCAAGCTGAGTGGGGCAGCCAAAAATAATAACAACAATTAATTTAGGTCTTTGCTTCACATCATACCATAAAATATATTTTGATAGGTCATAAAACAGGAGAAGAAAATGGGCTAGCATAAAGAGATATGCACTGGAGAGAATAATACTCTTCTGAGTCCTGGAAAAAAAAAAGGTGATATCAGAAAATAGAAACATGTCTACACAATATTTTTTGTTTTATTAATTTTCAAGAGACTTTTATAAAAGTCAGTCAGCCCTCTGTATCCCTGGGTTCCACGTTCACAGATTCAACCAATCACAGACCAAAAGTATTTGAGAAAAATAAAGTTCCAGAAAGTTCCAGAAAGCAAAACTTGAATTTGCCATTCAGTAGCAGCTATTTACATAGTATTTACATTATATTGATATTTACAACTATTTGTATTTACATTGTATTAGGCATTATAGGTAAACTAGAGATGATTTAAAGTATTCAGGAGGATGTGTGTAAGTTACAGGAAAAAACTACACCACTTTCTACATGGGACTTAAGCAGCTGCAGATTTTGGTATCCAGGGGGATCTTGGAATCAATCTCCCCTCGATACTGAGGGACACCTATACAATATGAAAGTAACCAAACAGGGAAGACATCTGACAAAAATAACATGGGAGGGGCAATCTAAGTATTGTAATTATCACATAGAAAACCACATAGCTTTACCAGCAATTAAATACAAGTAATTACGAAAATTTCTAGAAAGATACAAAAGAAACTGTTGATAGTGGCTGCTTTCAGAGGAACTGGAGGAATGAAGAAAATAAGCTAAAAGAAATTATGTGTAAGATGTTGAATTCTGTGGAATACAAGTTCTAGTAAAACAGCACCAAAACAACCTGTTAAGATAAAGCTGAGTTTATTCTTATCACAGTGGATAGCACTACCTTAACATATGGTGGCCTTTTACTAGGAATTTATTTAAATTCATAATACCAAATGCATTCTTATAACTTATGGTTGGACTCCTGCTATTATTATTATAGACAGTTTTATGAACTGAGAACATGAAAATGGCCAAATCAGTGAAAATTTGCTGGACAGTATCTTTAAGTGTACTGTCAAGACTTAAAAATGCATTTCTCTGTATGTTCATGTTTGTTCACACACATATGGAGAAATTTGGGGAGTGCTTTCACTAGCACTTAGCTTTTTCACCTGACATTTGGGGACATATTTGAGAGAGATTACCAAGTACTATTTGCAAAAGGAGTTTGAGGAGGTCCATATTTTATTTAAAGGAAAAAAAATCTGAACTTTCAATCATATAATTTCAACTTAAAATTCTTTGACTATGGGAGTTGTATCCATAGAGCAACAAGTACAGTGCTAGGCATATGGATATGAGCCATATAAATAAAATTGCTATTTTCATAATCTTTACTTTCGACTTGGGTTCATTTTTGACCTATAAAGGGAAGGACCATCTTTTTGGCATCTTGTGACCAGACAGTTGTGAATGGGTTGAAAAAACAGGATGACTTGTTTATGGGTCTCCTATTTTCAAACACATGAACTGTAATTGACTTCTGAGCAATTTCTAAGTATAAAGTGCATTCTTTAAGATAGGTGTCTGAACTTCATTGAACTCTGACTGGCTTAAGCTGTAAGGAGGTTTAGAGGACTTTGAACTTAGTCAAGCCAGTGAGTTACCAGTAAGACTTTTTCTAAAGATATTTCCTTTGCAATTGTCAGACTGTAGAGATTTGGAAAGCTCTTAATTCTGCTAAAGAAGGTTGCTATGAAACCTTCACAACAAAGGCTGGAGGGGAAACTCACTCTCCAATTTTTTCCTTCTTACCACCTTTATCCACTTTTTCCCACCCCTACCTCTAGCAACCACCAATCTATTCTCTATGAGTTCCCTTTATTGTTTTAGATTCCACATACAAGTGAAATGATACAGTATTTGTCTTTCTGTGTCTGATTTATTTCACTTAGCATAATTCCCTCAAGGTCCATCCATTCATGTTGTTGCAAATGGCGGGATTTCTTTCCGTCTCTTTTGACTGAATATTTCATTGTGTATATATATATATATATATGTGTGTGTATCTTACAACTTATTATTCTTTAGAAATTTTTATTGGAATATAGTCAATTTACAAAGCTGTGTTAGTCTCAGGTGTACAGCATCTTACAATTTCTTTATCCATTCATTCACTGATGGACACTTTTTTCCCTGTATTGGCTATTGTAAATAATACTGCAGTGAACATGGTTATCTTTTTTGACAGTAGCTTCATTTCCTTCAGATAAATACCCAGAAGTGGAATTGCTGGCTCATGTTAATTCTGCACCTCTATACTGTTTTCCATAGTGACTGCGCCAATTAACATTCCTACCAACACAGCACAACGATTTCCTTTTCTCCACATCCCTACCAACAATTATTTGTTGTTTTGGTAATAGTCATTCTAACAAACATGAGGTGATATCTCACTATGGTTTTGATTTGCATTTTGCTGATGACCAGTGATGTTGAGCATCTTTTCAGGTACCCGTTGACCATTTCTTTGTCTTCTTTCGAAAAATGTCTATTTGGATCAATTCTTCTGCCCATTTTAAATCATTTTTTTTTTCTATTGAGTTGTATGGGCTCTTTATATATTTTAGATTTTAACCCTCATCAGATATGACTTGCCAATATTTCCTTCCATGCTATAGGTTGTCTTTTCATTTCACTGATGTATTTCTTTGCTGTACAGAGATTTTAGTTTGATGTAGTCCCACTTGTAGTCCCATTTTTGCTTTTGGTCAAATCTAAAAAAATCATTGCCGAAACTATATTTTCCAATTATATTATGCTCAGTGTCCTTGGTCATGGGCTCAGTTTGTGACCCCAGGGACTATGGCTTGCCAGGCTCCTCTGTTCACGTATTTTTCCAGGCAAGAGTACTGGAGTGGGTTGCCATTTCCTGCTCCAGGGGATCTTCCCAACCCAGGGATCAAACCTGAGTCTCTCAAGTCTCCGGCATTGGCACATGGATTCTTTACCACTGCATTACCTGGAAGCCCAATTACATTAGGATCCTCATGAAGAGTACACCCAACTTAGAGTGGCTTGAATGAAAATATTTATTGGTTCACATAACCGAAAGCCCAGAGATAATGCAGTTCTCAAGACTGATTGATTCCAGTGGTTGTGCTCCCTTTCTCTCACATTCTTTTGACTTTGCTCTCTTTTGGCATCAGTTTCATTCTCAAACAGGTCATAGACAGCTGCAACTGTTTCAAGACTCATATTCACACATAACAAATAGCAGAAGAGTCATTTTCAGCAAGTGTCCTAGAAATAGAAGCTACTAGCAAACGTCTCCTGGCATCTCAATGGCCCACATTTCTGAATCAATTCCTGACAAGGAAAATAAAGTCACTCTTATAGATAACTCAGACCATCCCTGAAGTTGTGGGTGAGGCTGGCCTTTCCTCTATCGCATGGGACACAAACAGAGTGACTGCTACAACAAGATCAGAATTGGGAGAAAAAATGAGGGGTAAAGTCTGGGGAAGAAACTGATTCTGTCTACTAGGAATCAACTCTTAGCTTATTTCCAATCCAGATTAAAGATAACATGGGAAACTATTTAGTGCCTCGACTATTTAGTGCCTTATTATAAAAAGGATTTTAAGTGACTTTAAAAAATATATAAAATATAGCAAGATAAAATGAGTAAAGAGAAAGGATAGAAAAAGTAAAAAGAAGAGACAAGCCTACTACACAAAATTTATTCAGTATGATCCTTTTTGCTTGTGGGATACATATTTGACTCAGTTTCTGTCAGTTTAAAGAGGAAAACTGAATCAGGAACTCTTATCAGTCAAACCTCTTTTGGTTGCGAGTGTCAAAGATCCAAATCAAACAGGCATAAATACAAAAAAGGAAATTTATTGGCTTATTTAATAGAACAGTCTGTGAATGGAACTAGCTGTAGGCACAGATTAGGTTCACAGACTCAAACAAGGTTATCTGGACATTTACTTTTCTGTTGGTTTCATTTTTAAGGAGCCTCTTTTCACCTGCTGGCAAAGATGGCCTCAAAAACTCTGTGCTTACATAGTTCTTACAGCTAGTGATTCTAGTAAAAAGAGAGCATCTCTTTCTGAGAGCACCAGAAAAAAGTCCTTGGTTGGATTCTGTTTGGCCCTCTTTGTGGTTAGTCCCAACTCTGGACTAGACAATGTGGACAAAGGAATGAGGCATACTAACTGCTTAGCCTGGGTCAATGTGCCCCAGGGGGTGCTACATGATTTACAATCCCATTAGGAAATCATTATCTTTCAGTGGCAGCTTCAGTAAAGAAAAGGGTTAAGCAAACAAAATATCTTGATAACAGCATAATTCCATATACATAAGATATAAACAAATCAACTGTTCTGAAGCCCAGTTACTCCCCAGACTAATACTTAAGAAACAATGTCTCCTCTAGGACCTCAATAACACACTGATCTGTTCAGTTCAGTCGCTCAGTTGTGTCCGACTCTGCGACCCCATGAATTGCAGCACACCAGGCCTCCCTGTCCATCACCAAATCCTGAGTTCACTCAGACTCACGTCCATCGAGTCAGTGATGCCATCCAGTCATCTCATTCTCTGTTGTCCCCTTCTCCTCCTGCCCCCAATCCCTCCCAGCATCAGAGTCTTTTCCAATGAGTCAACTCTTCGCATGAGGTGGCCAAAGTACTGGAGTTTCAGCTTTAGCATCATTCCTTCCAAAGAAATCCGAGGGCTGATCTCCTTCAGAATGGACTGGTTGGATCTCCTTGCAGTCCAAGGGACTCTCAAGAGTCTTCTCCAACATCACAGTTCAAAAGCATCAATTCTTCAGTGCTCAGCCTTCTTCACAGTCCAACTCTCACATCCACACATGACCACAGGAAAAACCATAGCCTTGACTAGACAGACCTTTGTTGGCAAAGTAATGTCTCTGCTTTTGAATATGCTATCTAGGTTGGTCATAACTTTCCTTCCAAGGAGTAAGCGTCTTTTAATTTCATGGCTGCAG
>NW_011495018.1:30364455-30364669 GCF_000754665.1 Bison bison bison
AGATGTTTTTCTGGAACTCTCTTGCTTTTTCCATGATCCAGTGGATGTTGGCAATTTGATCTCTGGTTTCTGTGCCTTTTCTAAAACCAGCTTGAACATCAGGAAGTTCACAGTTCATGTATTGCTGAAGCCTGGCTTGGAGAATTTTTGAGCATTACTTTACCAGTATGTGAGATGAGTGCAATTGTGCGGTAGTTTGAGCATTCCTTGGCAT
>NW_011495018.1:30364769-30364991 GCF_000754665.1 Bison bison bison
GCTATCTAGGTTGGTCATAACTTTCCTTCCAAGGAGTAAGCGTCTTTTAATTTCATGGCTGCAGTCACCATCTGCAGTGATTTTGGAACCCAGAAAAATACAGTCTGACAGTTTCCACTGTTTCCCCAACTATTTCCCATGAAGTGATGGGACTGGATGCCATGATCTTAGTTTTCTGAATGTTGAGCTTTAAGCCAACTTTTTCACTCTCCACTTTCACTT
>NW_011495018.1:30365197-30372448 GCF_000754665.1 Bison bison bison
TGAGTGATCACACCATCGTGATTATCTGGGTCGTGAAGATCTTTTTTTGTACAGTTCTTCTGTGTATTCTTGCCATCTCTTCTTAATATCTTCTGCTTCTGTTAGGTCCATACCATTTCTGTCCTTTATCGAGCCCATCTTTGCATGAAATGTTCCCTTGGTATCCCTAATTTTCTTAAAGAGATCTCTAGTCTTTCCCATTCTGTTGTTTTCCTCTATTTCTTTGCATTGATCGCTGAGGAAGGCTTTCTTATCTCTTCTTGCTATTCTTTGGAACTCTGCATTCAGATGCTTATTATCTTTCCTTTTCTCCTTTGCTTTTCACTTCTTTTCTTTTCACAGCTACTTGTAAGGCCTCCCTAGACAGCCATTTTGCTTTTTTGCATTTCTTTTCCATGGGGATGGTCTTGATCCCTGTCTCCTGCACAATTTCATGAACCTCATTCCATAGTTCATCAGGCACTCTATCTATCAGATCTAGGCCCTTAAATCTATTTCTCACTTCCACTGTATAATCATAAGGGATTTGATTTAGGTCATACCTGAATGGTCTAGTGGTTTTCCCTACTTTTTTGAATTTGAGTCTGAATTTGGCAATAAGGAGTTCATGAACTGAGCCACAGTCAGCTCCTGGTCTTGTTTTTGTTGACTGTATAGAGCTTCTCCATCTTTGGCTGCAAAGAATATAATAAATCTGATTTTGGTGTTGACCATCTGGTGATGTCCATGTGCAGAGTCTTCTCTTGTGTTGTTGGAAGAGGGTGTTTGCTATGACCAGTGCATTTTCTTGGTAAAACTCTATTAGTATTTTTCCTGCTTCATTCCGTATTCCAAGGCCAAATTTGCCCGTTACTCCAGGTGTTTCTTGACTTCCTACTTTTGCATTCCAGTCCCCTATAATGAAAAGGACATCTTTTTTGGGTGTTAGTTCTAAAAGGTCTTGTAGGTCTTTATAGAACCATTCCACTTCAGCTTCTTCAGCATTACTGGTTGGGGCATAGACTTGGATTACTGTGATATTGAATGGTTTGCCTTGGAAATGAACAGCGATCATTCTCTCGTTTTTGAGATTGCATCCAAGTACTGCATTTCGGATTCTTGTTGACCATGAAGGCTACTCCATTTCTTCTGAGGGATTCCTGCCTGCAGTAGTAGATATAATGGTCATCTGAGTTAAATTCACCCTTTCCAGTCCATTTTAGTTTGCTGATTCCTATAATGTCGACATTCACTCTTGCCATCTCTTGTTTGACCACTTCCAATTTGCCTTGATTCATAGACCTGACATTCCAGGTTCCTATGCAATATTGCTCTTTACAGCATTGGACCTTGCTTCTATCACCAGTCACATCCACAGCTGGGTATTCTTTTTGCTTTGGCTCCATCCCTTCATTCTTTCTGGAGTTATTTCTCCACTGATCTCCAGTAGCATATTGGACACCTACTGACCTGGGGAGTTCCTCTTACAGTATCCTAACATTTTGCCTTTTCATACTGTTCATGGGGTTCTCAAGGAAAGAATACTGAAGTGGTTTGTCATTCCCTTCTCCAGTGGACCACATTCTGTCAGATCTCTCCACCATGACCCGCCCATCTTGGGTTGCCCCACGGGCATGGCTTAGTTTCATTGAGTTAGACAAGGCTGTGGTCCTAGTGTGATTAGATTGACTAATTTTCTGTGAGTATGGTTTCAGTGTGTCTGCCCTCTGATGCCCTCTTGCAACACCTACCGTCTTACTTGGGTTTCTCTTACCTTGGGCGTGGGGTATCTCTTCACGGCTGCTCTAGCAAAGCGCAGCCGCTGCTCCTTACCTTGGACGAGGGGTATCTCCTCACCGCTGCCCTTCCTGACCTTCAACGTGGGATAGCTCTTCTAGGCCCTCCTGCATCCGCGCAGCCGTGGCTCCTTGGACGTGGGGTTGGTCCTCCCGGCCGCCGCTCCTGGCCTCGGGCGTGGGGTAGCTCCTCCTGGCCGCCGCCCCTGCCCTCGGACGTGGGGTAGCTCCTCCTGGCCGCCGCCCCTAACCTCGGACTTGGGTTAGCACCTCTTGGCCGTTCCTGCACCGTCGAAGCCTGGCACTCTCAGCCATTGCCCCTGACCTCGGACGTGGGGTAGCTCCTCTTGGCCGCGCTTAGTGCGCCGGTCACAGCCGCCCGCGCTTAGTGCGCCGGGGACCTAGACTGTCTAAAAAACACAAGTGTCTTCTATTACATCTCCATTACAAACCAGTGGCATTATGCCAATGTGGTTTAGTGGTTTTTTTTTTTTTTTTTTTTAATTCTATGAGAGACTAGAGCAATGCAATTCAAACACACAGCTCTTTGTGATTTTTTTCCAAGGATAAAATTTAGCATCTAAACAGGACAAGATGGAATGAATATTCTTCAGGTGTCTTAGTCACAACCCTTAGTTGCAGGGAATAAAGCGGTGTAGCCATCTTCCTGAGAGATATAAACTAAATGCAAAACAAACAAGAAACGGTATTTTGTTTCCACCATTGTCTTAAACCATCATGCCTCTTTCCTTGCCCTTGACATCTTGGGCAGCTCCTATAGCTTTTCAGCCTCTTTCAGGTTTAAATAGCCCAAACTAATTTAATCTAATTTAAAACTCTCTCACATTCACTTTTTAAAAACAGCTTTATTAAGATATAAATTATATATAATTCAGTGTTGAAATGTACAATTCAGTGGTTTTTAGCATATTCAGAGTTGTGCGACCATCACTACAATCAATTTTAGAACATTTTTCACCACCCACAAAAGAAACTCACACTTGGTTTAAAGCCCCTCTCCTTTTTTGGCTCAGGGACCAGTTATTGCTGGAGAGAGAAATGTCACTCCTTTTATCATTTTCCTCTGTTACTCAATTTCTCCCCTACAAATTCCAGAATTGGGGCAGGGAAGGTGAGGAGCGGGGAAAAGAGGCAAAGGTAGTCGGATGACCAAACTTTCCCAGTTTGCCTGACACTGATGAGGTTTTGTAGGACTCAGGACTTTCACGGGCAAACTCAGAAAAGTTCCAAGCAAACTGGGATGGTTATTTACCATCTGGGATGGTTAGTTACCATATTGATTTGGTGCTGTTTGCATTAATAATTCACTCATTTGATCAATAGCTAATCATCACACTTTGTCACAGCCACTTTCTTGGTGTTCCAACTCTTAGCTCTTCTTTGGGTGACTGCCAAACTGTAATTTCCTAACAGTGTATACACACTGGCTGACCTCTTCCCCTTTCAAATCCTGTCTTCCATTGCTGGTAATGTTAAATTTGATTGGGTTAAAATGGTAACAACCAGAAAGCTTGACCATTATAATGTCAAGTTTCTACTTTCATGACTAGCAAATTATCCACCGGGTGATATTTCAACACCATTTAGATATTCAGCCCCCTATCAACCTTTAACCTAATGGTTTCAGCATTAACAGTCTTTGGCTGATTTATTTCATTAGGGGTTGCAAAATGATTTATTCTCTAATTCAGAAAGATGAGTCATGTTGCTAGGAATATTCATGTACAAATGCCCATGTGGACATGTTTTCAATTTTCTTGGGTATATATATATATAAACCTAAGAATGGAATTGCTGGGCCATAGCAACTCTATGTTTAACACTTGAGAAGTTCCCAGACTATTTTACAAAGCAGCTCCACCATTTTATAATCCTGCCAGTAGCACTGAAGGTTGTACTTGCTCCACACTCTTGCCAACACTTGATATGGTCAGTCTTGTGGGGGATACAGTCATTCCAGTGGGTATGAAGTGGCAGCTTGGTGGGGTTTTGATTTGTATTTCCCTAATGATAAGATGGCTGGTTGGCATCACTGACTCGATGGACGTGAGTCTGAGTGAACTCCGGGAGTTGGTGATGGACAGGGAGGCCTGGTGTGCTGCAACTCATGGGGTCGCAAAGAGTCGGACACAACTGAGCAACTGAACTGAACTGAATGATAAATTATTTTTGAGCATTTTTCGTGTGCTTGTTGGTCAATTGTCCACCTTCTTTGGAGAAATGTCTACTCAAATCCTCATTCATTTTAAAACTGGGTTGTGTTTTGTTTAATATACATTCTGGATACAAACCCCTAATCATAGACACACATTTGCAAATATTTTCTCCATTCTATAGGTTGTCTTTTCACTTTTTTGATGTTAACCTTTGAAGCATTATTTTTTCTTTTGTGACTTGTGCTTTTCCTGTTGTACCTAACGCTTTGCCTAGCCCAAGTTGACAAAGATTTACTGTTGTTTTCTTCTAAGAATTTTGTTTTAGCTCTTTTATTCATGTCTATGAGGCAATTGCATTAACTTTTGCACATGATGTAAGGTCTAACTTCACTCTTTTACAAGTGTATATCCAGTTGTCCAGCACTTTTGGTAAAGACTTCTTCCCCAGGGAATTATCTTGCCACCCTTGTCAAGAATCAACTACCTATTGTAAAAGGGTTTATTTCTGGACCCTCAATTCTATTGCATTGAGCTATATATTTATCTTTATTCCAGTTATACATTGTCTCAATTATTGTAGCTTTGTAGTAAGTTTTGAAATCAGGAAGTATAAGTCCTCCATATTTGTTCCTTTTTGTTTGGCTATTTTGGGTTCCTTGCATTTCCAGATGAATTTTAAGATCAGCTTGTTAATTTCTGCCCAAAAAGCAGCTGGGATGTCAATAGTGATTGTCTTGAATTTGTAGACCCATGAAGAATATTGCTAACTTAACAATATTAAATCCTCCAATCTATGAACATGGGATGTCTTTCCATCTATTTCCTTATTCTCAGGTCTTTAAAAATTCCTTTAAAAAGTGCTTTGTAGCTTTCAACAGTCTTGCACTTCTTTGATTAAATTCCTAAGCATTTTATCATTTTGATGCTATCATAAATGGAATTTCCCTTTAGAATTGTTATTGTTAGTGTAGCAGTACAGTTGATTCTGTATATTGCTCAACTTAAAAAATTTTGTGTGGATTCTCTAGAATTTTCTGTATACAAGATCATGTCACCTGTAAATGTTGTTCAGTTGTTAAGTCATGTCTGGAGACTGCAATCCCATGGACTGCAGCACACCAGGCTTCCCTGTCCTTCACTGTCTCCCAGAGTTTGCTCAAATTCATGTCCATCAAGTCGGTGATGCCATCCAACCATCTCATCCTCTGTTTCTCCCTTCTCCTCTTGCCCTCAATCTTCCCAGCAATAGGGACTTTTCCAATGAGTTGGCTCTTTGCATCAGATGGCCAAAGTATTGGAGTTTCAGCTTTAGCATCAGTCCTTCCAATGAATATTCAGGATTGATTTACTTAGGAATATTAGGATTGACTAGTTTGATCTCCTTGCTCTTTCAAGAGTCTTCTCCAGCACCACAATTTGAAAGTATCAATTCTTCGATGCTCAGCCTTCTTGATGGTCCAACTCACACATTCATACACAACTACTGGAAAAACCATAGTTTGACTATATGGACCTTTGTTAGCAAAATGATCTCTCTCCTTTCTAATACGCTGTCTAGGTTTGTCATGGCTCTTCTTCCAAGGAGCAAGAGTTTTAATTTTGTGGCTGCAGCCACCATCCACAGTGATTCTGGAGCCCAATGAAATAAAATTGTCAGTTTCCACTTTTGCCCTATTTGCCATGAAGTAATGGGACTGGATACCATGATCTTAGTTTTTTGAATGTGGAGTTTTAAGCCCATTTTTTCACTCTCCTCTTTCACTCTCATCAAGAGGCTCTTTAGTTCCTCTTTGCTTTATGCCTTAGAGTGGTATCATTCGCATGTCTGAGGTTGTTGATATTTCTCTTAACAGTCTTGATTCCAGGTTGTGAGTCATTCACCCCAGCATGTCCCATGATGTACTCTGCATACAAGTTAAATAAGCAGGGTGACAAAATATAGCCTTGATGTACTCCTTTCCCAATTTTGAACCAGTCTGTTGTTCCATGTTCAGTTCTAACTGTTGCTTCTTGACCTGAATTCCAAAAACATTTATGGCTTCACTGACTATACTAAAGCCTCTGACTGTGCAGATCACAACAAGCTGTGGAAAATTCTTGGATAGGAATACCAGACCACCTTATCTGTCTCCTAAGAAACCTGTATGCAACTATATAGAAGACATTTTCTTTCTTTTTAATCTGGATGCTTCTTATTTCTTTTTCTTGCCTAACTGCCCCCGCTATGGACCTGCAGTACAACGTTGAGTAGAAGTGGTGAGAGTGGACATCCTGTCTTGTTCCTGATCTTAGGGAGAAAGTATTAAGTTTGATGTTAGCTATATATTGTTTTTGTTTTGTTTTTTATAGTTGCTCTTTATCAGGTTGAGGAGTTCCTTTCTATCCCAAGTTAGCTGAATGTTTTATTATGAAAGGGTGTTAGATTTTGTCAAATGCTTTTTCCACAATGAGATGAACATGTGATTTTTGTGCTTTATTCTATCAATATGGCATATTACACTGATTGATTCTTGAGTGTTATACTAGCCTTGCATTCCTGGTATAAATCCTCTCAGGTCACAATGTATAATCTTTTTTATGTTGCTGGACTCAGTTTACAGAAAGAGTACAAAGTAGATCTTGATGGGGCCAACTGAAGGTAAGCAGCATAGTAACTGAAGTCAGGAAGTCCTGACTCTGAAGCCAGTGCATTTTTTCCACTAGAAAGTAAATCAATATGGATATGCAATTTGATGGTTTAAATGAAAAATGCATAAAAATATGAAGGCATGGTTCCCTAGTCACAAATTACTTGTAATACTGATGAGAGGATATATACACATAAAATAATGAGAAAATATTTTAAAATATAGGACTAGGTGTAGAAAATAAAATCAAGGTGAGAGGTTACCTTGGGTTTCCCTAGTGGTTCATACAGTAAAGAATCCGCCTGCAATGCAGGAGACCTGGGTTCAATCCCTGAGTTGGGAAGACTCTCTGGAGAAGGAAATGGCAACCCACTCCAGTGTTCTTGCCTGGAGAATCCCAGGGACGGGGGAGCCTGGTGGGCTGCCGTCTATGGGGTCGCACAGAGTTGGACATGACTGATGCGACTTAGCAGCAGCAGCAGCAGTGGAGGGCACAAAATATTGGCTTCAGTACTCAATGCCTAGCTTCCTGGGAAAAGCTTTTAAACTATCAAAGATTGATACTAGAAAGCTAACCTAGAAGGAGAAGGCAATGGTACCCCACTCCAGTACTCTTGCCTGGAAAATCCCATGGATGGAGGAGCCTGGAAGGCTGCAGTCCATGGGGTGGCT
>NW_011495018.1:30372548-30380992 GCF_000754665.1 Bison bison bison
AAGACTGGCTGGCTATAGTCCATGAGGTCGCAAAGAGTGGGACACGACTGAGCGACTAACACTTTCATTTTCACAAGTGGTTATCTTGTGTTTCATTTATATTCACGTAGTGGAAGGCACCGGAGAAGGCAATGGCACCCCACTCCAGTACTCTTGCCTGGAAAATCCCATGGATGGAGGAGCCTGGAAGGCTGCAGTCCATGGGGTGGCTGAGGGTCGGACAAGACTGATCGACTTCACTTTCACTTTTCACTTTCATGCATTGGAGAAGGAAATGGCAACCCACTCCAGTGTTCTTGCCTGGAGAATCCCAGGGACGGGGAAGCCTGGTAGGCTGCTGTCTATGGGGTCACACAGAGTCGGACACGACTGAAGTGACTTAGTGACAGCAATAGCAACCTAGAAGAAAAAAACATTTAATGGGCACATACTATGTTCTTGGTGTTTTAATATATTCTTAAACTAGAAACCATATTATTCCTGATTTACAAATAAAGGAATTACAGTTCAAAATAAGTTAACTTAAACTGGAAGCCAGGATATGATTTCAAGTATGTCTGATTTGTCCAAGAGTACAGCTCTCTGTGGTACATCCACATTCCAGAAGCATCGTAAAGCAGAAGACTTGGAGGTTAATAGTCTAGCATTTAAGTCTCATAAATAACATTAATTTGTTATTAAATTTTGAGCAATTCATAGTACCTCTCATATGCCTAGTTACTCTGTTTAAATAAAATAGAGATGATTACATACCCTGCTCTTATCTCTGAAGGATCATAGAGTAAAATCCAAGCATGGGAGAGGGTTAGGCCAAAATACTAAACATGACTGTGTGTGCATGTGTATGTGATACTTACATATCTGTATCTATACCTCAAAGCCAATATTAAAACTGTTAACAGAAATCACTACTAATGGAAAACACTGAAGTTACTGTTAGTTTTTAAATAGTTTGTCTTTCATTTCTCAAAAATTCCTTGGCAAATATTATATGTTGAAATGGTATCTGGAAAAGTGAGGAAAGAAGATTTAAAAGTGAGGGAAACAACACATTAATAAAAAGGCAAGGTTTTCCATATATAGTCATTAGTACCCAAATCTGTGCATGCTATTTATAGAGGCTCCATTAACTAGTTTCATGACCAAGGCCAAGTTCTCTACATTATGATTCAGTTAATCTCCTAATACAGAAACATCAGTTCTATTACCAGAGGGGTGTTGTGTGTGTAGAATGAGATTATAACATGAAAGTCACAGAAAAAAACTAGTAATGAATTTCACCATTTGGGACCTGCTTGTGAGAGTTGGACTGTGAAGAAAGCTGGGCACCGAAGAATTGATGCTTTTGAACTGTGGTGCTGAAGAAGACTCTTGAAGAGTCCCTTGGACTGCAAGGAGGTCCAACCAGTCCATCCTAAAGGAGATCAGTCCTGGGTATTCATTGGAAGGACTGATGCTAAAGCTGAAACTCCAATACTTTGGCCACCTCGTGTGAAGAGTTGACTCATTGGAAAAGACCCTGATGCTGGGAGGGATTGGGGGCAGGAGAAGAAGGGGATGACAGAGGATGAGATGGCTGGATGGCATCACCGACTCCATGGACATGAATTTGAGTGAACTCCGGGAGTTGGTGATGGACAGGGAGGCCTGGGGTGCTGCGATTCACGGGGTTGCAAAGAGTCAGACACAACTGAACAACTGAACTGAACTGAACATAGGAAAAACATCTTTCATCACTAGAATCCAGTCTCCATATCTATGGCCTCAGCTGAAAGAAACTATTATTCTGATAACCTCGCTAACCTCCCCAGTTCTCACTACAGGTCTTTCTAAATTGTCAGATGAACCTTATGGTTAAGCCATTTCTCTTTCTGGTGACAGAGACAGAAGTAACCTGATGAACAAAAAGATCGCTTCTGGCCTTTATAAGTCTAGGAACTTTTACATCCTACTTCCCAAGGCTGAAAATTTTTATGCTATACCATTTACTTTATATCCTTTGCATCTTGCCCAGGGTAACATATCCAAAAGTACATAATAAAAAGAGAAAATAAAATTAAAAAACAACAAAAAATCTTCCCTCTAATACTTGGCTACAGATTGTATTCAGGGTATGAATAAGAGATGCTACCACAATAGAATGGCAATTTTTATTTTACAATGACAAGGCAAAATAACCGCTATTGAGTTGACCATGAAGTCACATTTGAGTTCATACCTTGCAACTGAACTTTCCCAGTTCAATTAATTCCACTGAAAACAGACTTAAACCTCTGTCTGCAGAAGAAGTGTAGGCCAGATTTAACCACGATGATGGAGATGGCTGACAAGATTAAGCAAAGAAAATGACTGCACTCTGTTTCAAGTTCTTTTTCTTCTTGGAAACATTCTCCATGGTAATATAAGACTCAAAATAAAGACAGACTGTCCTGGCCAGAGAAGGTTAAAGCTGTCATAGAGAACTGTAGACTATTCTTCTATCTTTGTCTGGTGATATTCATGTCTCTCAGAGAGGTATGGCTAAACGAGAATATTCTTTGCAATAGCATTCAAAGTCCTTACTTGGGTCACATCTGTAACCTTTAAAGAATATTCTGAGTTAGAAAGAGAGGCTCCCATAGCAACAGAGGAATTTCTGCAATGGAAATAATAAAGAAACACAAAATTACATAAGTTGTTAAATGAACCCTCCTACTGGCACTTCATTTCAGGGTAGATTTCATGGCTCAAGAACAAGGACCCTGCACTAACATATTTCATAATTTTTATTAGTTACTTGAAACACCTTGTGTCTAAATATACCAGATAGTATATTTGATTTTATATCTGGAATTGTAAATCTAAGGCTCTTGCTTCTTTTATATCTCATTTTCCTCAACTTATAAACAGAAATAATCAATTAACTATTAAATTATAGGAATCCTCTCAAGTATGATAGAAAACACATAATAGTTTAAATTCCTTAAAAGTGATAAAATTTCAAAATGACTAAAAGTAGGGAATTCCTTGGTGGTCCAGTGGTTAGGACTCTGCTTTCATCACCAAGGGTGTGGGTTGACTCCTTGGTCAGGGAACTAAGATTCCACAAGCTGTGAGACATGGTCAAAAACAATAAAATTAAAAAGAAAAAAAAAAGAGGGTAAAAGTGAGGAAATATTTAAGTATTAACAGTAGGAAAGACAAAAAGGACTACAGCTCTTCCATCCTTATTACCATAGTTATTAACTTTGCTAAAGGAGATCACAGGTGAATGGGCACATATACATATCTACTTCATCTGAAGCTTAGTTACTGAATTAGAGTTTACTATTAACTGGTCTCGGAGAAGGCAATGGCAACCCACTCCAGTACTCTTGCCTGGGAAATCCCATGGATGGAGGAGCCTGGTAGGCTGCAGTCCACGGGTCCCGAAGAGTCGGACACAACTGAGCGACTTCACTTTCACTTTTCACTTTCATTCACTGGAGAAGGAAATGGCAACCCACTCCAGTGTTCTTGCCTGGAGAATCCCAGGGATGGGGGAACCCGGTGGGCTGCTGTCTATGGGGTCGCACAGAGTCGGACACGACTGACGTGACTTAGCAGCAGCAGCTAAGTCACGTCAGTCGTGAACTTAGACCATTAACTCGTCTAAGTTCAGTAAAGCCTTAAAGATTTGGAGGTTAGCCTATGTTCAGAAGAGCCTGCTTATTTAAGGCAGGATAAGAGCCACTCTGCAGTTAAAAAACTTTAAAAATGACTAATACTTACATGCTAATCACAACATTCTATTCATTAATCATGTCATCAACTAAGGTTTTCCTATTTGGAGAAGTAAAAATTAATCCCATTCCTTTTTGTAGGAGTCAAAGGAGTCATTTTTACCGAAACTTCATTCCTGAATCTCTAGCCGACCGAGCAGAACAGTGGAATTCTGTGGCACCTGAACCCTCAAGGATCCTCTGCAGATTTCTATCTGTTATGCCACCCCCTGTTGGAAAGAATAAGTAATATAGTAAATAGAACAGATTTTCACATAAAATTTAGTGACTAATATGACTGCTAGCTCTACCTGGAATCTTCATACTGAAATTCCTCTTTGATATTCTCTCCTTACTCAGCTAAAATGAATTTAGAAACAAATGATGAAAGACAAGAATGCAGACTCTGGAGAACAAAAGATCAAAGAACCTTTATGACAGAACTGTACATGCCCACTGGTTTGTATAACAATGATCTAAAAGACTACTCTAGGGCAAGGAAAATAATTGAGTACTCAAGCCCTGCTTCCCCTAATTAAAGCAAAATCAAATTAAAAGCAAAGACTCAGAAACGTATCTCAAAGAGAAAACCTCAAAACAAAATAAAAAAAAAAACCGGAACATCTCCAAGGTTCTTTCTCTGGCCCATAACACACGGATTTCACTGGAAATGGGAACAATGCAAGGTGTTACACAGTTTCTTTATTATAATGCCCATTTATAATTTTATTTTACAGAAGAATTTGATTCTAGTTTGTTAAAATTGCATAATCAAGGATTTTATGACTCATTTGTTTTGAGGAACAATCTTTTAAATGTCTGTATATAAAGAATTATATTCTGAACTGATATCAGATTAGATGACTGTTAAAATACGTATTTTTTACCTCAAGCTATTAAAGTTGCTTGAGATCAACTTTATTATGACCAACCTAGACAGCATATTCAAAAGCAGAGACATTACTTTGCCAACAAAGGTCTGTCTAGTCAAGGCTATGGTTTTTCCAGTAGTCATGTATGGATGTGAGAGTTGGACAATAAAAAAGCTGAGCACCAAAGAACTGATGCTTTTGAACTGTGGTGTTGGACAAGACTCTTGAGAGTCCCCTGGACTGCAAGGGGATCCAACCAGTCAATCCTACAGGAAATCAGACCTGAATATTCATTGGAAGGACTGATGTTGAAGTTGAAACTCCAATACTTTGGCTACCTGATGCAAAGAACTGACTCACTAGAAAAGACCCTGATGCTGGGAAAGACTGAGGGCAGGAGGAGAAGGGGACAGCAGAGAATGAGATGGTTGGATGGCATCACCAACTCAATGGACATGCGTTTGAGTAAGCTCTGGTAGTTGGTGATGGACAGGGAAGCCTAGTGTGCCACAGTCCATGGGGTTGCAAAGAGTCGGACACGACTGAGCAACTGAACTGAACTGACTGATTAAAGTTGCTGAAATAACTTGACTTACACACTCTTTCAGACTCATTAACTTTTTTTTTTAGTCATATAGTACAACAACAACAAATACCACTGAGCCCTAAGAAAGAACACAGACTGAGAGGTCAGATTTATTAGAATCCTGGCTTTACCACAGTGGCCCTTCACAGCTATGTGGCCTTGGATAAATTACTCAAGTCCACTGAGCCTCAATTTTTTTCATCAAAGAGGGATAGTATTGCTTACTTCACAAACTTGTTGTAAGGATTAAAAGACAAATATTTGTTATTTCTTTCTTTTTTTTTTTTTTTTGTTATTTCTTTCTAACAAATAACAGAATATCTGGTCACTGAAATACATGTTACTCAGTTATCAGAACATAAGTAATACATTTCCCAAACACAGATTAACAGTTGGGACTTGAAAGAACAACTACTTCAATACTTTTCTTTATAAAGATAAGGGAACTGGAGCCTAAATTATAAGCTTCATTATGAAAATCCTCTAGAGGGAAACTGCTATATTTTATCTTTATATTTCCCAGTGATGGACACATATTAGGCTGATTTACCCAGGAATTTTTACTTGCTGGTATTTATTTACATGAAATTATCATAATTTATTTATAGATCTACTCAGTAAGCTCCTCAAGTAGAAGGATTACTTCATATACATTTCTGTGTTTTTATATCTACCACAGAACCTGGCATATAATCAGCATTTTCTTGGTAGGGTTTGTTAAATAATCACAAATACTTTGGATATAACATCATCTCACTTAAGACTATAAGCCTCTTGAGGAAGTAGTTTCTTGTGTAACTCTGTATCCCAAGTAGTGCCTTGTACACAGCACATAACTTAATAATTACATATAATGCAAAAGCAATCTTAAGTTAACAACTGTCTAAGTGTGGGTATTAGTCGTCAAGACTAAATACATTTAGTCTTAATGGAAACGCATCAGATATAATTAAGTCTCTTCAAGATTCCCTAATAAATCTCTTAAGGGTCTCAATTTAACAGATAATGTATGCTTTCTGTCTGCTTATGTTTCAGGAACTTGCTACAAGTCAAAGCTTTCCTAAAATTCTGACACTATACCTCTATTTGGCCTCTTTTAAAAAGTTTTCTTATATCTATCACCATTTGACTCCTGGTCAGTCTTGGCATTACTGGTATTAAGACAACCAGACATTATATGCCTTCTGATGTGATGAAACGTGAAGTATACAGAATTATTGTGAACTATTTCTACCAAAAATATTTAACCAGAATCTAACCAAGCCTTATGATCTAACTACCAGTTTACAGGAAATACAGAGACTAGGAAATACATGCTAAACAATATTGAAAGGAAACAATCCAATAAAACCATAAATTAGGACATTTTATAGCGTAAGTGGTTCAAACTTACGCTATAAAAGTATTGGCCGACTATTAAATGGTATTTTAGGGAATTAGTGTTTATTTTGATAGATGTGATAATGATCTTGTGGTTAGATGCCCACAATGTGGTTAAAATGCACCCCCCCCCACCTTTTAAGAGAAGTATAAAGTGTCACAATGCCTTTAATTTAAGATGCCTCAGGATAAAAAAAGATGAGACAAATATGACAAGATGTTAAATACAGAAATTGAGTACATGAGTATTTATATGCTATTTTCTACTTTTTTTATCTGTTTGAGAAATTTAGTAAGAAAAAATTAAGACTGTCTTTATATTCATCTCATTCTGGATCTAGGTCTGCTTATCTAATTCTTTAAAAACTACTGACTTCTAATGAGCCATTATGTACTTAATTGACCTTACAGTTATCACTAGGAGTATGTGATCCACCTGTTCTGACTACAAGAATTTGCTCATCAGAGATTTTTTAAAATTTGAGTATTAGATTATTCAGGGATATTACCTAAACGTTTACTTATACTTTGTCACCAGCTAGGACATGTGGCCCTAATCCAGTGTAGCAGCATCAAACCTGGTAAGTAAGCATCACCAGAAATGAACATCTACATTCACAAGACTGTATACTATGGGAAAGCAAATGTGGAAAAATCCCAATCCTTATCTGCTCTTCTCTGAGCTAAACCTCACACAAAGTTCTAAATTGTACTCAGGATCTCCCAATCTTAAACATTTTAATAAAATTAAACACTATGTGCTAATACGTCTCCCCAAACTGTCCTGCCTCTTTTGCTCTTCCTTCCCATTTTCAGTGTTATACTAGTAAATGGCATTACTTACCTGGCATTACCACAATCCTGCCTTTGGCCTGAAAAAATAAAAAAAAATTAAACAAGTTAATTTTAATATCTTTCTCTTGCACAGGATAGTAAGGCAGCGAAACAGAAAAATAACTATACTTAATTACTACTAATATCTAATTTCAATAGATCTTTTCTAATTCTTTGGAATCATGCATAAGTAAAATGCTCAGCATACTAATTCCTTCTATCCAGAAAGGTTATTTTATAGTATTGCTTTAAAGACTTGTACTGTTATGAACATAAGAATAGGAGAACTAAATATAAATACTAAATAATCACATCACCTTAAGAAAAACTATTACTGAAAAATAACACTCATTTTGAATTCTTGGTATGCAATGGAATCAAAGTTCAGTTCAGTTGCTCAGTCGTGTCCAACTCTTTGCAACCCCATGAATCACAGCACGCCAGGCCTCCCTGTCCATCATCAACTCCTGGAGTTCACTCAAACTCATGTCCATCGAGTTGGTGATGCCATCCAACCATCTCATCCTCTGTTGTCCCCTTCTCCTCCCGCCCCAAATCCCTCCCAGCATCAGGGTCTTTTCCAATGAGTCAACTCTTCACATGACGTGGCCAAAGTATTGGAATTTCAGCTTCAGCACCAGTCCTTCCAAATAACAAATAACACCCAGGACTGATCTCCTTTAGGTTGGACTGGTTGGGTCTCCTTGCAGTCCAGGGGACTCTCAAGAGTCTTCTCCAACACCACAGTTCAAAAGCATCAATTCTCTGGTGCTCAGCTTTCTTCACAGTCCAACTCTCACATCCATACATGACCACTGGAAAAACCATAGCCTTGACTAGACGGACCTTTATTGGCAAAGTAATGTCTCTGCTTTTTAATATGCTATCTACATTGGTCATAACTTTCCTTCCAAGGAGTAAGCATCTTTTAATTTCATGGAATGAAAGTAGTTGAATTTAAATAAGATTTTAGTATAAAAGAAAGAGTATAGCATAACTGTAAATTACCGGGGGTGGGGGTGGGGGGTGGGG
>NW_011495018.1:30381092-30383495 GCF_000754665.1 Bison bison bison
CAATTAAAAAACACCAGAGGTCCATTTTGTTGGCTACTAAAGAATAAAATGAACTATAGGAATTAATTTAATTTCTGATAATTCCAGAAGATAGGTATTAAAATCTCCTCACTTTCATTCTAATTTTTATTATATTTCCTAAATAAATTTAGGTGATATATACTCAGTACCACTCAAAATCAAAACGGAAATCACCCTTTTTACAAATGTATACTCAGTGGAAACACTAGTAGCAGGTAGGTAATAATGACAGATAAAAATAACATGCTACAGCAAGCTCACTAATTTGCAGAATAAAACCATTATCACATTGCTCTATTATGAAAGGTTTTATTAAATGTCACTTGATTCACTCCTCCATCCATCCAACAAATACATTTAAGTGCCTACCATGTACCAGACACTGTTGTAGGCATGGGGACCACTGTGATCGAAGAGGTCCAAAACATGGCTGTGTGCTATAAAAATCATTTTGAGCTGAAGGCTCAAATTCCTTACTTGCCTAAGCAGAGACTCCCAAAAGAACTAAAAAAACCGAACAAACCAAAAACCCCTCCACTGTCATAAATCCCCCCGCTGGGAGAAACTCATCAGCACCACAGCCAAACAGACACTATTGAAAAACCATCCTGTCTCCCATTTGTTCTTCTAACGATCCAATTATCCTTCCAAAGAGTCATTTGTTTCTCCATAAATGCACTTTCTCCTTTCACTTCTGAGTCCCTAAGTGTACTCTATCCCCTCCTCTTCATCTATCAAGATGGTTTATAAGCCCCAAATTCTAAGCACCTCTTTGAGTCACATTTCTTTGTGAATGCCCAAATATACATACACATGTGATCACAATCTTTTTTTCTTGCTTATCTTTTTTTAGTTTATTTTTGAACCTCAAAAACTGAACCTAAGAATGTTCACTTTTTAAAAAAAAGAGGGTAAAGAAAAAGATTTTCCTCCCTGACATGATGAGCAAGAGTAAGTTCCTACTCTCGTGGGGCATTCATGTTCAACAAAAACAGGTAACAGATAACAGATAAAACATAAATATTTTATATTTATAAAATATAAATACCTAAATTAGCCATCATGGTCAACAAAGAGTCTGAAATGCAGTACTTGGATGCAATCTCAAAAACGACATAATGATCTCCGTTCATTTCCAAGGCAAACTATTCAATATCACGGTAATGCAAGTCTATGCCCCAACCTGTAACACTGAAGAAGCTGAAGTTGAATGGTTTTATGAAGACCTACAAGGCCTTTTAGAACTAACACCCAAAAAAGATGTCCTTTTCATTATAGGGGACTGGAATGCAAAAGTAGGAAGTCAAGAAACACCTGGAGTAACAGGCAAATTTGGCCTTGGAGTATGGAACGAAGCAGGGCAAAGGCTAATAGAGTTTGCCAAGAGAAAGCACTGGTCATAACAAACACCCTCTTCCAACAACACGAGAGAAGACTCAACACATGGACATCACCAGATGGTCAACACTGAAATCAGATTGTATTCTTTGCAGCCAAAGATGGAGAAGCTCTATACAGTCAGCAAAAACAAGACCGGAACCTGACTGTGGCTCAGATCATGAACTCCTTATTGCCAAATTCAGACTGAAATTGAAGAAAGTAGGGAAAGCCACTAGACTATTCAGGTATGACCTAAATCAAATCCCTTATGATTATACAGTGGAAGTGACATATAGATTTAAGGGAATAGATCTGATAGAGTGCCTGATGAACTATGGATGGAGGTTCGTGACACTGTACAGGAGACAGGGATCAAGCCCATCCCCAAGAAAAAGAAATGCAATAAAGCAAAATGGCTGTCTGAGGAGGCCTTACAAATAGCTGTGAAAAGAAGAGAAGCGAAAAGCAAAGGAGAAAAGGAAAGATATAAGCATCTGAATGCAGAGTTCCAAAGAATAGCGAGGAGAGATAAAAAAGCCTTCCTCAGCAATCAATGCAAAGAAACAGAGGAAAACAACAGAATGGGAAAGACTAGAGATCGCTTCAAGAACATTAGAGATACCAAGGGAACATTTCATGCAAAGATGGGCACAATAAAGGACAGAAATGGTATGGACCTAATAGAAGCAGAAGATATTAAGAAGAGGTGGGAAGAATATACCGAAGAACTACACAGAAAAGATCTTCATAACCCAGATAATCACGATGGTCTGATCACTCACCTAGAGCCAGACATCCTGGAATGTGGGCCTTAGAAAGCATCACTACGAACAAAGCTAGTGGAGGTGATGGAATTCCAGTTGAGCTATTTCAAATCCTAAAAGATGATGCTATGAAAGTGCTGCACTCAATATGCCAGTAAATTTGGAAAACTCAGCAGTGGCCACAGGACTGGAAAAGGTCAATTTTCATTCCAATCCCAAAGAAAGGCAATTCCAAAGA
>NW_011495018.1:30383595-30400070 GCF_000754665.1 Bison bison bison
GCAATTCCAAAGAATGCTCAAACTACCGCACAATTGCATTCATCTCACACGCTAGTAAAGTGATGCTCAAAATTCTCCAAGCCAGCCTTCAGCAATACGTGAACTGTGAACTTCCAGATGTTCAAGCTGGTTTTAGAAAAGGTAGAGGAACCAGAGATCAAATTGCTGACATCTGCTGGATCATAGAAAAAGCAAGAGAGTTCCAGATAAACATCTATTTCTGCTTTATTGACTATGCCAAAGGCTTTGACTGTGTGGATCACATAAACTGTGGAAAAGTCTGAAAGAGATGGGAATACCAGACCACCTGACCTGCCTCTTGAGGAACCTGTATACAGGTCAGGAAGCAACAGTTAGAACTGGACATAGAACAACAGACTGGTTCCAAATAGGAAAAGGAGTACGTCAAGGCTGTATATTGTCACCCTGCTTATTTAACTTATATGCAGAGTACATCATGAGAAACGCTGGGCTGGAAGAAGCACAAGCTGGAATCAAGATTGCCGGGAGAAATATCAATAACCTCAAATATGCAGATGACATCACTCTTATGGCAGAAAGTGAAGAGGAACTAAAAAGCCTTTTGTTGAAAGTGAAAGAGGAGAGTGAAAAAGTTGGCTTAAAGCTCAACATTCAGAAAACTAAGATCATGACATCTGGTCCCATCACTTCATGGGAAATAGATGGGGAAACAGTGTCTGAATTTATTTTTTTGGGCTCCAAAATCACAGCAGATGGTGACTGCAGCCATGAAATTAAAAGACACTTACTCCTTGGAAGGAAAGTTATGACCAACCTAGATAGCATATTAAAGAGCAGAGACATTACTTTGGCAACAAAGGTTCGTCTAGTCAAGGCTATGGTTTTTCCAGTAGTCATGTATGGATGTGAGAGTTGGACTGTGAGGAAGGCTGAGTGCCGAAGAATTGATGCTTTTGAACTGTGGTGTTGGTGAAGACTCTTGAGAGTCCCTTGAACTGCAAGGAGATCTAACCAGTCCATCCTAAAGGATATCAGTCCTGGGAATTCATTGGAACACCCAGTGGTGTTGAAGCTGAAACTAATACTTTGGCCACCTCATGTGAAGAGTTGACTCATTGGAAAAGACCCTGATGCTGGGAGGGATTGGGGGCAGGAGGAGAAGGGGACGACAGAGGATGAGATGGCTGGATGGCATCACCGACTCGATGGACATGAGTTTGAGTGAACTCCAGGGGTTGGTGATGGACAGGGAGGCCTGGCGTGCTGCGATTCATGGGGTTGCAAAGAGTCGGACACGACTGAGTGACTGAACTGAACTGAAATACTTAAACATACAATGAAAAAAAATTAAGCAAAGAAATAGAGAATAAAAAGGAGAGGAGGCTGTTTCATAAAATTTATTAATTGTTAGAGAAATAAGTAAAACAAGGCTGTTTAGTATCTTCAAACATACTAAAGCAAAATACCCACAAAACTAAATATTTACTACGTAGAAAGTGGAAATGAGTTTAGGAGTAAAAAAAGTCATATTTAGTGTAACTGTTTCTTCCAACTGAAAGCTTTGTAAAATATGGACAAATGTTTGAAGAGATGAATCCTATCGCTTTTTGGGGGGCCTTTCAAAAAACGTTATTTAGAACTATATGCTTATCTTGGGCTATCAAAGTGACTTGCCAATATAGAGCACTTACTAAATGTCAGATGTATGCCGAAGCAATCCACAACTACTCTAGGAGGTAGGCACTTTTACTATGCTAACTGGCACTCATTATGCAACTTTGTAGGTAAAGAAACAAGTTTAGGATGGTTAGGTAAACTCCCCAAGGTCACTGTTAATAAACAGCAAGTTTGATGGTTAAGTAAACTGCCCAAGTCTATTGTTTTTTGCTCAATAAACAGCAAAACTAGGATTTAAACATAAACCTTTCTAATCCCAAATTCTATGCTTTCACCAGTATATTACACAGCTACAAAATGGCTTCAAGAAGTAAAGTTGGGCTTCCCTGGTGGCTTAGTAGTGAAGAATCTGCCTGCCTATGTAGGAGACACAGGTTAGGTCCTTGGTCCAGGAAGATCTGATATGCTGCAGAGCAACTAAGCCTGTGAGTCACAACAACTGAGCGTGTGCTCTAGAGCCCAGGAACCTCAACAACTGAAGCCACACACTGCAACCACTGAAGCCTGTGCACCCGAAAGTCCCTGTTCTGCAACAAAAGAAGCCACTGCAATGAGAAGCCCACACCCCACAGCTACAGAGTAGCCTCTGCTTGCCCCAACTAGACAAAATCCTCCTCAGCACCAAAGACCCAGCAGAGTGAGAACTGAAAAATAAAAAAGCAAAATTAGTATGCTCTTACTTCTGTGTGCAATCTAGAAAAGTAAAACACAAGAAGCAGAGAAAAGAATGGTGATTACCAGGGGTGGTCAGGTGATGGAAATGGGAAGATGTTGGTAAAAGGGTACAAAGTTGCTACACAGGATAAATTGAGTCTAGAGATCAAATGAATCACATGATGACTAGTCAATATACCTGTACCGAATACTAATAATTTGCTAAGAGAGTAGATGTCAGGTACTTTCACCAGACACGAATGCACACACACACACCACACAAGTGCACTAAATGAGCAGCTGAGTACGAGCTTGACTGGAACCATTTCATTCTGTATGCGTGCATGCTGAGCAGTGTCCAGCTCTTTGTGACTCCATGGACTGTAGTCCATTAGGGTCTTCTGTCCACGGAATTTCTCAGGCAAGAATACTGGAGTGGGTTGCCATTTCCTCCTCCAGGGGATCTTCCCGACTCAGGGATCGAACTATCATCTCTTGCATTGGTTGGTGGATTCTTTACCTCTAAGCCACTAGGGAAGCCCCTTCATTCTGTATATATAAATCAAAATATCATGTTGTAATAGCTGTATTAAATATTCTTATACACTTATTATAAATAAATTTACTTTTTAAAGTAAAAATTATATATATTTAAGGTGTACAATGTGATGTTTTGATTTACATATACAGAATATGTACTATTCTGTATATATACAGAATGAAAATCAAAATATCACATTGTACATCTTAAATACATACAATTTTTACTTAAAAAAAGTAAATTTAGTGTATAAGAATATTTAACTTAGCTCTTCCTACCAAATGACTAAACTACAAATCTGTCTCTTTCTCACACACAACATTTTGAAATGCAACATATGACTATGACAATTATTCTCTATTCCATACTGAGTAACCATTAAAAAATGGAAACCTGATTCATTAGTTCTTCTATTTCAAAAGCCTTCAGGCTTCCCCAGTGAACCAAGGATAAAATGCAAACTCTTAAATAGTTTAAAAGGCTCTGGACAGTATTCTTCTCTTCACCTTCAATTTTATAGTCATTCTTTAATATCTTAATAAGTTATGCTGACTTTTGTTTCCAGGCCTTTGCATATACTATTTTGTCTACAAGGAGCATCCCCCTGACTTTCCCTCTCTTCATTCCAGTTTAGACTGATGGCTACTAATCATCCTTTAAATGAGTAAGGCATTGCAGTGTGGGGCTTTCCTGGTGGCTCAGTGGTACAGAATCCAGTCAGTGTAGGAGACATGGGTTCTATCCCTGATCTGGGAAGATCCCACATGCTGCAGAGCAACTAAGTCCATGTGCCACAAATATAGAGCCTATGCTCAATGGAGCCCAGGGGCTGCAACTACTGAAGCCCAAGCACCTAGAGCCTGTGTTCCATAACAAGAAATGCCACTGCAGTGAGAAGCCCGAGCACAGGAACAAGAGAATAGCTCCCTTTCTTCACATCATCTAGAGCAAAGTCTTTGAAGCAACATAGATCCAGCATGTTCAATAAAAAAGACACTACAGTGTGGATGTCTTTTCTTCTGGGAAGCTAACTGCTGTGAATCCCAACCCCTCAAATCTGGGGTTAATTCCTCTTCAATGTGCTCCTACAGTACTTTTTTTAAAATATAGCACTCTATTGGAAGTGCCTGTTGTGCACTAGTTTGCAAGGCTAGTGACTACACACACACACATGCCCCCTGGTCACCAGCATAGTACAAACGCCCTGCTGTTCAGTTCATAAGTTGTGTCTGAGTGTTTTCGACCCCTTGGACTGCAGCAGGCCAGGCTCCTCTATCTACCACTAACTCCCAGAGTTTGCTCAGATTCATGTCCATTGAGTTGGTGAAGCTATCTATCTATCCTCTATGGTCCCTTTCTCCTTTTGCCTTCAATCTTTCCCAGCATCAGGGTCTTTTCCAATGAGTTGGCTGCAAATGCCTTGTACCTTACATGTGTGCTAAGTTGCTTCAGTCATGTCCAACTCTTTGCGACCCTATGGACTGTAATCTGCCAGGCCCTTCTGTCCAGAGGATTCTCCAGGCAAGAATACTGGAGTGGACTGCCATGCCCTCCTCCAGAGGATCTTCCCAAGCCAGGAAGATCAAACCAAACCCTCATCTCTTGTCTCCAGCATTGGCAAGCAGGTTCTTTACCACTAGTGCCACCTGGGAAGACCCCTTGCACCTTAATATACACTTAATAAATAATAAATAGAAATAAATATTTCTAAAGCCAGTAAGCTGACTAGAAAAGTTAATCTGATTCTCATGTGAAATTTCTGAAAATTATTTTCATGACTATAGAAAAGTAAACATTAGCAGATGTCTACACAAAAAGACTAAATATTATTAATAATAGCAGTAACAATAATAGTCCCTTGGACTACAAGGAAGTCAGTACTAAAGGAAATCAACTCTGAATATATTCACTGAAAGCTGGGAATTTCCAATATTTTGGCTACCTGATGCGAAGAGCCAACTCACTGGAAAAGACCCTGATACTGGGAAAAGACAAAAGGAGAAGGGGTCAGAAGACGAGACAGACAGAATTACCGATTCAATGGACATGAATTTGAGCAAACTCCAGGAGATAGTGAAGGACAGGGGAGCCTGGTGTACTGCTGTCCCTGGGGTCACAAAGAGTTGGACGTGACTTCCCAACTGAACAACCACCACAAATAATAATTACAAACACTAGCATGTATCATAAATCAAGCACTCTGCTAAGGCTCTTACCAAGAGCATTTCTTATCTTTCACATTATTTCTTGAAAGTAAAAGTGAAAGTGTTAGTCACTGAGTCATGTCTGACTCTTTGTGACCACATAGACTATAGCTCACCAGGCTTCTCTGTCCATGGAATTATCCAGGCAAGAATACTGGAGTTGGTTGCCATTTCCTTCTCCAAAGAATCGTCCCCACCCAGGGATCGAATCTCTTACACTGCAGACAGACTCTTTACCAACTGAGCCACCATGGAAACCAAGGCTCTTACCAAGAGCATTTCTTATCTTTCATATTATGTTTTAACTCTACCAATTGTTGGACAAGACTCAGCGACTTCGCTTTCACTTTTCACTTTCCTGCACTGGAGAAGGCAATGGCAACCCACTCCAGAGTTCTTGCCTGGAGGATCTCAGGGACGGGGGAGCCTCGTGGGCTGCTGTCTATGGGGTCGCACAGAGTCGGACATGACTGAAGCGACTTAGCAGCAGCAATTCTACCTTATCTCTATAAATCTTCAGAGCAACCCTATAAAGAAGATATTAAAATTATCTCAATTTCACACGAGGCAACAGTGGCTTAAGTGCTAGTAATCTACTCAACATTAAACAGCAAACGTCAAACCTCTCTCAAATCCAGAACATTCTCATCTCAAGTCCATGTTCACTCATTTAGATATCTCTGGGCTGGTGTGAGAAAACAGACATACTATTAATATAATTACAAAGCCATCTTCTAACTATTCTACAAATGATGCGAACTCACAAGAGGAAATCACATACGAGATAAACATATTTCCTATCTTGATAGTTGGGGAAGGATGAGAAAAGAATAGTTTTAGAATTTTTCTTTTTGGCTGCACTCTGTGGCACAGAGGATCTTAGTTCCCTGACCAGGGATGGAACCCATGCTCCCTGCAGTATTAGTGTGGAGTCTTAACCACTGGACTACCAAGGAAGTCCTAGTTTTAGTTTTAGAATTCACCTCCAAATGATAATTTTCTCAAATTTCATGCAGGAACCCCTGAGTATACACAGATTGACAGTAAGAAGCTATGCATCAAGTTATGCAATGATGATGGCAGGAAAAAGGTAAAATTTGCTGCAGTTATCCAAAGTAGATCAGCTGTTTAATCACTGTCTATAATTTGATGTTAAGAGCCTTGGTTACTAAAAATGCTATGTGAAAGAAATAAAAGTTATATGTTACTGCCTGCTTGCTACAGAGTACCCCACAAAGTTAGTTAATATGTAGTTTCACAACCTCTCTGAACAATAGAATATCAGAAGTAACCACAACAGACTCTTAGGAAGAAAGGAAAGAAATCATGTGTACCTGATCTATGAGTCGCTTTATTAGGGGTAGTCCTTCTAGGGCTGAACTGTCACATCCACTGGTTAATACTCGTTCAAATCCCAAAGTTAAGAGGGTCTCTAGAGCTGCCACTGGATCATGAACCATGTCAAAGGCTGAAATAAATAAAACTGACTTGAATTTTGAACAGATCTCTCTAATACAGTGCTTTCCAAAATGTAGTATACCCACAGTGGTATGCTAGACCTAGCTTGTCCTGGCTTACAAGAGTCAATTGCTAAATATTCATGAATTTTACAAGCATGATTATTAACCCATTACCAGCTTGAAATCAATCAAGGTGGAAGTATTTAAACCACAGAAATCAACAAATGTTATAAATCAAGGTTTTTTCCTGAGAAACAGTTTACCAGTACACCATAGTCAGCATGCCACTAGTGGTACCAGGATCATTTTATTTTAAAAAAATATTTGTTTAATTTACTTATTTGGCTGCGCTGGGTCTTAGCTGCAGTATATTGGATCTAGTTCCCTGACCAGGGATAGAACCCAGGTCCCCTGCATCGGGAGCATGGACTTTTAGCCACTGGACCACCAGTGAAGTCCCTGCAGGATCATTTTAGATGGTATACATATGAACAGATGCATTTACTTAAATGCAGATTAGAAGTGAAAAGCTTCCATTTTTTTCATTAGTTTCTCTTTAAAATAAATTTACTTAAGATTTTAAAAGTAAATTTGCACAAGTAGCCCTTGGATATGGTCAAATTGTAAATGTGACAGACAAGTGACTCACATTTGGGAAAGTCTGTTCTAAGGGCTCAAACAAACTGCACAAGCAGAATGAAAACTTTACACTCATCAGTTCTAGAAAAGGCCTTGGTTCATATTCTCTTTATTGACTAATATTTTATTCTAATCCATTTTACCCCATGTTTTCAAGATTCATAGTATAAAGATAGTTGTTTACGACAGACTCTATCAAGTTTCAATTCCATCCTATTTTCTAAGAGACTTCTCTCCTCTTCATTAAGGAAACTGGCACTAGAAACCCCAAACAAAACGACTTCTGCTTTGACTCTCTGTGCTGCTGCTGCTGCTGCTAAGTCACTCTGTCGTGCCTGACTCTTAGCAACCCCATGGACTGCAGCCTACCAGACTCCTCCGTCCATGGGATTTTCCAGGCAAGAGGACTGGAAGGGGGTGCCATTGCCTTCTCCCTCTGTGCTGCTACATGATGCTAAATGCTGATCTATGGTGGATTAGGTGATAAACCCCTTCCTTTTGCCCTTTAATTTATGTAGGCACCTAAATCTACTACAGAGGATTTTCGTTTTTTGGTGGCAGTACCTTCTCACAGTGATTATACTATCATATTATAGTAAGCCCCTACATATGAATGAGTTCCATTCCAAGAGTGTAAGTAAGTCCAATTTGTTCCTATATCCAACAAAGTTAGTCTCAGTATCCAACTAACATAATCAGCTATATTGAACTGTACTGTAACAGGTTTATAATACCTATCACTGCTGCCTTTACACGTGCTTCCAGGCTTCCTGGGAGTAAATAAAGATACTGTACTACTGTATTCTATACAGTACTGTACAGTAAAGTACACAAAGGCACAATCACCTATAGAGGGTGCACACAGGTGACGCTAGACATGTGAATTAACTTACATGATTAGACATGCAAAATGCATGTTCCCATCTTTGAAAGTTCACAACTTGAAGGTTCATATGTAGGAGACATACTGTATTAAATACACAAGTGAGAAAAATGTGGAATCCAGGACAATATAACAATTAAAAAATATGGAAGTATTTTCAATTTATTGAAGGAGGAAAAGAACAGAACTCTAAAATGATTTTCTTAGTTTAAGAAAAGAAAAATATATTCTATAAGGTGGGTTTATTTTGAATTACTTATATCAAATTTTAAACTATATATTTTTCAGATAAATATTTACTTATTTAAATGATTTCATATTTTAAAACTTTTTGTTTTTGGCTAGCTTCAAAGTTTTGACTTTTATGCAATCTAACATTTTTTAGTTATTGCTAGTTTATAAGAAACATTGCTAAACAGTAAGTCAAGAAAACAGTTTTCTGGTGTTATTCATTTCACAAATTAACAAGGATAACATGTTTCATATGGAAGTTCTATAAATGGACGTAAATGGTGGTGTCCACTCTCATCTTAATCTTTGGACAATTACTCAAAAGGACAGAAAGACATTCAGTAATTTCTCATGCATATCATCAAATCAAAAAAAAACTGAAGATTTTTTTTCTTTTCATGTGCAATAGCAGTGCCTTAAAGGCAAAATTCGCACTCGTTCCTCCATTTTACCAATGCTAGGCAAAAATGCATGGGAACTGTAACTGCCTGATTCAGAGATAGGAAGCATTTTTACATAAAATTATTAGACACTTTTTAGAAATCATTCTCAAGTAGACAAGCTATCAATAATGTAAAATAGTTTTGCGCACTATAGTGAACATCTGGTCACTGACTAGCACGTATTTTTTCTCTCCTCTTCCTAATATTATCCAATTCTTCACTGGAAATCCAGCCCCTTTCTGCCCACGAATTTGGGAAAGTTGACCTCACTCCGACCTCCAGAATGGTCTTATCTGGTTTAAGTCAAGCAGTACATTTTATTTCCATTGGCCACAGTGATTTATTCTTTTTGAGACTGCACATGACCTGAGGCGATGCAACAAAAATAAATCTCAAGATTCTTGCTTGGAATTCTGTGACAAGTACACACACTTGCAGGCAATGCTTACTCTTTCCCTCTATTATATTCCACCACCAGCACCTTCTGCCTTTAACAACTTTTCATAACTAAGGCTTCATATTTTCTAGAAATTGTGCATTTCTAAATTTACAACTGTTAGTCCCATGACAGGTATAAAAAAAAACCAATTGGTAACAGTATAGAATTGTGTTTCATGAAAAGGTTGTGGCGTTTGGCGAAATGAGAAAACTGACACCGTTCAACAGAACTTCTAAAATGGAAATGACTCACCTCGGTGGAAAGTGACTGGCAGGGGACGGCAAAGAGCTATAAAAAGAAAATCACATAACAACATGAATGAAGAGATAATCACTGATTACTATTTACAGAACTCTCCATGTTAGACAGGACTTCTTTATATTTTCTTTTCCTAAGTGAAGACAGTGAGCTAAAATAATAATAATTTAAAAAATGGTAGTCTTCCAAATTTAATAGTCCTGTGTTTCCATTAATCTCCAACTTTCATATTTTAAAAAACTGTCATCCACCCCTTGAAATGAAAATTATACAATCTGGCAACTATAAGCATAGCACTACATTTATCACTTACTCTTCTGAAAATCTTTAAGAAATACTCTGGCCTAGTAATATAAATACTTTGCCTCTGTGTTCTCTATGTCTCCCCATCCTTACCAACTGGAACAGCTTTTAAAGTTTTTGCTGCTGTGATTAAAGAGATCAAGGTAAATTCCCCTTAAACCCTACAGGAACAAGCAGCATAATCCAATCTATTGCAGCTGAGTCAGGGGGATTCTGTAGCACATACTGTCTACCTAAAACATCTAAATAATAGTGTTTAAAACAGGTGAATATAAGTGCCTGCAGGTGTGAATGAAAAGCCAGTTTTGTGATTGCATTTTTCTGTATAGGGACTATTCAATGCAATCATCTTTAGGGGCTTTCTGGTCTCTGATACAAATTCTTACCCACAAGGGACATGCACAGTTCTTTGTCAATGTGTCCATCTTCAGTCAATGCCCCAAATACCAAACCATCAGCACCATAAAGCTTGGCAAGACGAATGTCAGCCTTCATCACCTCAACTTCACGATCTGAATATAAAAAATCACCTCCACGTGGCCGAATCATCACAAAAACTGGGATCTGGACATACTGCTTCACTACTTGAAGGACACCTGTAAGAAAGGGAACAGACTAATTGAAATTCAAATGTAAGCTAAAAGCTTAAGGAAGTCAATAAAATATTACTGTATTGGTCTTTTACATTTGCTCTGGTGTTATCACTTCTACAAGGAACAGAAGAGCTGATGGAGTAAAAACCATAGAAAGATGATCTAAAGGAAAAAGGAGACACTGAGAAGAAAAACGTACCTATAAATAGAAATTTACATAATAAAAAAGTCAAGGGTAAAAACAGCAATTTAGAAAACAGAAGTTACTGCATTTTAAAAGCACTGTTCAGTTATGCTTTTAAAAATTTTTTTGTTGTGCTTAACAAAAATTCTTTTACTGGAATGTGACATTTAAAAGTGTAACAACTACCAGGCTCTATGTTCTGCCAATGTATTCCCTAAGATCTGGTTTCTCCTTCCTAATGATTACATCTCTATTTAAAACCTGCTATACAGATGGTTACATAGTTTTAAAGTTTATGATTCCTACTAGATGAAGATATTTAGTAAAGCCTTTTTTAATAAGAGATGTGTAAAAGGGAGCAATGTTGCAATTATTTGTGATGCTAACAGGCGATCTATGAACAAAAATGAGGGCTTCCCTATTGGCTCAGTGGGTAAAGAATCCACCTGCAATGCAGGAGACACAGGAGATGAAGCTTCAATCCCTGGGTCAGGAAGATCCGCTGGAGTAGGAAATGGCAATCCACTCCAGTATTCTTGCCTGGGAAATTCATGAACAAAAATAACCAAATCTGACACAATTTGTGACTAGTTCAGAAACTCTCAATGGTATAAGATCTGTGGCAGGCACCATGACTGTTTACCTAATATGAATTTACTTCTTTTTCCTTGCTACAAGAACCCCAGTTCTGTATGGGACACCAAGCAATGACTGGTGATGGGCATATTATAGCTGGCTTGGCCCATTCACCAAGTCCATCATGCATGACTGCTATTGCAAAAGACAGACTGCCCTCAAATTACAGATATGTTCTAGGTATTTCATAGAATGGCCAGGGACTGCCCTCTTTTATTTTAGTGAGGAGAGTCACTAAAAGGCCATTGCATACATAAACCTTTTATAATAAATAATGCTATCATCCATCTCAGAATAAAATAAAGGAGTCAAAAATTCATATAAGGACTTCTGCTTTTGACCAAGACAGAGCAACAGGAACTGGATTTACCCTTCCACTTATTAAAAAAAAAAGAGACAAAACATATCAAACAATGGTTTGCAACAAAGGATAATGATCCCTTAAAGATGGAAAACAAATGCGGTAAGCTCTCCTATTACCCAGATTACTACCTTGAGATTTTTCCAGGTCACAGCTTAGGGAAGTCAGGAGAGACCCTCCCTACCTGACCCCACTTATCTCTAATACTCAACTGAGTACCAACTGATGTATGCATGCAAGGCAACTACACAAAGCCAGGGAAAGATCCACTGAAAAAAATCAGAAGCAATACTGCCTGTTGTTCATACCAGGCCAGGAATAATGCCTGCTCCCACCAGACAGACAGGAAAATTTCAAGATTCATGGAGCACTGGGTAGAGTGCAGAAAGGGTCTTGCTTCAGTAGTGGGGAATAATGAACTCTAGACTGACCACTGTTCCAGACCCACATAACAAATTTTAAAAACATTATCCAAAAGGAACAAACTGTTTCCAAGTAACCTAACTGCTCAAGAATATTCATAGGAATACAAAAATATCCAGTAGCCAACAAAGTAAAATTCATAATGTCTTACACACAATGAAAAATATCAGGTAGGAAAACAAGATGGATCATGAGGTAAAAAATCAATCAAACAAAACCAATCAAAACTGATACATGTGTTAGAATTAGTAGCCAAGGCATTAAAATAGCTATTGTAACCTTAGGCTATATTCTAGTACTCTTGCCTGGAAAATCCCACGGACGGAGGAGCCTGGTAGGCTGCAGTCCATGGGGTCGCTGCTGCTGCTGCTGCTAAGTCGCATCAGTCGTGTCCGACTCTGTGCGACCCCACAGATGGCAGCCCACCAGGCTCCGCCGTCCCTGGGATTCTCCAGGCAAGAACACTGGAGTGGGTTGCCATTCCCTTCTCCAATGCATGAAAGTGAAAAGTGAAAGTGAAGTCGCTCACTCGTGTCCGACTCTTCTCGACCCCATGGATTGTAGCCTACCAGGCTCCTCCATCCATGGAATTTTCCAGGCAAGAGTACTGGAGTGGGTTGCCATTGCCTTTTCCATGGGGTCGCTGAGTCGGACACAACTGAGCAACTTCACTTTCACTTTTCACTTTCATGCATTGGAGAAGGAAATGGCAACCCACTCCAGTGTTCTTGCCTGGAAAATCCCAGGAACGGTAGAGCCTGACAGGCTGCCATCTATGGGGTCGCACAGAGTCGGACACGACTGATGCGACTTAGCAGCAGCAGCAGCAGTAGCAACCTTATTCTATATGTTCAAAAAAGTTTAAAAGGGACAAGAGGTATAACAATAAATTCAAATATCTAGTGATAAGAACTATGATATGTGAGATGAAAAATATAGTAGCTAGGATTAACAGCAATTAAACACTGCAGAGAAAAGATTAGTACACTTGAAAACAAAGGAAGATTTATAGAAAATGAAACAGAAAAAAAAATTTTTTAAGGGTAGTTGTGGAACAACTTTAAGCAGCCTTATTTAAGTTAGTTGAAGTCTTTGAAGAAGGAAGTGGAGGACATTAAATGTTGAAAAATTTCCAAGTATGATGAAAAGTATAAACGCACATGTTCAAGAAACATGAAGAAAACTACACTCGGGGACATCATAATCAAATGTTCAAAACCAAGAATAAAGGAAAAAAACCTTAAAAGCAATCAGAGAAAAGAGACAAATCACACAGAAAAGAACAACGGTTTGGATGATAGATTTCCTGTCAGAAACAATAGGCAAGAAGACAGCTGGAGAAGCATCTCTAAAGTCCTGAAAGAATAAAACTGTCAACCTAGAATTCTACACTCAGCAAAAATATCTTTCAAAAAATAGGGAAAGATGTTTTCAGATATACAAAAGCCGAAAGAATTCATTACTAGCACACTTATACTACAAAAAATGTTAAAAGAATTACTTCAGGCAGAAAGAAAAGGAAACCAGACGGAAATACCAGATCTATACAAAGGAAGAGCACCAGAAATGGTAACTACACATGACTAAATATGACTGTGTTATTTTTTTACTCTTTATAGTATAACTGACTCTTTAAACAAAAATAATAACAATGAAGTGTGGAGTTTTTAACTTATGCAAAAGCAAAATGACAACAGCACAACGAGCAGGAGGGGAGAAACGAAGACAAAAGCCAGGATGCCAAGGATGCCAGAATGGAAGAGGCAAGGAAACCAGGGTCCCTGACAGCCTGCAGGGTATATGAACCAATATTAATAGTAATTTAATCTCAACTTTTTGATACCTAAAGGGAAAAAAATATCTATTTGATCACATCTACAACTGACAGGTTTATCTGCAACTAGAAACATTTCTGATACAATATTCATGGCACAGTTAACATGTTAGTAACTTGAGTAAAAGATCCCAATAACAGATTATCAATTGTCTCTAGGCTCTGTGAACTCCTATGAGGAAATCCAAAAAAATGGATGCTTACCCATGCTGGGTGTGGTTCCTCCTTCCAACAAGCCAGAACATAACTCTATGCGACCAGCACCTGTAATAAAAAAGCACTGCTCAGCACAATAATTTTTTTTAATTAAAAAATTAAGAAAAAATTTGAAAAGCATTGCTCAAAAGTATTAAACAGAAACATTTTTTTCTAAATAGAGGAACAAAGAGTCTTAGAAAGTGAAAGAAATCAAATTATAGAACTAGACTAAAATTCTACTTTTAAACCCAACTATATTCTCCAACCCACATTATGTTACTGATAAAGTCAAATTTAACAGTTAATTCAAGTTAAGCTAGGTTTCCTAAAATTTTTTATTATAGGGTGGCCTCTCTATATATAAGAAAGTGACTTAGAATAAAGAAATTTCTGGACTGACTACAGTGGAATGCTAATTCATTGATTATAAAAAACAGTGATCTTTTCCAAGAGAGTCTTTATTATTCTAAGCTTTAAAAAAGCACGTTACTTTTAAGTAGCTTAAGAAAATGCTGAAAGCCAAAGAACAATCAGACTACAGCATCACGTCAAAAGGTCTCAGAAGCCAGCTTGAAGAGGCTCCTACTGGCTAATAAGCATAATCACAAAGACATTTTGAGCATCAATAAGAAGAACAACTACACTGGATTCAAACACATCAAATATGCCTACATCTAGGCTCGTAAAGATAAAACAAGAATACACTGGAGAATAGAGAACACATAATCCCCAATATCAGTAAACAAGGAAAAAGCAGCAAGCACTTATCCTGCCTTTCTTATACAAACTGAACCTCAGTATAACAAAGCAGTTGGTGAGGGAAAGTTCTTTATAGAAGCATACTGCTAATAAATGAAAAATAAATGTTAGACATAACATAACACCATTTTACAAACCCTACTAAAATAAGCATTGCTAAAATTATTAGGTGAAAGCTGGAAGGAAAACCAGGTGGATCAGGCTGATAATATCTGAATCCACTGATCAACCTTAGTATCATAAAAACCGAAAAAACTAGGATGTTATATCCCAGGGAATATGCCATTATCTATTAAGTCTGTTACTTTTAGTCGCTACATTGTGTTCCACTCTTTTGAGACCCCATGGACTGTAGCTCTCCAGGCTTCTCTGTCCATGGAATTCTCCAGGCAACAATACTGGAGTGCGCTGCCACTTTGTTCTCCAAGGGATCTTCCTGATCCAGGGATTGAACCAGGGTCTTTTCCATTGGCAGGGGAGTTCTTTACCAATGAGTCAACAGAAAACCCCATCCATAAAGTAGTGTTATAAAAAACTCAAGTCTGAATCTAATTAAGCCTTTAGGTTAACTAAAATTTTACAGGAAATGCAGGGGTCAGAGGAATATAATAAATAACACTACATATACAGTCAGCAAAATGTAGAATATGGAATACTTTATAAGATGGGAAAAAAAAGATGAAAATCAGTTTAACAAACTGTAGAAAGAAGAGAAAGAATTAAAAAAAGAAAAAAGGGAAACAGATTGAAACAGACATAAAAAATGACGTTTCTATCTTGATTCCAAGAACTGTAAAATAAAACAAAACAAAACTGTGTGAGCCAGTTGGGGAAATCTGAAAACTAACTGGGTATTTTTGATGCTATTAAGAAATATTATTTTTAGAGATATGTTACTGATATTGTGGTTATTATTCTATTTTTTTTTAAGGCCTTTACCTTTTCAGTTCAGTTCAGTCAGTCAGTCGGGTCCAGCTCTTTGCAACCCCATGAACTGTAGCACCCCAGCCCTCCTTGTCTATCACCAACTCCCAGAGTTTACTCAAACTCCTGTCCATCGAGTTGGTGATGCCATCTAACCATCTCATCCTCTGTTGTCCCCTTCTCCTCCCATCTTCAATCTTTCCCAGCATCAGGGTATTTTCCAGTGAGGCAGTTCTTCGCATGAGGTGGCCAAAGTACTGGAGTTTCAGCTTCAGCATCAGTCCTTCCAAAGAATATTCAAGACTGATTTCCTTTAGGATGGACTGGTTGGATCTCCTTGCAGTCCAAGGGACTCTCAAGAGTCTTCTCCAATACCACAGTTCAAAAGCATCAATTCTTCAGTGCTCAGCTTTCTTTATAGTCCAATTCTCACATCCATACATGACTACTGGAAAAATCATAGATTTGACTAGACGGACCTTTGTTGGCAAAGTAATGCCTCTGCTTTTGAATAGGCTGGTCATAACTTTTCTTCCAAGGAACAAGCATCTTTTAATTTCATTGCTGCAGTCACCATCTGCAGTGATTCTGGAGCCCCCAAAAATAAACTCTCTCACTGTTTCCATTGCTTCTCCATCTATTTGCCATGAAGTGATGGGACCAGATGCCATGATCTTAGTTTTCTGAATGTTGAGTTTTAAGCCAACTTTTTAAAACTCTCCTCCTTCACTTTCATCAAGAGGCTCTTTAGTTCTTTGCTTTCTGCCATAAGGGTGATGTCATCTGCATATCTGAGGTTATTGATATTTCTCCCAGCAATCCTGATTCCAGCTTGTGCTTCATCCAGCC
>NW_011495018.1:30400170-30441736 GCF_000754665.1 Bison bison bison
TCCCATCTCTTTCAGAATTTTCCACAGTTTGTTGTGATCCACACAGTCAAAGGCTTTGGCATAGTCAATAAAGCAGATGTTTTTCTGGAACTCTCTTGCTTTTTTGATGATCCAACAGATGTTAGCAATTTGATCTCTGGTTCCTCTGTCTTTTCTAAATACAGCTTGAACATCTGGAAGTTCATAGTTCACGTACTGTTGCAGCCTGGCTTGGAGAATTTTGAGCATCACTTTACTAGCATGTGAAATGAGTGCAATTGTGTGGTAGTTTGAGCATTCTTTGGCATTGCCTTTCTTTGGGATTGGAATGAAAACTGACCTTTTCCAGTCCTGTGGCCACTGCTGAGTTTTCCAAATTTGCTGGCATATTGAGTGCAGCACTTTCACAGCATCATCTTTTAGGATTTGAAATAGCTCAACTGGAATTCCATCACCTCCACTAGCTTTCTTCGTAGTGATGCTTCCTGAGGCCCACTTGACTTCGCACTCCAGAATGTCTGGCTCTAGGTGAGTGATCATACCATCGTGATTATCTGGGTCGTGAAGATCTTTCTTGTATAGCTCTTCTCTGTATTCTTGCCACCTCTTTTTAATATCTTCTGCCTCTGTTAGGTCCATACCATTTCTGTTCTTTATTGTGCCCATCTTTGCATGAAATGTTCCCTTGGTATCTCTAATTTTCTTGAAGAGATCGCTAGTCTTTCCTATTCTACTGTTTTCTTCTATTTCTTTGCACTGATCCCTGAGGAAGGCTTTCTTATCTCTCCTTGCTGTTCTTTGGAACTCTGCATTCAAATGGGTGTATCTTTCCTTTTCTCCTTTGCCTTTCACTTCTCTTCTTTTCACAGCTATTTGTAAGGCCTCCTCAAATAATCATTTTGCCTTTTTGCATTTATCTTGGGGATGGTCTTGATCCCTGCCTCCTGTATAGTGTCACGAATCTCCATCCGTAGTTCTTCAGGCACTCTATCAGATCTAATCCCTTGAATCTATTTGTCACTTCCACTGTATAATTGTAAGGGTCATACCTGAATGGTCTAGTGGTTTCCCCTCCCTTCTTCATTTTACGTCTGAATTTGGCAATCAGGAGTTCGTGATCTGAGCCACAGTCAGGTCCCGGTCGTGTTTTTGCTGACTGTATGGAGCTTCTTCATCTTTGGCTGCAAAGAATATAATCAATCTGATTTCAGTATTGACCATCTGGTGATGTCCATGGGTAGAGTCTTCTCTTGTGTTGTTGGAAGAGGGTGTTTGCTATGACCAGTGTGTTCTCTTGGCAAAACTGTTATTAGCCTTTGCCCTGCTCAATCTGTACTCCAAAGCCAAATCTGCTTGTTATTCCAGGCGTTTCTTGACTTCCTACTCTTGCATTCCAGATCCCTATAATGAAAAGGACATTTTTCTGGGGTGTTAGTTCTAGAAGGTCTTGTAGGTCTTCATTGAACTGTTCAGCTTCATCTTCTTCAGCATTACTGGTTGGGGCATAGACTTGGATTCCTGTGATACTAAATGGTTTGTCTTGGAAATGAACAGAGATAATTCTCTTGTTTTTGAGACTGCATCCAAGTACTCATTTCGGACTCTTAGGTTGACTATGATGGCTACTCCATTTCTTCTAAGAGATTCTTGTCCACAGTAGTAGGTATAATGGTTATCTGAGTTAAATTCACTCATTCCAGTCCATTTTAGTTTTCTCATTCCTAAAACGTCGATTTTCACTCTTTCCATCTCCTGTTTGACCACTTCCAATTGGCCTTGATTCATGGACCTAGCATTCTAGGTTCCTATGCAATATTGCTCTTTACAGCATCAGACTTTACTTCCATCACCAGTCACATCCACAACTGGGTGGTGGTGTTGCTTTGGCTACATCTCTTCATTCTTTCTGGAGTAATTTCCACGGATCTCCAGTATTATATTGGGCACCTACTGACCTGGGGAGTCCATCTTTCAGTGTCCTATCTTTTCGCCTCTTCATACTGTTCATGGGGTTCTCAAGACAAGAATACTGAAGTGGTTTGCCATTCCCTTCTTCAGTGGACCACGTTTTGTCAGAACTCTCCACTATGACCTGTCCTTCTTGGGTGGCCCTACATGGCATGGCTCATAGTTTCATTGAGTTAGACAAGGCTGTGGTCCATGTGATCAGATTGGTTAGTTTTCTGTGACTGTGGTTTTCAGGGATACTTTATCTTTTAGGGATACTGAAATGCTTGATTTTGAAATGACATAATGTCTGGGATTTGCTTCAAAATAATTTGAGGATGAGGTTAAGAAAGGTAGAAATATAAATCAGATGGTCTGGAGGCCAAAGGCTTACAAGCTTATTTTTGTTACAGCATACAAGTTTAAAAATTTTTATGTATTTAAGAAAAACACACATATCATATAGTTTGCCCATTTAAAGTGTATAATTCAACGGTTTTTATCATGCTCACAAAATTTGGCAACTATCACCACTATGCAATTTTAGAACATTTTCATCACACCCAAAAGAAACCTCACAGCCTTTAAGCAGTCATTTTCTCTTCTCCCCAGGGCTCCTCAATCCTTGGCAACCACAAATCTTTCAGTCTATAAAAAATTAGCCTATTCTGGACATTTCATATAAGTTGAATCATATAATATGTGGTATTTTTTCACTTTTTTCCATTTAGAATAGTGTTTCAAGATTTATCTGTGTTGCAGACTGACCAGTACTTCATTCTTTTTAATTGCCAAATTAAGAATGATTTTTACCCTTTCAAAGGATTATTTAAAAAAATGAACAAGTGGGAATTCTCTGGTGGTCCTTTGGTTAGGACTCCCACTCTTTTACTGCTGAGGGCACAGGTTCTGTCCCTTGAGAGGAAAACTAAGACTCTGTAAGCCCTGTAGCATGACCAAAAAAAAGTACATACGACAGAGACCAAATGTAGACAGCAAGGTTGAAATATATACTGTCTTGCTCTTTACGAAAAAGTCTACTCACCCCTGATACAACTGAAAGATTGGCCATGTACTGAAAATAATTAAAGCTGATGGGTACATGGTGATTCATTATAGTATTCTATTTTTGTATATATTTGAAATTTTCCATAATGAAGTCTAAAAATTTTTCTGATGCTGAAATGATGGGAATTTCTATGCTTCTTATTAAAGCAAGTTAGGGTGCCAAAGAAACCTTGAGATAAAATATATAGCATTCAAAAAAAAAAAAGAGATAATGATAAGTCTTGACAATGAAGAAAACATCAAATCTCTAAAATTAATGGCTTAGAAAAAATTATATCTTTGCTAGATTCAATTTTTTTAAAAAGTAGGTTCGTAATCACTATCATGGACACTTGAGTCAAAATGTAATCTACTGGGGAAATAAGACTAGAAGATGAGTAGGTTTTCTAGTTGGTTGGTTGTTTTCTTTAGAGATCACAAAGGTTCTCAAGTTCAGTTCACAGGATTCATTTTTAAACTCTTAGATCAGATCAGATCAGATCAGTCGCTCAGTCATATCCGACTCTTTGCGACCCCATGAATCGCAGCACGCCAGGCCTCCCTGTCCATCACCAACTCCCGGAGTTCACTCAGACTCACGTCCATCCAGTCAGTGATGCCATCCAGCCATCTCATCCTCTGTCGTCCCCTTCTCCTCTTGCCCCCAATCCCTCCCAGCATCAGAGTCTTTTCCAAATTCTTAACGGGCTGCCAACTGCCATTCATTCCATAATTTCTCTTACCTCCTCTTTCTGCATTTACAGCTGATTCCACTGAATCAACACACACTTCCATGAGAAACCCATTTGCTGCTCCTAAAATACATGGAGAACGATGAAACTGCATGAGGGTACTTTCCATCCAGATGAAGCTAAACACAAATATTTTACATTTAACAGGTAACTAGGTAAGTACACTAGGGTCCATGCATGCAATGAAATATATCAATGCCTGCAGAATCCATTTAAACTTCTTTATAAGGTATATATGCTTAAGAGCAGGGATATTAACATATTTGTTAATATGTAATTCTAGACCAGTTACTTAGCCTAAGTTTTCCCCAAAACTGAGTTTTTTTTGTTGAAAGTTGCTCAGTCATGTCCAACTCTTTGTGGCCCCATGGACTATACAGTCCATGGAATTCTCCAGGCCAGAATACTGGAGTGGGTAGCCTTTCCCTTCTTCAGGGGATCTTCTCAACCCAGGGATTGAACCCAGGTCTCCTGCATTGCAGGCAGATTCTTTACCAGCTGAGCCACAAGGGAAGCCCAAGAATACCAGAGTGCGTAGCCTATACCTTCTCCAGTGGATCTTCCTTACCCAAGAATCGAACCGGGGTCTCCTGCCTTCCAGGCAGATTCTTTACCAACTGAACTAACAGGGAAGCCCCAGAGTAGGTTTTAATACTTACATCAGAGTAAAGAGGATGAGATAATTCATGTAAAGTGAATAGTACCTACTAATTGTACAGGAAGTATTATTAGTTGTCATTAATTAACTATACGTTATTTCCTCTACATGTCTCCAGTTCTCCCTGATCCCCATTCCTGCTCCTAATTATCTCTTCAATCCACAGTGCTTCCAGCTCTATCTCTGAACACTAAAATCTTCCAAGGTTCAAGTCATATCACATTTCCATGATACTTCTCTCTCCCCAGGTAGAAAACTGTGTCTCCCTTTTTTGAACTCAGATCTCTTTATAATCCAAATGTTCCTCTTTAAAAGATTGTTTTCTCTTATTATTATTTATGTAGATAGGTGCCTGATCATTCTTACTTGAACTAAAGTTCCTAAGTAAGGTCTTTATGAGAGAAATCTTTATTACTCACAGAAAGCACACTGTCTAGTGTGCTTATAGTACATAGCTCATAGTACAGAATAGACACACAAAGATTTACTAAAGGCTGAATGATTACATGGATGTGAGAGTTGGACCATAAAGAAAGCTAAGTGCCAAAAATTGATGCTTTTGAACTGTGGTGTTGGAGAAGACTCTTGAGAGTCCCTTGGACTGCAAGGAGATCCAACCAGTCAATCCTAAAGAAAGCAGTACTGAATATTCATTGGAAGGACTGATGCTGAAGCTGAAGCTGAAGCTCCAATACTTTGGCCACCTGATGCAAAGAACTGACTCATTTGAAAAGACCCTGATGGTGAAAGATTGAAGGCAGGAGAAGGGGACGACAGAGGATGAGATGGTTGGATGGCATCATTGACTCGATGGACATGAGTTTGAGCAAGCTCCGGAAGTTGGTGCTGGACAGGGAAGCCTAGAGTGCTGTAGTCCATGTGGTAGCAAAGAGTTGGACACAACTGAGCCAGTGAACTGAACTGAATGATTATAAATTCATAAACATTCATGTATTTACACTAAAGAGTGTGATGAAAACAGTTTTGAATTTTTTCTGTAAGCACATACTTTTCTTAAAAAAATTAAAAATAATGAATGCATACTTCATGCAATAATATCTAGAGGAATGTTCAGCATATGCTGGTAATTATTACTTCTAAGTGGTAGTATTTAAAATTACTTTTACTTTCTTTTTACTGTACTGCTTGTTTTTTTTTTTCTACCTAATGCTGCTTTTATAGTTTTTTAAAATCAACTTTCAATTTGAAAAACAAAAATCTATCATTCGCTAAAATCAAACTGCAAATGCCTCATTTATTTAAGAGACTATCAGCCTCAAACTCTGAAAGGGCCAAGTGACACTCTAGGCTCTTAGCCAACAGCACTGCATTAATTCCATGGGTTTCCTGACAGTTCATCCACATCAGCTGTTAGATCAATCTAACTGAACAGTGCTGTAGGGGTACCATTTCCCTCACACAAGACAAGATCTTGGCAGGAATTCCCCAGCAGTCCAGTAATTAAGGGGCTTCCCAGGAGGCTCAGTGGTAAAGAATTCGCCTGCCAATGCAGAAGATGTGGGTTCAATCCCCAGGTAGGGAAGATCCTCTGCAATAGGAAATGGCAACCCACACCAGTATTCTTGCCAGGAAATCCCATGGACAGAGGAGCCTGGTGGGCCACAGCCCATGGAGTCGAAAGGGTCAGACACCATTGAGCAACTGAGCATGTACCAGTGGTTGAGACTCTGGTGCTTTCAATGCCAGGGCCTCAAGTTGGATCCCTGGTTAGGAGACTAAAATCCCATAAGCTGCAGGCTGTGGCCAAAAAAAAGGAAAAAAAAAAGATCTTGGCCAGAAGAGAGTAAGGATGCACATAAAAGGCTATGACGAAAAGAGTAAGGCAGTTGTCCTAAAATAAGAAGTTATTTGAAGGGATCAAAGAGATTTGTTTGGAGCAGCAGTTCTCAGTGTAGCTGTCCAGTTAAGTCTGGACTAAGGGCCTCTAAGACACTTTCAGAGTCTGTACAGTGAAATTTATTTTCGTAACAATACCAAGATTTTAGTTGCCTTTTTCACTCTCATTCTTTCACAGGCAGAGTGGAGTTTTCGAGAGGCTACCTGTCATACTGAATGCAAAAGCACTCCAATCGTAATGAGAACTCCATTACGCCAGACATGAGAGATCTGCAAAAATATAAAACATTTGGTCCTATTCTATTTTTTGTTTGCTTAGGAAAATAGTGATTTTTTTTTTTCCCCATAAAAAGTGTCAACATGTAATGGGCTTCTGTTTGTGAAAGAAAGTCGCTCAGTCGTTACCGGACTCTTTGAGACCCCCATGGACTTATCCAGGCCAGAATACCGGAGTGGGTAGCCGTTCCCTTCGCCAGGGGATCTTCCCAACCCAGGTATCGAACCCAGGTTTCTCGCATTGCAGGCGGATTCTTTACTTGATGAGCCACAAGGGAAGCCCTTTCTTTTTAAAAGTCCTGTTTTAATTTCTAACATGTCCAATATCAATAAATTTAACCTATATAAATAAAAAGTCTTTGAGGTTCTCAATAATTTTAGGAGGGTCAAGGCGTCCTGCGATCAAAGTTTCAGAACCGCTAGTTTGGAGGAACCAAGTTTCCGGAGGAAGGACCTGGCAAAAATTCCCTAGCACCTGCCATGCCAGCCGATCCGGTTGCAGCAGGAAGAACTCTTGACTTGGGGCAGCCAAGCTTTACCACTTCAGAGCGGTGTGGCTTTTAGGGACAACCCCTATCCCCGCCGCAGGAGGTTATTAAGTGGTCCCTCCAGGTCAGACACTGATCCAGCGCTGCCGTAAGGGGGTACCAGTATCCTCGTGTGGCTATGGGAAACGCGAGGCTGAGAGAAGTTAGCCAAACTTGAACACGGTCGCACGACGAGACGGGGGGGCGCCGGGATTCGAACCTACACACATATCTGGCTCCAGAGCAGGGCCACTTTCGCCATCAGCCCCTCAGATTCCACACGTTTAAAGCCGAATAACAAATTACGCCTCACAGTGGGGTGTTTGTGAGGAGCAGGAGAAAGTACTTTCAGGGAAATAGCGATTAATCCACTGGCCAGAACCCCCGCCCGACCCGGCCCGGCCCGCACCCCGCAGCAAAGTCGGCCACCGCCCCCATCCCGCCACCTTCCGCACCCGCCTTCCCGGATGGTATCCGCGCCCGCTTCCGCTCGGAGGAGGCCCCCTGCCTCTTCATGCTCCACGCGTTCGTCCCTCGTGCTTCTTCGGTTTCCACTCAAAGAGTCCGGGTTCCAACGCGCGCAACCAGACAGGCGCGTCCTCCCAGATGCGCGCATCCCTGCGCGTCCCCGACGTCCACGCCCCAGCAGCCCCCGCGAAAGCCCATAAACTGGCGCAGGCGCAGTCACTGCTCGCTCCGGCCTTCCCAAAAGGAGGAGCTCGTTTGTGTGACCCGGAAGTGCTTCTTCCGCTGGTGGCGGAGAAAGGAGACCAGAGAGCACAGGAGGTTGAAGGTGGCGGTTGGGCACTGTTTATAGTATGCAGCGATTACTCTTTACGCCCTTGACGGCCTTGCTGGGGAGCCCGTGTCTCCGGCTCCTGGTTCCTAGGGTGGCGCCTAGAACACAGGTACTGCACTGCAGAGCACTGAGTCGCGGAAGCGGGCATGGGGTGAAAGGGCCAAGAGATATCCTCACACATCGCTCCTTGAAGTTGACAAGGCATTTCATTGTGTCTAGGGCTCCTGAGTCCGGATCCGGACCTACCACTTACTAGCTGTGTGCTGTTAGCCAAGTTGGGTAACCTTTTTGTGCCTCAATTTACTTTTCTGCAAAATGGGGATAATAGCACTTCATAAGTGTTGTGTTAATATACTCAGAGGTTTAGCACATAGTAAAAGCTCAGTGATTTTTACCCATATGTTTGATTTCTGCTCAAAGCTACTGGGTAGTCAGGTTAGGGACTGTAACTCCATTCTACAGAGAAGTAAATTGAGGCTGAATTTGTCTAAAGTTACTTAGTTAACTGGGCTTCGCAGGTGGCTCAGTGGTAAAGAATACACCTGCCAATGCAGAAGACTCAGGAGACTCGGGTTTGATCCCTGGGTCATGGAAGCAAGATAAAATATCAAGTCTCCTGCCCTAGAGAAAGTCACAGTTCATTTGTTTGTAACTCATTGGTCAAATCTTAAGGTCTTGTTATGTAAAGGAACTGTGTATGAAACGAAGTTTGTAGAAGCCAGACTGACCAGACACTGCTGTCCTCTAGCTTAGTGGGAGATAGAGACAACCTCTGTGTGCTAAATGATACATTGCTGTTAGATGGAGAGGTATAGTGTGCTGGGAGAGTGACCCAGCACATGTGTAGGGGGGTCTGGGAATACTTCCTAGAGGAGGTGATATCCAAGCTGAGATCTGTGATAGGTCAGTCAGGGGACAAGTAGAACCCCAGTTAGAGAAAAATCATACAAAAGAAAGAAAATAATCCTTATTTAATCCATATTTAGGTGTAGAGTCAAGTCTGGGAGAAATATGAGAGACAGAAGGTTCATGTAGTGTGGGGATGGATTGGAGGCAGGCAAACCAGTTTGGGGGTAGATGCAGCCCAGATAAGAGATGATGTTTTACCTGGACAGTAGCAGTGGAAATATGACCAGGGTACTTTATACCAGACACAATGAGACTGTGTGAGTAGCAGTGGAGTGAAGCCTTTTCCTCTTTCTCCAGTTGTAATTTGTCTGTCTTGATCCTTAGTGTGGTTGCAGTTGTGGGATCAGGCGCCCCTTGAGGCCAGGGCAATACAGCACTATCTCCGATGTAGCTTTGCAACCTGGAAGGGGTACAGTGTCCCTCCCTTCAAAGGCTGCTGAGCGGGTGGTGGGCCGATGGCTCCTGGTCTGCAGCGGGACAGTGGCTGGAGCAGTTATTCTTGGTGGAGTAACAAGGTGAGTAATTTGTTCATAGTCAGCTGTTTGGATCATCAGTAGACATGCAGGATGACGGAGGGGGAAGGGATCTTAGAAATCATCTAATCTAGCTCCCACATTTTAGCATACAGAAATTGAGGCCTATAGAAGGAACATGTCTGATGGCTTGCCCCACCATAGAACAGTTTAGAATTTTATTAATGCATGCATGCTGTAGAAGCCCTTCATAAAGACTGGTTCAGGTCTTAACTGTTAGCTGTGCATTGTTTGTGTATATTTCCCCCTACAATCAGAGTTCAGATTTGTCACAAAAATTTGTGTACAGTTTGTTTGGATTACATGCAAATAAGTTCCACATCTCACGGTTGGTTCCTGTGCATACTTCATGCTTGGTTGCTTCAGTCATGTCCGATGCTTCGCCACCCTTGGACTGTAGCCTACCAGGCTCCTCTGTCTATGGGATTCTCCAGGCAAGAATATTGCAGTGGGTTGCTATGCCCTCCTCCAGGGGATCTTCCCGACCCAGGGATCGAACCTGTGTCTCTTACATCTCCTCTATTGGCAGGCGGGTTCTTTATCACTAGCGCCATCTGGGAAGCCCATGCTGTTTCTTAGGTCTCTTTAAATCTATAGAGAGATATTATAGATTTGGATTCTACTCCCTCCACCTCCGCTACACCCTTTGCAGTTTTTTGCTATTGTTGAAGAAACCCAGGTCATTTGTACTTTGTAGTTTCTCACGGTCTGGATTTTGCTAATAGCATTTATGATATTTAACATGTTCCAAAAGCTATGACAAACCTAGACAGCATATTAAAAAGCAGAGACATCACTTTGCCAACAAAGTCCCATATACACAAAGCTATGGTTTTTCCAGTAGTCATATATGGATATGAGAGTGGGGCCATAATGAAGGCTGAGCACCGAAGCATCGATGCTTTCGAACTGTGGTGCTGAAGAAGACTCTTGAGAGTCCCTTGGACAACAAGGAAATCAAACCAGTCAAACCTAAAGGAAATCAGCCCTGAATATTCATTGGAAGGACTGATGCTAAAGCTGAAACTCTAATATTCTGGCCACCTGATGCAAAGAGCTGACTCACTGGAAAAGACCCTGATGCTGGGAAAGATTGAAGGCAGGAGGAGAAGGGGACGACAGAGGATGAGATGGTTGGATGGATCATCGACTGAATGGACATGAGTTTGAGCAAACTCGGGGAGGTAGTGAAGGACAGGGAAGCCTGGCGTGCTGCAGTCCGTGGGGTCGCAGAGTAGACATGACTGAGCACCTGAACAACAACAGCATTGTCCCCCATATTTCCTGTAGACACACTTGTTGCTTGGTTGGGTTCAGGTTGGGGACAGGGAGCAAAATACTTCATAGGTGACTGGATCATTCATAAATATCTGGTGTCTGTTAAAGATGTCAACAGCCCTTGATGATCATTGCCTAAATCTATTACTTCATTAGAGTTGCAAAATTGTAATAGGTATTTTATTAGCTCAACTATAAAGAAAAACTTTCTCTCATCAGTGATTTGGTTATGCTGAGGTACAACATGTTAGGAAAGGCAGGATAAACACTTAATTCCTTTCCCTTTATTTATCAATCTTCAAAGTAATAAGTTGGTTCCAAGCATTTTCCAAAAGTGACCAATAAAGTGAGTTTTTAAGTATTAATGAGCTCATAGGTTTAAATATATTAGATTTGTTTCAGTCCATTGCAGTGGTGATGATTTGCTCCAGTTGTCCTATCTTTAGTCAGTGGGAACCTCTTCAGATTGACTCCAGTCTTTCTGACAGGAACCTGGTAAACTCTGATCCCTTGCTTTCTGGGTAAGATGTTCCAGGCTTGTCTTGTACACATCCTGCCTCAAGCCTGAAGTTGGCTTTTTTACTTTTGGAACCCTGACCCCTTTTGGTGAAAATACTTTCTAGTGTTTTTAAAGTATGTCTTCCTCAAATTCTCTCTGCATTCCCTGTGCCCTTACCTTATGTGTTATGTAGGCTGTAATCAATAAGTTTTTATTTTTATTGTCTTTAAATTCACTCAGTAACCTCAACTGATTTATATCTGTATCAATCTCTTCCCCTTGTGTAAATAATATTGGCTATGCACTTCGGGCACATTTCTTTGGTCTAAGGGTTGATTTTATCTGTCAGGGAATGCTAGTGAAAGAAGTAAGGAGAGTTTGATGAAATAAAACAAGGAGTAAAGAAATTTGTACCTGATAGCAGCTCTTTCTGACAAAATTCTAAGCAGTAAGAAGAGAGCAAGTTGTCAAAAGAGGAAACAATGAAATGATACGTTTACTTTTATAGGGGTCAAGTTCAGATCTGCTTGCTACTGTAAACCATTTATGAGTAATCGAGTGTGGTGCACACACATATACACACTGAAATTTAACACATACACTCAAATTTCTTCCCTATCTTAAGGTTGACAGAGTCTGGCCTCTCAATGGTAGATTGGCATTTAATAAAGGAGATGAAGCCACCCACAAGCAAAGAGGAGTGGGAAGCAGAATTCCAAAAATATCAGCAATTTCCAGAATTTAAAATGTAAGTATTATAGAAAATTGGGTAAACATCCCAGTAGATCCACTCAATCTTTTTCTTATTTAAAACATTTCAGAACAGTAGGTTCTATTCTTCTTTGATATTTGATTTAGGGATGTTTAGCAAGCTTCCTACTCTAAACCTCCATTTTCAAAGTGATTCTGAGGTGGCTGATGAGGAAGATGGCAGACTGGTCAAGTTTCAAAACCAAGAATGTTCCTGCATTCTATCAGAAAATAAAAATCAGATGGATCTTTCTTATTTTTGACTTCTCTTTTCACCCAGCTTGAATCATGATATGACGCTGGCGGAATTCAAGTTCATCTGGTACATGGAGTACTCACACCGAATGTGGGGTCGCCTTGTAGGCCTTGCATACATCCTGCCTGCTGCCTACTTTTGGAAAAAGGGCTGGCTCACCCGTGGCCTGAAAGGACGTGTTCTTGCCCTCTGTGGTTTAGTTTGCTTCCAGGTGAGATTTACTCGAGTTTGGGAAAGCAGAAATGTTCTCAGGAGCTTCCTAGTGGGCATAGTTTTTAGTAAAGTAATCTTTGAAACAGTATAACAAAGGAGGTAAGAACGTGGATTTTGGTGTCATAGGCCTGGCTTCAAGGCCCAGCTCTGTCACCTAGTAGGGCATGTTGTCTAACCTCTGTAGGCTGTGCTTTCCTTACCTGTAAATGGGGAAAATAATAGACCCTAACGCTTAGGTTTTATGAAAATTAAAAAAGATCGTGATGTTAAGTACTTAGTGTCTGGAATCAGTAAGTCCTCAGTAAATATGTTTTTGTGTCACAAACTCAAAAACAGGGAATTGCAGTTTCTTTCCCATCATGGCGTGCTTTCTGCGTCCTTGGCCTCCTCCCTTTTTCTAACTTGCCTGCTCTATGGGGAAGTGGGATCCCCATGCTAGAATGGCTGTAGAAACAAATAGGGAAATTTCAAGAGAGAAACATTTTGTGGGATGAAGGATCTTTGAATACAGAGGTAACTGAGAGATGTTCAAGTATAAAGGGTGATTAAAGTTATGTAAGTTGAACTTCTCTTAAGGAAAAGAGTGATTTCTGCAGTTCTGGGGTTAGGGAAGCCTGAGAGCCAAGTAAAGGAATGTTAGAGAGGACACATGGGAGTATGTGTGTCAAGATACACAGGCTCTAAAGGAGAGTCTCAGAGCAGCGAAGAAATACCAAAATGTGGTCAGGAGGAAGCTAATTGGTTGATTTAAATCAAAGTGGTAAGAATACCAACTCACGATTAGGAATAAAGGAGGGAGATGGAAGAGACAAAATAGAAGGGATAGAAACAGATAATAGAGTTAGACATTAATAAAAACCTAATACAAACTAGGGATAGTTGGTGAAACAAAGTTTGTTTTAAAATTAAAAAAAAAAAACACTTAAGTCAGACTTTCAGGGAGGCAAACATTTGAAGATGGCAGATAGGATTTTAGGAGGAAGAAAGTGGGGGCTGGCAGATCACACTGTGAACGCCCTCATCTTCCAGCATGCTTGGCAGATGAAATCAAAGTAATTAGAACATCCAGGGTAATAGTGAAGGGGGAAGGAAATAGCCAAAAAGACCTTGAGGAGCATATGTTTATGTTGACATGATTCTGTTAGCTGGGGAGGGTTGGCGTGAAAGGGCTGTACCTTATCTGATATGAACTGACAGTTTGGTTAAATGAAGAGTCAGTTAAACAGGGAATCGTAGAATAATAATACATACCTTAAACTTTTGCACTTAAGCATGTACTTTCATTATAATTTTTTAAAAAAGGAGTAGAAATTTAGACACTGGCAAACCAATTTGCCTGAAAAACTTTACAGATTTTTATAACTTGCCCTCCCACAAACTTAATAATTGTCTGTTCCCACCTAACATGAGAATAATTGTTTTTAAGCAGTTATCTTTGTCAAGCTTCTCCAAAGCTTTCACAGTCTAGTTTAAGATTTTATCAAATCACCTGTCTTTTTACTTTCATATTTCACTATGTACATAATGTTAAATTATGTCAAGAATTTGTCCAAAAAGTTTTGTCCAAAATACACGTTTGTGTCCTTTTCTGTATTTGGCTCTTCAGGTCAGTTCAATTACTCAGTCGTGTCCGACTCCTTGCGACCCCATGGACTGCATGCAGCACGTCAGGCCTCCCTGTCCATCACCAACTCCCGGAGTTCACTCAAACTCATGTCCATCGAGTCCGTGATGCCATGCAACCATCTCATCTTCTGTCGTCCCCTTCTCCTCCTGCCTTCAATCTTTCCCAGCATCAGGGTCTTTTCAGATGAGTTAGTTCTTCCCATCAGGTGGCCAAAGTATTGGAGTTTCAGCTTCAACATCAGTCCTTCCAATGAATATTCAGGACTGATTTCCTTTAGGATGGACCAGTTGGATCTCCTTGCAGTCCAAGGGACTCTCAAGAGTCTGCTCCAGCACCACAGTTCAAAGCATCAATTCTTCATCACTCAGCTTTCTTTATAGTCCAACTCTCACATCCATATATGACTACTGGAAAAATCATAGCTTTGACTAGACAGATCTTTGTTGGCAAAGTAATGTCTCTGCTTTTTAATATGCTGTCTAGATTGGTCATAACTTCTCTTCCAAAGAGCAAGCGTTTTTTAATTTCATGGCTGTAGTCACCATCTGCAGTGATTTTGGAGCCTAAAAAGTAAAGTCTGTCACTATTTCCACTATTTCCCCATCTATTTGCCATGAAGTGATGGGACTGGATGCCATGATCTTGGTTTTCTGGATTTTGTGTTTTAAGCCAACTTTTACACCCTCCTCTTTCACTTGTACGAAGAGGCTCTTTAGTTCTTTTTCACTGTCTGCCCTAAGGGTGGTGTCATCTGCATATCTGAGGTTATTGATATTTCTCCCAGCAATCTTGATTCCAGCTTGTGCTTCATCCAGCCCAGCATTTCTTATGATGTACTCTGCATATAAGTTAAATAAGCAGGGTGACAGTATATAGCCTTGGCGTACTCCTTTCCTGATTTGGAACCAGTCTGTCTAACTGATGCTTGCTGACCAACATACAGATTTCTCAAGAGGCAGGTCAGGTGGTCTGGTATTCCCATTTCTTTCAGAATTTTCCAGTTTGTTGTGATCCACACAGTCAAAGGCTTTGGCATAGTCAATAACGCAGAAGTAGATGTTTTTCTGGAGCTCTCTTGCTCTTTCAGTGATCCAGTGGATTTTGGCAATTTGATCTCTGGTTCCTCTGCCTTTTCTAAATCCAGCTTAAACATCTGGAAGTTCATGGTTCATGTACTGTTGCAGCCGGGCTTGGAGAATTTTGAGCATTACTTTACTAGCATGTGAGATGCGTGCAATTGTGTGGTAGTTTAAGCATTCTTTAGCATTGCCTTTCTTTGGGACTGGAATGAAAACTGACCTTTTCCAGTCCTGTGACCACTGCTGAGTTTTCCAAATTTGCTGGCCTATTGAGTGCAGCACTTTCACAGCATCATCTTTTAGGATTTGAAATAGCTCAACTGGAATTCCATCACCTCCACTAGCTTTGTTCATAGTGATGCTTCCTGAGGCCCACTTGACTTCGCACTCCAGAATGTCTGGCTCTAGGTGAGTGATCATACCATCGTGATTATCTGGGTCGTAAAGATCTTTCTTGTATAGCTCTTCTCTGTATTCTTGCACCTCATCTTAATATCTTCTGCCTCTGTTAGGTCCATACCATTTCTGTCCTTTATTGTGCCCATCTTTGCATGAAATGTTCCTTTGCTATCTCCGATTTTCTTGAAGAGATCTCTAGTCTTTCCTATTCTATTGTTTTCCTCTATTTCTTCGCATTGATCGCTGAGGAAGGCTTTCTTATCTCTCCTTGCTGTTCTTTGGAACTTCGCATTCAGATGCTTATATCTTTCCTTTTCTCCTTTGCCTTTCATTTCTCTTCTTTTCACAGCTATTTGTAAGGCCTCCTCAGACAGCCATTTTGCCTTTTTGCATTTCTTTTTTTGGGGGATGGTCTTGAGCCCTGCCTCCTGTACAGTGTCACAAACCTCCATCCATAGTTCTTCAGGCACTCTATCAAATCTAATCCCTTGAATCTATTTGTCACTTCCACTGTATAATCGTAAGGGATTTAATTTAGGTCATACCTGAATGGTCTAGTGATTTTCCCTCCTTTCTTCATTTTCAGTCTGAATTTGGTAATGAGTTTGTGAACTGAGCCACAGTCAGGTTCCGGTCTTGTTTTTGCTGACTGTATAGAGCTTCTCCATCTTTGGCTGCAAAGAATATAATCAGTCTGATTCGGTATTGACCATCTGGTGATGTCCATGTGTAGCGTCTTCTTTTGTGTTGTTGGAAGAGGGTGTTTGCTATGACCAGTGCTTTCTGTTGGCAAAACTCTATTAGCCTTTGCCTGGCTTCATTCTGTTCTCCAAGGCCAAATTTGCCTGTCATTCCAGGTGTTTCTTGACTTCCTACTTTTGCATTCCAGTCCCCTATAATGAAAAGGACATCTTTTTGGGGTGTTAGTTCTAGAAGGTCTTGTAGGTCTTCATAGAACCCTTCAGCTTCAGCTTCTTCAACATTACTGGTGGGAACATAGACTTGGATTACTGTGATATTGAATGGTTTGCCTTGGAAATGAACAGATCATTCTGTTGTTTTTGAGATTGCATCCAAGTACTGCATTTCAGACTCTTGTTGACTATGATGGCAAGAGTGAATGTCAACTTTTTAGGCATCAATGAACTAAAATGGACTGGAATAGGTGAATTTAACTCAGATGACCATTATATCTACTACTGTGGGCAACAGTTCCTTAGAAGAAATGGAGTAGCCATCATATTTGGCTCTACTTCAGTTCAATTAAATTCACTCAGTCGTGTCTGACTGTTTGTGATCCCATGGACTACAGCACGCCAAGCTTTCCTGTCCATCACCAACTCCCAGAACTTGCTCTAACTCGTGTCCACTGAGTTGGTGATGCCATCCAACCATCTCATCTTCTGTCGTCCCTTCTCCTCCTGCCTTCAGTCTTTCCCAGCGTCAGGATCTTTACCAGTGAATTCTTCACATCAGGTGTCCAAAGTATTGGAGGTTCAGCTTCAGCATCAGTCCTTCCAATGAATATTCAGGACTGATTTCCTTTAGGATTGACTGGTTTGGTCTTCTTGAGTCCAAGACTCTCTAGAGTCTTCTCCAACACCACACTTCAAAAGCATCAATTCTTCGGCTCTCAGCTTCTTTATGGTCCAACTCTCACATCCATACCTGACTACTGGAAAAACCACAGCTTTGACTATAGGCTTCTACTCCAATAAAATGTTAATCTAAACAGTGGTCAAGTATTTATGGTGCTGTATGTGGAAATTGGGTAGGTCTCAATTCCTGGGTTCCTAGGGATGTGGCAGCATATGGAAAGGAGGGGTCAGAGGATACTCGTTTTCTCAGGGAGTCAAGTTGTATAGACAGCTTCAATCTTGTTTTGTTTACCCTTTTTCTTTGTGATTGTAGGGCCTGTTGGGATGGTATATGGTAAAAAGTGGATTAGAAGAAAAACCAGATTCCCATGACATCCCTCGAGTCAGTCAGTACCGCCTTGCTGCCCATCTGGGATCAGCCCTTGTGCTCTACTGTGCCAGCTTATGGACCTCGCTCTCCTTGCTGCTTCCTCAGCACAAGGTAAAGTCAGTCTGTATTGTTTACCACACGTGTGGACAGGGTCAGAGATGGAAATTCTGGTCCTACATGGAAGTTCCATGTCAAAACGCATACATTCCCTTAGCAACATCGATCAGTTTACTAGAAGATGGATATAACCAAAGTTTAGAGAAACAGTGAACTCTGAGACTCTGGATAGCTTCAGGATGGCAAAGTAAAACCTGCACTTATGCTTTGGAGCAGGAGTGGCTTATTCAAAGGATAATTAGTATAGGAACCAAATATTTTGTCAGCATTGCCAATCAAGAAAAAGATGAAAACATGAGTTTTAGTAAAAGAAGGAATGAATACCAGCAATGACAGAATGATCTCTGTTCCAAGGCAAACCATTCACTATCACAGTAATCCAAGTCTGTGTCCCCACCAGTCATGTTGAAGAAGCTGAAGTTGAACAGTTCTGTGAAGGCCTATAAGACCTTCTAGAACTAACATCCAGAAAAGATGTCCTTTTCATTATAGGGGACTGGAAGTTGACCACTTGACTGTGATTCCCAGTGGGATGATGGTGGAGAGGTGAGGAAGGCCAGAATGAGAGTTGCTGGTGGACCTTAGTGGCGTACAAAGGCCATGTTAAGTTGTTTATTCTTTCCATGGGGACCCTACCGTTCAGCAGATCTGACAATATAGTAAACCATAGTGATCTCACCTAAAAGTATTTTCTCTGTATGCTGATTAAAAGGAAATACATTTTAAAATGCATATTATTTTAGGTGTCAAAGTCATGGTTGGCCTGAATAACCTGTTCATGGAGTGAGGTTTAGGTTGATAGTAGGACTTTTAAGTAGAATCATCTCGTAGGTACCTGGAGCCAGTGATCTGGATCCCAGTAAGAATAGGAGTTGTTGACTAGGCACTCATCCCACAGGGAAGCCAGATGGGGTTGAAACATTGGTATAGTAGGTGATTGACATCTGACTAGTTCCTATTCTTACTTTCAAAGTCAGACTTATAAAACTAATCTACATCTATAGCTGTACATCCTAACAACCCATTCTTTTTTTCCACTTCTTGTCATCCGGCTTCCCCATCCATATCCGTCTACACATTGACTCCTACACTTGCACATATCAAGTGTACAGTACTTAGTATAGTCTCCTAAGTACTCCTAACTGAATGGTACTCTTAAAGGTTACCAATGACTCTTTAATTATTAATTGTTCTTCTCTTTTTGTTTATTTATATTCCACTAATTACAGAAAGGATTTGAGATGATAGTCAACCATATAGAACTGTGCTGTCCAGCACAATAGCTCCTAGCCACTATTGCTATTTAAATTCTAATTAAAATTAAGTAAATATAACTTTGTATAAACAAACTTGTTATCTACTTAAACTTTAAATAAAATTAACTTAAAAATTTTTTTCACTTGCTCTAGCCGCTTTTTAGATCCTCCATAGCCACATAATGACAGCACGGATAATAGAACTTTTCTATTATTACAGAAAATTCTAATGGCCAGTGCTGATACACTGTCCTATGAAATCTTAGTCATGGTACCTAACTCCTCACATACTAGATTGTAAATCATTTGAGGGCAGCACTCTGGCTTTCCTTTGTATCTTTCCTTTATGTTTATCTGTGCTCATTTTGCCTGTATATAAAGTTCTTGCTAAATATTTGTTGATTTACTGATTATTATCACAAGCTGGCTACAGTAGAATAAAAACAATTTACCCAAAACACTAACTGCAAGAATCTCTACTCTACTCTACTCTCTCTACAGTTTTGATTCTGATTATATTTGCTAAACACTAAATATTACACATGACTTGAAAATCCAGTTCTTTACCTTAAGCCACATCATTTTAACCATGCTGAAATGGCTTTCCCTGAACAATGCAAATCATTCCATTCCTGAACAGATGTATATTGAATACCTATATGCCGTCTACTGGGCTAGGATTACTGTAGTAAGCAAGTGAAATGGCAGTTCCTGTCTTCAGAAAACTTACAAGGTAGCAGGGAAGACAAATAGTAAATGTATACATTTAATAAAATTTAGATAAAGTAGAATGTCTTCTGCGAGTGCTTAACCTAGTCTAGGAGTCAGAGAAGATCTGGCCTCAGATTGTCCCTACAGTTGGTCCTTGGAGATCTTTCTGCCTTTCCTAATTCCTGCAGTCAGTGTCTCTGGCAATTTTCTCATTTAGTTGACTGAGACGCGTCAGCTCCTGCGGTTGAGACGGTTTGCTCACGGAACTGCAGGCCTGGTGTTCCTTACGGCTCTCTCAGGTAGGACTCTTAGCAAAGGTGGCCTAACTTATCTTCAGGTGGGATCTCTTGCCTAATGCTTTCCTCCTGCATCTTTATATCTCCTTCTCACACCTGCCTCTCTCATACCCACCATCTTTACCCTCTTGTCTTCTATTCCTTCCTTCCCCAAATCCTGCTTTTCAGTTAGTTGAACAAAAATATTGAACATGTACTTGGATCCAAACTCTAGGTTCAAATCCTGGCTTTACCTTCTATAAACTATATGACCTTGGACAAGCTATGTAACCTGTCTGGGCCTCAGTGACCTCATCTATAAAATGGGGAAGATGATAATAGTTTAAGTAATATATGTGAAGTATTTAGCACCTCACATGTAGCAAAGGCTATGTAAGTGTTAGCTGTTGTTATCATATAAACATTATTGTTATTACATTATACCAAGATAGGTCAGACGAAAGCCTGCCCTCAAAGACGGCCTTTAGGTGAAGAGTTTATTGGGGCAAAGAGACTAAAACAGATCTCTTTCATTCTTTAAATCACAGCTCTACCTTTCTTACTCTAGACCTGCCCTGTACAATAATCACTAGCTTCATGTGACTATTGAAGCTTAAGTTAATTAAAAGCAAATAAAATTTAGTTTCTCAGTCACAGTAGCCACATTTCAAGTGCTCAGTAACCACAATGGGTGGCTTGCAGCTGTTGACTGGATGGATGACAGATACAGAACATTTCCATCATTGCAGAAAGTTTGATTGGACAGCACAGCTCTAAATAAAACCATCAAACCAGTGATCCCACCCAAATCTCCCTCCCCCTTTTTTTGATGGAAGAACATGAATTTTGACTTTATAAATGCAATTTAGAAAAATAAGGAATATGATTTACCATACCTGAATCTTCTGTGATCATAAATAATGGATCAGTTATCCATTAAATTCTTTGTGTGTTTATCCAGGGTTTAGTTTATAAGATTTTTTTGAGCACTTGGGGAAGACAGATAAATAAAACCCATAACATGCTAGATGATGTTGAGTGCTGCAAAGAAAATAAAGCAAGATAAGGGGATAGACGTGGGGTTGGGGAGTGCTATCTTACAGAGGATTATTGGAGAGATCTCTTTGATAAAGTGACATTTAAGTGGAAACTTGACGTGAAAGAGTAAATTAACTAGTTCCGAATAGATCAGTTGGCGGTAGGGAAGCGAGGCAGTAAGGAGAATGCATATCACAGTCAGTAAAAGAACTTTTCCAAATATTCCTCTCTCTAGAGCTTCTCATCCACCCTCTAGGGGAGGCATGCCAGAATCTTGGGGTGGAAGTAGGTGAGCATGCAAGTTTTTTTTTTTAAGTTTCCATGGTGTATTCCATGGTGAATACAGCAGGGTTTGAGAACCCCTGCTGTAGATCTTTCTATTCTCTGACTATTCCTTTTGTCTAACTCTGAGATAATAAACATTTTCTATGTTGGAACTTCCCTGGTGGCTCAGAGGGTAAAGAATCTGCCTACAGTGCAGATTGAAACCCGGGTTTAGTCCCTAGGTTAGGAAGATCCCGTGGAGAAGGGAATGGTTACCCATTCCAGTATTCTTGCCTGCAGAATTCCATGGACAGAGGAGCCTGGCGGGCTACAGTCCATGGGGTCACAAAGGGAACTTTCACTTTCATGTCAAAACTAGTATTTGATCTCTTCTTTCTCTCATTTTAATAAATATTATTTATTGGAACCCAGGGGCTTTTGTGGCAGGGCTGGATGCTGGACTTGTTTACAACTCCTTCCCCAAGATGGGAGAATCTTGGATCCCAGAGGATCTCTTTACCTTCTCCCCTCTCCTGAGGAATGTTTTCGAGAATCCCACCATGGTGCAGTTTGATCACCGGGTTCTGGTAAGTCTGGCGGTTACTGGCTACTACACATAAGGAGCCTCTCACAGGCTCTGGGTGTCTGAAGCACTGCTAGCAACATTGAGATGGTAGAGTGGGTACTAGAATTCTTTTTAGAAGAAATTTAGTACCAGTTTTCTGATGTGATGTTTTTGTCTTAACTATCCACATGCCTCTAGCCAAATTCTGATTTGCAGGATACTGCCAGCTTTTTAAAGTTAATTCTCCTCAATCCTGCACATGCAGAGAAGAGTCATTTTAGCAGAAATGAGGCTAAGTAGAGAAGAGAGTGTAAAGACAGTGGTTGCTGAACACATAGCCATCAGGACTGCACCAAGACCCCAAGGAGCTAAGAGCATCATAAATACTCATCTTATTTAAGCTAATATTTATTAAGGACCTACTGTGAGTCATGTTAAGATTGCTTGGTGGCCTGAGCATGGTAAATCAGAGCCCAGGGAAAGGTTAGTGGCAGGGAGACCTGGGAGAAGCAGTGGTGCTATTGTAGTGAGGCTGTGAGAGTGACAAGGTTCAGGGCTTCATGGTAGGACCCAGACTTGAGAAGATGAATCCGAAAGAGGTTGTTGTGATTAGAAGACTGGCTGCAGGAACAGAAGTGAAGAAAGATCAAAGGCGATCCTAGAGTTTCTTCTGTGGCATGTTTAAAGCACACCAGCAGGAATGGGACTATTGAAATGAGTGTTGAGCTAGGGACAGAGGATGTCATCAGACTGAGGTACGTTGAGCGTGAGATAACAGTAGGGCACCCAGAGAGAGGGGCCCAGGGGCCTCATATCCAGAGGGAACGCTGGGGCTAAGGCAAGTTACCTTGTGTGGGGTCAGTCTCCACTGCCACACAGCATCTTGGAATAAGTAAAATCTGGTTGAAATTGGATGGCTATGAAGAGAAAAAGATGTGAAATTGGTATAGAAAATGATAGAAAACATTTTCCTCAATATCATGGAAGGTCGGAAATCCTACTGCCAGCTCCAGACTCTCTTTCTAAAGTGGAAATGAAAAGGAAACTTTAGATCTTTTTAACACTAGCTAGAAGAATCACCACCTCCTCTACTCATAGCCCAGGAAAACAGTAACTCTCACGTGCTGGGGTCAGCCTTGTTTTAACAATACAGGATTAGAATAGAGATAAAATTAGGGATAAATAAGAGGATGAGACGGTTGGATGGCATCACCGACTCAATGGACATGAGTTTGGGTAAACTCCGGGAGTTGGTGATGGACAGGGAGGCCTGGTGTGCTGTGGTTCATGGGGTCGCAGAGATTCCGACACGACTGAGCAACTGAACTGAATTGATGCAAAGAGTAATTTAAAACCTGAGGGCCCCACCGGGCAGACACCCACATTGGAAGGTGGGTAAGATTGCTGAGAGACAGTCAGTGTGTATAAAGTACAGAAACTTTAAGTGGAGCCACGCCTCCATTGTACTGAAGTGGCGAGCAGAAGAGGAGCAGGGAAGAGCTTGAGTCACTAGGTGGTTCTCTGCCTGGGAGGGGAAAGTGTTTAGTAGTTACTCAGTGGATCTGGGGGAATTAGCTGTAAGGTGAGCAGAAACCAGGGGGTAGGACATTCTTTTTGGCACCTGATGAGACTCTTTCTACCCTCCAGGGCATCGCTTCAGTTACTGCCGTTACAGTACTCTACTTCCTCTCCCGAAGAATTCCCCTTCCTCGAAGGACCAAGATAGCAGCCACCACTCTGCTGGCTTTGGCATATACACAGGTATAAACCACTTCTTTTGATTCTGAAGGTATCCCCAGAACAAAATTTAAAAAGAAAGGTGACAGTTCAGGATGGGGAACACATGTATACCTGTGGCAGATTCATTTTGATATTTGGCAAAACTAATACAATTATGTAAAGTTTAAAAATAAAATAAAATTTAAAAAAAAAAAAAAAGGTGACAGGCTAGGAGAAAATATTTATAATAGACAAAAAGATGAACAACCAGAAAATAAAATAAATAAAGGATATTAAGACACAATTCTCAAAAGAGAAATGATGAATGGCCAGTAAATATGAAAAATTCTTTAGCATCACTCATGATCAGAGAGGAACAAATTAAAGCACTGTGTGCCATTTTGTACCTGTCAGATTGGAAAAAAATGAAAAAAAAATCAGATATTGGCATGGGTATAGGAAAACATACATTTGTATGTTCTTGGTGAGAGCATGCTTTGTTATAGCTTTTTTTTGAGGGCATCTGGCAATATTTTTTGAAGTGTTAAAATGTTTAGTCCTTTGATCAACCACATTGGCTTATTTTTGCCTGTCCTGGAGATACTCTAATGCACAAAGAGCTGTTCCCAGGAAATTCATTATGGAATTACTGTGATAAGTGAAAAATTAGAAAGCACCTAAATAAACATCTATGATATAGCCATACTGTGGAATACTGTACAGTTTAAAATAATAAGATCTCAAGACATACATTGTTACATGAAAAAAAAAAAGCAAATGACAGAGCAATCTACTTTTTAAAAGCTGTTAGGTTTTTCTTTAAACATGTATATAAAAATACAAGTGTGGGAAACTGGTAACAGTGGCTACCTTTGGGGAAGAGAACAGGGCTAGATGAAGGATAATTAGGGGAATTTTAGTTTTATCTAATTTGAATTTCTTTTATTGTAAGTCTATTTCCTTGTGAAATTTTAAAATATATTCTTTGAATTTCTGAGGGGAAAGTGTGGAGGGTTTGTGTCTGGTTATCCATGCCAGTCACTTCAGTTCTGAATGTGTGTTTCCTCCTTGGCTTACTGCTTGCTTTTCTTTGTGACAGGTGGGCTTGGGCATTAGTACTCTGCTGATGTATGTCCCAACTCCTTTGGCTGCCACTCACCAGTCGGGCTCCCTGGCTCTGCTCAGTGTTGCCCTTTGGCTCATGAATGAACTCCGAAGAGTCCCAAAATAATTCTCAGAGGATCAGCTTCCTAGGACTGAAACTGTGCTTTTGAGAGATCATCAGAAAGCACAAGAATTTGAGCTTTTCTAAGAGGAGGACCTTGGTATACTGGGTGGTTTCCAAGTTGGTCAAGTTATTTAAATTCTTTGCCTGTTTTGGGGACAATCTACTGGATCAAGCAAGTCATTAAGTGTGGTTATGCTTAAGGTTCCTTTTTAAATCTGTTGAAAATCAGATTTAATGTAGAGAAAGAATTTTCTGTCATTTGCTTCTTAACAGGTTGTGTGTCAGTTTTCTCAAATGTTGACAAGCTGTTGGTTCTACATGCATAATCTGTTTCCTTGACCTGAGTTCTGGATTCTGCCTGAGTAGAAATTCTTACAATCTCAACTGTACTTCCATCAGGTAGAGATTCAAATGGATGGATTGGCATACCCTAACGTCAGATAGCCTTCAGCAAGAAATAGCTGTTTTCTTCCAGTGTCTTGATTTTCAAAACGGGGGAAAGCACTAACTAGTTTCTCTTGTGATAGGGCTGTTAATCATCACTACATGAGACAAATGGAGAATAGTATAAATCAGTTCCTGAAAGGGTTTCCTGAGAGCCTTATGGATAAGAAAAATACAGTCTTGATGGTGTAGTACCTGGACATCTCTTTGGTTATTTAAACAAAGTACTGACTAATGAATTGGTGTGATTTTGGCCTCTGTTGATATTTCACAGGGCTCTGTCTTATTATTCAACATTTTTAAATCAGCAATTTGGATGAAGGCATCACAAAGACCATATTTGAGGATGGAGCAACCCAACATTGCTGATACAGTAGATGACAATCACAAAACAGCTCCAGAGTGACATCATCAAGATGAAATTAAACCAGTCATAAATGTAACATCTTCATTTAAATAGGTTATGTAAGTTTAGGATAGAGAAAACTAGCTTCTTATCGTCTTCATCTAAAAAAAGACTGAGGGACTTCAGTTGGACACAGGCTTAGTATGAACCAACCATGAGATGACACTGGTAAAAACTAGTGTTGTTTAAGATTCTATGAATAGAAGTGTCACAGCCATAGTCAGAACACCACACTGCAAGTGCTGCATTGTATTCTGGGTACTGCATGTTTTAAGGAGGATACTCACCAGCATGTATGTATCAAGAGGCAGGAACCAGGACAGCAAGGAGTCCAGAACCCGTTTCATACCAGGAATACTTGAAAGAACTAGGAGTATTCGGCTGGAGAACATTTAGAGAGACAGCAAGAATCCTGCCCTTGACGAGTTGAAGCCCCTTCTTGCAGAAGGAATGAGCTTTCTTTGTGCTGCAGAGCTGGGAGCAGTGGGTAAAAGTTGCAGAAAGTTAGTTTTTAGTTTTGTAGAAGGTAGGAGCCACCTGGACCAAATCAGATGCCTGCTAGGGCAGGCTGGTGCAAACAGGTGAACCAGAGAGCAGGTGCCTGTCAAGGGGCTAAACCTCTGCTGAGTGCTAACCTGTTGCTGCTCTGCGGGTCCAATTGTGAGATCTGACTTTTCAGACAAACCAAACATCCAGATTTTTATGTGAATGGTCTCAAGTTTTTTAGAACATTATGCAGGCTAAACAGATCTGGGAGCCATAAATGACGTTAAGATGTGCCCCTGTACAGCTGCTAGACTAATGATCACAGTTCCCTTTCAACTCCAGTATCCTCTGGGTTTCAGTGTGACCAACAGTGTATCATCCTCAAGTGGTTCTTAACAAAATAGAAGTAGCAGTTTGTGTTTGATTTTTTTGTTAATAAAAATCCTGGCCAGGAAACAGCTTTTGCTGTTCCCAGAAGTGGTTCCCAGCTTCTCTCACATTAGAATCTTTCAGAATCCTGACCCTAGCCTTAGCAATGATCAGTTAATTCACAATCTCTGAAAGCCATAATTAGCAAATTCCTTGGGTGATTCTGATGTGCTGACAAGTTTGGGAACCACTAGTAGCCCTAGTAGCCTACTTATGTTAGAAAGTTCTGAGCAGCTTATTCCCATTCCCTCCAAATTTCCACCTCACCCTATCTCATTTATCCACTGTGTTGATACTGGTTAGTGCGCCAGCGGGGTATCACCTCTTCCAGATAGAATTCTCTAAAGAAAGACAGCTGCAGTCACTGGGCAGGTTCCCAAACTATCATCTCCTGATCCCCAAATTAAGGTTGTTCTTAGTTAATAATTGAGTCTGGAGAGGGCAGTCTGATCCAGCTCAACCATATGCTAATGATGCTATTGTTCCCTCCCCCCCGCCAAAAAAAAAAGCATGAAATGAATTAAATAATTTCAAGTTGCAGATGTTTTACTTCATTTTTTTTTTATTAAAGATGAGTAAGTTTGGAAAAACAGATCTGATTGCATTTAGTGATATAACTTTGTTAATGCCCATCTCTAAGCTCCTGGTGAGTGGATATTATCTGAATTATTTTGTTTGCATTATTCCCAGCACCAGACACATACCACCAAATATTGTATGAATAAATGGAAAATGGATGATTACAGACTGATGTCCCAGACACTGCTTTCAAATTAAGTCATCATACCCAGAAGATGAAATGCATTTCCTTTAATATTTTCAAAAGCCAACAATTCTGTCAGTTGGTTTTAAAATACCAAAGGAAATTAAAATCCCTCGCTTTCTTAATTAATGCAGAATATCTTTTGTTTAACTTAGACAAATGCTGTCCATTGTGGCAAGGGTCATTATTAGCCACTGCCTAAAGTGATGCTGGGCTTCCCTGATGGCTCAGTGGTAAAGAATCTGCCTGCCAATGCAGGAGACTTGGGTTCAATCCCTGGGTCAGGAAGCTCCCCTGGAGAAGGAAATGGTAACTCACTCCAGGATTCTTGCCTGGGAAATCCCATGGACAGGAGAGTCTGGCAGGCTACAGGCCATGAGGTTTGCAAGAGTCCAACAACAACTTACAACAACAAAAAGTGATGCTTGCTGCAAAGACCAACACTGATGATCACAACAGTAGGATAACCAGTTTATCTGCAGCAGTTCTTATGGTCCTGGCATGATGGTGGGTTGTATACTGGTATATATAACATATATACCCATGTCCTTGCATAAGGGACAATGCACCCCTCTCTAATATGTATTGTGTATTCTGTTCAACACTGACTTAACAGTATCAGAGTTTCAATAACTGTTCAGCAAAACTATTATTTAATGTTAAGTGTTAGAAAAACATACAAACTAAGCAACCCCCCACCCACCCAAAGTAATGCCATACAGGCAGCCTTTGGTTTTTGAAAGCAAGAAGGGAGTTTTTCATCGAGGTCGTAATAAAAAGATGCCTTTCAGCACTGCAGGATCTCATGAGGCAGAAATCATGGAGGAGACAAGGTGTATACTTAAAGGCTTCAGCTAAAGGGGGATTATAGAATAAAAATTTCAAACACAACAACAAATTCCAGAAATCAAAGTGGTTGTGATTCTTGCCTGCAGAGAAAGACTTTTACGAAGCTAATTAGGGGGCAGAGCCTTCACCACCAGCAGTTCTAACAGGCTCAACTGGCAGGTGCTCTGTAGGAGGGGCTGCTTCAAAAAGTCTCAGGGCTGCCTTACCTGAAGAAGTGGAGAGGAGTGATCAGCTGCCAGAAGACCTATGAGTGGCTGCACTACTTAAAAAGGAGAGCCTTGGCTTGCCTGAAGTCATCGTGCATGCATGGCTATACTCATCCTGGGACTCTCAAATTTTTTTTTCAACTTTGGTCGTCATAAAAATGGCAAGCAATGATTGAATACATTTTAAATGTAGAAAGCCCTTGTAGTATGGGTAATGATTCAGTTTTCCAAATTAAACAATATTATTGCTCAGACTTGCAGAGAAAGTCAACAAATGTATTCCTCCTCTGTCCCTCTAATAATGATTCAGTTTTCCAAATTAAACGATATTATTGCTCAGACTTGCAGAGAAAGTCAACAAATGTATTCCTCCTTTGTCCCTCTAATAATAATAATGAGAAATAGTGAAATATTAGAGGGGGAATGAAACATAAATATTAGTATATATATACTAGTATTACATTAGTAATATATACTAATGGACTAATATAAATGAAGTCTATGCAGATATTTTAAGTCTTTTTAACATATTTTTTGTAATACCAACAAATCCTTGCAAGTTTGATTGACCATATGGCTATAGTGCAGGACTATGAAATTAGCATAACCTTCATGCTTTGGAGAAGGAAATGGCAACTCACTCCAATGTTCTTGCCTGGAGAATCCCGGGGACGGGGGAGCCTGGTGGGCTGCCGTCTATGGGGTCGCACAGAGTCGGACACGACTGAAGCGACTTAGCAGCAGCAGCAGCAGAGACTAGTTTGGGAGAATTTGAAACATCTGCTACTACTTCTACCTTAATTCTTAATTCCAATTGAAGTTTCATTGCATACCACAGAAGAAGGAAAATTAGACACTAGTTCTGAATTGGTTTGAAAGAAGTTTAAAAACAGCAAAAAGAAATGGCACACTGGGTAAGGGAGTCTAGGAACTGCCCCATAAATACAACCAAGTTCCTTAAAGTAGTTCTAATAAACATTTATACCTTAAATAACAGATGGTAAAACCATAACACGAGTTGCTTGGATATATTAACTAAAGAAGCCAGAATGGATGTACTGAAAACCTGATACTATTTCTGACAAAGTATTTTATATTTTATTCCTAAATGTGAGCAACCACAAATGAATATCAGAAACAATTATAAAGACTGAGCATGATTAGCTGCAGTCAGCTATATTATATATATTCTGTTGAAACACAGTCTTGCAAGAAGATTCTATCAATGAGCATTTCATTTGCACGTATTACTACATTCTGAGTGTCAGTTTCATCATCCATAAAACCACTGGGGTTAACAAATCTTAAGTTTCAATTTAAAAAAGCTCATTCTCTGACTGTGATTGCTTTTGGAAACTCCATTCCCACCAACCTTTATTTCATGGGTTATGAGTAAAGTAAGAGATGACCTGACCACTGATTCTTCTGGGCAGCCTGGTCTTCTAAACCAAGGGCCACGGCCCTCGTCCTGAAAGTACTCTATCACTTCTCTGCCTTTAGTTCCTTATGCCAACTGTTCTCCCTTTGGAACTGGCCTCCAATCATAGTCATAGATGAAAAACAAACCAGAGAGGGCAGGTGGCTTGCCTGGGGTTCCTGAGCTACATAATGACAAAGCCAGGGCTAGAATCCATAAGCAGTGAGAAGTTACTGTACCTCAAAAATATAAATATGGACATGATAATAAATGTTAATGCCTAAAATGACTAGCTTAGCAAGTGCATGGCAGACTCAGTCAACCACATTTTGATAATCATTGCCTAAAGCCTTTGGTCATGAATTTGAGCAAACTGGGGAGATAGTGGAGGACAGAGGAGCCTAGTGTGCCACAGTCCGTGGGGTCACAAAGAGTCAGACATGACTTAGCGACTGAACAACAAGGCCTTTGAAGTCAAAGAAAGCACTTGGGCTAAGGAGGACAGAGGCAGAATACTTTGGATAATATTGGAAGAATAAATAGAACGTTGGTGGAAAGTGATTAAAATTTCCTAGACCAAGGAAAATCAATTCAAGGAGCTGAAGTAGAGATGGTATTAAGTTGGTGCAAACTTAATTGCGGCTTTGGACCATGAGTTTTAAATCATTATAAGCTCAAACAGCTCTTTATTAATCAAAATAGGAACCATTATAATCAACACATTGTGCCAATGAGAAATAATTTGTTTATTCCTGTAGCATAAAAACCCATGCTTCAGGATTTGACAAACTCTTGGAAAGCATTTTCTGCCTCCTGCTGGTTGTGGAAGCATTTTCCCTGCAAACAGTTGTTGAGATGCTTGAAGAAGTGGTTAGTGAGAGGTCAGGTGAATATGGTGAGATGAGGCAAAACTTTGTAGCCCAATTTGTTCCACTTCTGAAGTGTTGGTTGTGCCATGTGCAGTCAGGCATTGTTATGCAGAAGAATTGGGCCCTTTCTGTTGAGCAGTGCCTGCTGCAGGTGTTGCAGTTTTTGATGCGTCTCACCGATTTGCTGAGCATACTTTCCAGATGAAATGGTTTCTCTGGGATTCAGAAAGCTGTAGTGGATCAGACTGGCAGCAGACCACCTTTTTTTGGTGCAAGTTTGGCTTTGGGAAATGCTTTGAAGCTTCTCAGTCCAGCCACTTAGCTGGTCATCACTGGTTGTCATATAAAATCTACTTTTTGTCGCACATCACAGTACGACTGAGAAATGGTTCGTTGTTGTTGCACAGAATAAGAGAAGACAACACTTTAAAATGACAATTTTTGATTTGTGGTCAGCTCATGAGGCACCCACTTATTGAGCTTTTTCACCTTTCCAATTTGCTGCCAGTGCCAAATGCCAAACCATACAATGGCTGACGTTGAGTTCTTCAGTAACTTCTCGTGTAGTTGTAAGAGGATCAGCTTCAACGATCCTCTCAACTGGTCGCTGTCAACTTCCAGTGGCCAGCCACTGTGCTCCTCATCTTTAAGTCTCTGGTTTCCTTTGCACAATTTCTTGAACCACCACTCCACTCTACATTCGTTAGCAGTTCCTGGGCCAAATGCATTGCTGATGGTGCAAGTTGTCTCTGCTGTTTTACAACTCATTTTCAACTTGAATAAAAGAATTGCTCCAATTTGCTTTTTTGTCTAATTAACATCATTTCCCTAGTTTAAAATAAATATAAACAGCAAGTAATAAGTCATTATCAAAAAAACAAAGCAAAAAATGTGCATTAAAATAACATAACCATATTTAAGAATGTATTCCAATATCAAACAGCAAATTTCAAAAATGCAAAACCGCAATTACTTTTGCACCAACCCAATAAAATTTGGATTAGAATTAACTGCAACTTAAGTGAATGTAATGTCAAATAATTAGGTGATAAGAATAATTCATGATAAGAATTCAGAAAAGTGATGGGTTGTGCCTGCATAAAGAATCATAAGCCTTACTCCTATAAACCACTGACTAAATTTTGACACTTCTGACCTATTAAAACACTAAAATAGTTCAGGTTTGCTGTTACTGTTGTAAGGAAGATTGCTTGGCAAGACTCAAAGAAACTAGTGGAATGTGAATTTTATAGAATCATAATCATTTTCACATGAAAACCACTCAGAATGCAGAAATGCAAATAGATACCTTGAAAAACTGAGGGAAAAAAGAGGGTTAAAAGATAAGGCTGTGTGACTCTATATGTAAGAATATTTCATTTTGAGAAAGCAATATATAGAAGTTATTGGCCCTCACCATTTATCCTCAGCGAGGGATAAATTGCTTCTGTTTCTAGTGAATAAGATTTCCTTTAAAATTTTTAATTGGGAGCAATGGAAGAAGCACAGGAGCCAGAACCAAGAGCAAATACTCTTTTTCTGAGGGGTATGACAAAAACTTGTCCTCATTTTTATACCATGGAACTCAGATGCCTTATTCATTATAATAAAACCTAGATAATATTAAAATAATAAACATGATAAAATACACTAAAAAAATCAGACTAAATTAAGAATAAGAAATACATTTATATGGAAAAAATGATAAACAGGTATCCTGAGTTTCTCAATTATAAAAAGAACAATACCAATCTGAAAAGTTGTCATGATGATTAAAATAACATACAAAAAATTATTAATGGAGTGTCTGGTACACAATCAGTGCTTTGCAAATGGTAGTTATTATCATCATAACCAGGATGAAGAATAACTTAATAAGAGCTTTCAAATTGGACTGATCACTGCCTCCTCCACGCTTCAATTTCATTCTGAGCACACAAATGTGATCACTGTTAGCCAGCTAGCTAGGTAGCTTTGGAGAAGATCATTGAGTAGATCACACAAGAAAGTAAGAAAACCAAAAATGGCATTTGGAAACAAAGGTGAGGGAAAAGAGTTACCTGAGTAGGCAATGGCTAGCAAAAACATACTATGATGTTATTTATAAGCAGCATTCATAAAGCAAGGGCTCACTCACAGTATAGACACAAAGATAAGAAGTCAAAGAAAATCAAGGCAACTTAGAACTCTTAAAAATTAAACTGCTGAAACATAAGCCCTAATGAAAAATTAAAAGTTCTTCCAAAGGAACCTGTAAGACTCTGCTGGATCCATTTTTATCTAATTTGAAAACTATTCAAGACTCATCATCTTTTCACCTACTTTAAGTATACTTACTTTCATCTCAGTTTATTTCCAGGAGGATCTGGATTTATTTTTCTTGGTTTTATGAAGCACTTAACTCCTTTCTACTCTCAGTATGAAATTTATTTTTTAAGAATTCCACTTTTTTTCCTTTAAAGTCAAGGACTTTTTCCTTACTCTTGTAATCCTAGAACTCAAAGCTGACAAAGAAAGAAAACTATTTTAACTCTGGGAGCATATTCTTAAGCAGGACATTTAAGGCTACACAGAGGAAAGATTAAAGTATAAAGAAGGTTCCATGGGGGATGAAAAAGAAATCCTTGTGCAATTTAAAGGCTAAATGCAGAGAGGAAGCAAAGATCCTGAAGGGCAGTGGATAAAAATGTAATTACTATGGCTTTTCCCCTGTCCCCATTAATGGAAATGCTGTTTATGACTGAGAAATCTCTTAGGAAATATTCTGAAAGTTGCCAGGTGGATTATTAACAGATTTATCTGTCTATTCCAAAGTTTGTGATTTGCTTCTTTTTAAATATTCCAAGAGCCCAACTGAGAAAACTACTATTTCTCAGAAAAACATTAATAAATAAGAGCTTGGATTTTATTGCCTTGGCCCGCTCTCCTGATACTGTTCTTTCTTTCTTTAAAAACAACCCAAATGCATCCCTTCCCAAACTACATATTGATCTTAGCAGTGAAATAAAAGAACTCTTGAATCTTCCCATGTAAGGACTTGTAAAAACAAGCCAAGAGGACAGTGACCAGACAAATCCAGGTCCCCAATCCCCATCCCAGTTTCTCCATCCCTACAAGCACCCTTAAGGCTCAAAAGAAAAATTAATGCCCAAACAGCTTCGGAGCCACAGAGACATGGAAAAATTTTCAATTCTGGTCATATGAGGCATCAGAAAATACATTGGTAAAATCTTCACTGGACCATTCATTTAGAAAGGGTTCTAACCTTTTAAAATCTAACTAATATCAGCAACAGGACGTCAGGGATCTTGAGCCACATTCACAGTGGCTTCTTTGTCGAGTAAGCAAAGAAGTTGTGTTATTTTGGTTGCCTGGAAATTCTTATCTGTTCTGCTGATCTGCAAAAATCTTGGATCCCTATTAAAGGCTGTGGATCTCCACATAAATGATATCTCTGTTACAGAGAAAGAAGGGGCTGCTGCACTTGGTAGAATGTCTTCAGCTTTGAATCAGATGCTCCAAGTTTGGTTTCAGCTAGGCTTTCAGCATGCCCAATGCTGAATTTCATGCTTAAAGCAAGGGGAGAAAAGTCTCGATCCCAGGAGCACACCAGATCTCTCAGATAAAGAAGTAGAAGCATGCTTCAATTGGACTAAAGTTGGTCCCCTTTGTTAGCACCAGTCTCTCATTTAGTTCTTCACAGGCTAAATTACAGCTTCTCTTCAGAGAAGAGGACCTGGATATTGAGAAGGAATTAAAGTAGATATTGAAGTAGAAATTCCAAGGCCAAATATCCACAAAGTCAGGCAAAGCAGCATCTGAGGCCAGTACCAGAAAGTGGTGGAATTCAATGGGCAGCAATTCTGGGGTATTCGAACTTTCCTTGAACCTGCCCAGCCTCATGGCCCGACCTGTACCCCAATCATGGGTACCACCTCCTCGATCCACAGCAAGTTCAATGGGGCTGAGGCTCGAGTTTGTCTGTGGTGAATCCGACGTAGCCGCAGAAGGTACAGGATGATGGCCAGTAGCACCACCAGAATACAGGCGAAGAAGAGATAGTGGTTGTAGACGAAGGAGAGACGGAACCAGTTACCATGGGCCTGTCGGACACCTTCCTGCCGTAGATCCCTAAATAAGAAATTGAAGGTGGAAAGAATTGTTAGTTTCAGAGAGAAATATTTATGCCAATTTAAAAGGTTCATTGGTTTTATCCCATTTATTCCATCCATGCAAACATGCTATAATACCAGCTCCACAGAGCAAGCAAAGCTGAAACATGTCCCCAAGCCCAGATTCCTCCTGTATCTTCCTTTCCCTGGCCTAGAGGAAGCCTCTACCCCTTCTAAAATCAGGAGACAAAATGAGAAGCCAAAAAAGTGAACAGTAAGACAAGACTGGTCATCTGTAAAATGTCTTAACAGTGACCCCATACCACCTCAGCCTACACAGTTGGTAAATACTGTCCTAATGAGAATAGGGTGGCCCCTGAACCTATTCAAGAAATCAGAGTATATCTAAGTATTTTAAAAAAGTTGCTATGCTTCCTGAGAGTTTAGGATATATCTAGAGAAAGATGTCACTTCACAAATTGTAATCTGAAGAAAAAAGAGAGACATGTAAACCTAAATGCAATGGTCCGTCTGTCTAAAAGAGAAGCTCTTCTCTTGTAGTCCAAACACCCAATCCATTTTCATTCTGTTTGACCTGCAGTGTTTTTTTAAAAATGTGAATCTCCAAACAGAAAGACTACATATAAAATGTGGACTTCTGGCTTCTGTTGATCAAGGAGAGCTGGGAGATACTGGGACAGCACTTCTGCATGACAGTTATCAGCCTTTTGTTTGGGGCACATGCTCTCCAGTTTCCCACTTCTCTCACTCACCTGGCTTGTGACAGTATTGAGTTTAAAGAAACAGGCACCAAAGATTAAGAGTTCATCTGAAATAGTCCAGAAGAGAGAGCACCTAAAAATGATCCCAAATATCTTATGGTACATAAGAGCAAGACATCCCCGAAATGCATCTCATGTCCTTTGTTCTGGCCCACCCAAAAGCCATCCAAGTCAATGACATGATCTCGAGAGTGACTTTGGCCACCAAGAAAGACTGCTGTATAGGAATAGCATACACTGGTTCTTTAGTCAAATGTGAGATCAAATCAGTCAACCCTAAAGGAAATCAGTCCTGAATATTCATTGGAAGGACTGATGCTGATGCTGAAGCTCCAGTACTTTGATGCAAAAAGCCAACTCATTGGAAAAGACCCTGATGCTGGGAAATAAGAGAAGGCAGGAGGAGAAGAGGATGACACAGGACAAGACGGTTGGATGGCATCGCTGACTCAATGGACATGAGTTTGAGCAAGTTCTGGGAGATGGTGAAAGAGAAGTCTGGCATACTGCAGTCCATGGGGTCACAAACAGTCGGACACAACTGAATGAACAACGAGTCAGATAGTTTCAGAGTAACTTTAGTTCATCAGTCAGTATCTTAGAAGTTGTTTGTAAGAGCTCAATTATAAAGACTGATTTGTTGTAAATAAATAAAATTGAATTCCTGGGAATTCCCTGGCAGTCCACTGGTTAGGACTTGGCGCTTTCACTGCTAAGGACAGGGCGTGGGTTGGATCCCTGGTTACTAAGATCCCACAAGTCATGCAGCACGGCAGGGGAAAAAGTAAAAAAATTACTGAATTCCTGACATTACAAAGAAGAACAGACTCCAGACCAATAATTCTCAAGACTTCCTTCTGTTTCAACATATGTGGTAAGTAACAGCAGTTTCACATGGCAGTAATAAGGGGAATTTGGATGTTTTTTGTTTCTCTTTTTGAGGAAGCAGTCACTTAAGAAACCTATTTTGAGGCACCAACTACCATCCTCTAAGCTCAAGATGCTTGGTCAGTCCACTTACCTGAGTGGTAAGAAGCGTGTTTTATACAGAATGGCTCCCAGCGTCCACTGAACCTCTCGGTCATAGACCAGCTGTGCTGTCTGCAGATTTGGATAGTCATAGGGAAAATGGAACCCTTCATGAAGAACTTGGTACATCCAAGCTGACTTAAAACACTGATATCTGTGTGAAAAAATAATTTTTTAAAGAAAGAAAAAGAAAAAAAAAACCTAATGCTTTATGCATATTCTCACTAAAATGTCAAAAAGACCCCTCTCTCCCCATTTCACCTTCCTCACCTCCAGGTGGAGCCAAATCTGAGCCTACCTTATCTTCAAGTTGACCACAAAAGGGAGGCACACCTTCAAGCAAGGCCACAACGCTACTGTGACTGTTTTTCTTTTGCTTTCTTTTTTCCCCTAACAACCTTTACCTTCAGAGAGCATGCTGAAACATCTACAAATGTAATTATATGACGTTTGGCTTCAAAAGAGCCAATTTGTGGGGTAGGAAAATAGGGCTGAGGAGTTGACAGCTGATAGGAGAGAAGCTGGGTGATAGGTACTCAGGAGCTCATTATACTGTTCTATTTTCGTTTATGTTTAAAATTTTTAACTAAAACATTTACCAAATGGGAGGACTGAGGAGCCAAACTGGCAAAATATTGATATTTATTGTAGCTAGGTGACAGCTATATATGTGTTTCTGTTACTGTTCTACTTTTCTGCATGTTTGACATTTTAATCAAAATGTAAAAATAAAAAGACCACCGCTTTTGATTTCAAACCACTTGGAGAGAACACTTTTTGGTAACCACCAGTTTGTTTTCCTTGAAAGGAAGTTCACTGTTTTGGCCTCTACCCTTCAGAAAATCAAAATCTAAAATAACCAAATTCTCTTCCAATGTAAATCCAATCTGTACTATTACTCACTCACTCTCATTCATTGTTCATACATTTTAAGGCCACACCTAAAGGAGAAAAGGAAGTTACTTACTTGAGTCGATGCTCATCTGCATGTGATGAAAAGAGGCCATTCTTGAATCTCTGAGTGAGTACTGACCAAGCCATGCCACAGTAATCCTGGAACAAACACAGAGAAATGATGCAACACGAAATGGGAGGTAAACTCTGTAATTCCCCTACAGTCAGTTTTCCATTTCCAAAGTTACTTGTGGGTTATTAGTTAACAGGAAAACAGAAATGGTATATTCAGTCATTTAACACTGTGCCAGGTCCTGGGCAAGGCTAGTCCTTGAACTCAGGCCACTAGGTGACTTGAGTGGCCTAGGAATACTCCTTTTTATTCCTATTGCCCCCATGTCCATACAAAGCCAGCCTGACATGGCTCCTGAGCCTCTTAGGCTTTAGAGATGGGTAAGGTTAGGACCGAGAGTAGCAACATCAAAAGCCAAAGACAGCTTCATTCTACCCTACATAGGACTGACATGAACAAGTCAAACAGATGGAACAGAATGGGCAAAAATCTATCACTGGCCTGTCTCCTTGTAATTCTCACCAAAGGAATCATTCCTTTTGGTTTGTTTAATAAACTAGTACTTCCTGAATGTCTACTTTGTGCCAGGTGGCTCTAGCAGTGAATAAAACAAAAATTTCTATTTTTATGAAGCTTACCTTCTAGTGGTGGGGGGGTAGACAATAACCAAATATATATGCATGCATACATACATATACACACATACATACAAAGAGTGTGTTAGATAACATAAGTGCTCATGGGAAAGATAATAAGCAGGAAAGGGAAAAGGGTAATATTGGGGAGGGCCACAATTCTGCATAGGATGGCCAAGGAAGATGTCACTGGGAAGATAACAGTTGAGTCAAGGTTAAAAAAAAAAAGAAAATCGTCTTTACCCTGAGAAAGAGAACATATTAAGCCACTAGCAGTTTGGGCAAGTAATAACTTGAGTCCTACTATGGTGTTCAAGGGAAAAGGATTTGAAGAAATTTTAAAATGAGAGAAAGATTCAGGCCATGGACAGTTAGGGAATGTTGGAAAGGCAAGGAAATATGACAGTATTCCTGGAGGCTGGAGAGGAAAAGGCAAATACAAACCAGGCTTTCCTCAATATGTCTTAGGGACTGCCTTTAGGGAACAGAACAGTACATATACTACATATATTATTTCTTATACTAAGCCCTTATACTAAGCCCTTATACTAACAGAAATTGAAGAAGACAGAGGGAGATAATAAAAAATATGAGAGGACAGATCTCCCCATAAGTTTTTCTGCTAAAAGAGAAAAATATACAAAAATGAAAAAGAGACGAGTCCAAATTGAACAGGAATTGTGGAATGCTAGCTAAACTTTTACCTGTCCATACTGGCCTCTTAAAAGCTCAAGGTAAGAAAATGAAAGTGGACTTGCCCACCTGTGTGACATCATCTCCAAAAGTATTTACACCTGGGAACACCCAGTAAGGGGAAAATATCTGGAGACCACACTTTGTCCACAAAGATTAGACAAGACTATTGGCAAGCTGGAGGAAAAACCATTAGCCACCATGACAATATTAGATCTGGGTGATAATTTTGGTAACTGGACATCCATGGAGACCTAAGATTAATTAATTAGCAGGCAGTAGAGCATAGCAAGTTACTTCTCTAAGTTCACCTCCTCATCTGTAAAATAAGGGCTCACAGGGCTCCTGCCAAGGAGCCAGTGAGATCACACATGCAAAGCCGTTTGCACAGTGTCTGGTACAAAGTTAGGCATCCAATAAATGGCTGCTGCCAGCATGAGTCATTTTTATTATTAATAATGTACCTGAGCAGCCTTGGCAAATGTTGGCCCATGGTAGCGGCCACCGATGCGCAACACATCCTCTGTACAGTAAAAGAACTCGGAGAAACCATAGAACTCGCTGTTGTTGAAGTCAATGGGCGACTGGTAGATGCCGTTCAGTGAGGCCTGGCTGGTGTTGGAGCGAGCCAGCAGGGGGCTCAGCATGGCCCCACAAGCCGCCCAGTCCCCTCGTCCTCGGACATGCAGGACCTGACTGTTCCTTTCCACCACATCTGTGAGTCCCACAGGCAGGCAGGGATCCAGAAAAGGATTGTCGGGACTCAGACCTGTCTTGTGGCCTAGCAACCTGTCACAATGACAAAAACAAACAAAACACATCACAACTGCACCCAGCTTCCTTGAAGATGCTTCCCAGACGTCTTGTTATTCTACATGACAGCCCTAAACACAAGGATGAGCATTACCACTTAGTTGCATCACATGAACTTTTAAATTATGCAAATTCAATTTAGAAAAAGAAAGAGAAATATGGCAGTGATTTTGTTCAGTTTTTCAGTCAACACACATATTTCCCAATATATAGTGAAACTGGAGATGTGAATCTGCTATTCTCCATCTGGTCTTCATTACCACTCGCCTCTTAAAAGTGAAAAGATTTCACCGTGCTGATCACAGTTCTAATGTTTTGAGAGACAGCTGGGAGGAGGTGAAGTGGGAAGGGCTGAGGACTGTCCTGAGGACAGTCCATGGCAGTGGTGCAGTGGCGATGGATGGCAACAGTGACTGAGGGCATGCCCAGCTCTGCGGGGGAGAGAAGGCCAAGTTTTGATGCCCACCATGGCCATCACACAGCTCTGGTTATTTCAAGTCTCTACTTGTCTAGCAATAAGAGATTAATATGCAGATCTGGCCAAAGGTGGAAATTAAGTGCAGACCAAATACAACTGTAGTTTGCCAAGTACAGTGAACTACTCATCAGTTCCCAAGACAACTGTGGGTGAAGATGCACACACACGTGTAAAGGCCAAAAGACGGAATGGGAATGTGGCAACACAACAAAATGCTTTGGAACAAGTGGAGCCTGTTTTGAGGATGTGACACCACCTATAAGGAAAGCTCAGGAAATTATCACAAAGAGAAAGAAACATAAAGTTTTAACATCGCAGGAAGCACACATTTCTCTATACATGAGCAGCTTCACAAGATGAGTAATCAGTCTTCTGAATTAGGTAACTTAGATACATAATGAGAAAAAACTTACACGTGAGAAGATGATGCAAGCCTGTTCTGAAGCAGCAGAAAACAGCAGGCAGATATAGAGGAGGAGCAAAACAACAAAGGAAGAAAATGGAAAAGGAAGCACAGAAGCTAATGAAGAAGGACCAAAACAAAATTGGTGTGAAACTTTCATAGTAATTGTTCTTCAGATACCACAGTGCTAATGGGAGCCATCTGAGCTCTAGGCCAAGCAACATTTGTATGGAGGCCTGGATATGTAAGAGTATCTTCAGAACACAAACACACTGCTGGATTTTAATGCATTCATCAATCATCTGAACAACAGACTTCTCCCAAAGCACCTTGAACTCTTAGGAGCTGAGACTTAGAAAAACAAAAAAGACTGGAGACAATATTTTGTCTAACACGCTCCCTGTATAAGACAATTGACTGCTGTAGAGAAATTATTATAAATGGGATACACCAGTACCTTTTCAAGCTATTGTTTCCAGCTAAACAAATGGGGGTGAATAGTTTCATGGTGGAAAAGAACTCTGTTCTCTATTATGCTGTCCTTTAATGTGCATGATGATACAAAGAATTGTAAATACTAAAAACCCCACAACTATATGTATCAGATCAGATCAGAACAGATCAGTCACTCAGTCGTGTCCGACTCTTTGCGACCCCATGAATCACAGCACGCCAGGCCTCCCTGTCCCTCACCAACTCCCGGAGTTCACTCAGACTCACGTCCATCGAGTCAGTGATGCCATCCAGCCATCTCATCCTCTGTCGTCCCCTTCTCCTCCTGCCCCCAATCCCTCCCAGCATCAGTCTTTTCCAATGAATCAACTCTTAGCATGAGGTGGCCAAAGTACTGGAGTTTCAGCTTTAGCATCATTCCTTCCAAAGAAATCCCAGGGCTGATCTCCTTCAGAATGGACTGGTTGGATCTCCTTGCAGTCCAAGGGACTCTCAAGAGTCTTCTCCAACACCACAGTTCAAAAGCATTAATTCTTCGGCGCTCAGCCTTCTTCACAGTCCAACTCTCACATCCATACATGACCACAGGAAAAACCATAGCCTTGACTAGACGAACCTTTGTTGGCAAAGTAATGTCTCTGCTTTTGAATATACTATCTAGGTTGGTCATAACTTTTCTTCCAAGGAGCAAGCATCTTTTAATTTCATGGCTGCAGTCACCATCTGTAGTGATTTTGGAGCCCCAGAAAAATAAAGTCTGACACTGTTTCCACTGTTTCCCCATCTATTTCCCATTAAGTGGTGGG